>NC_043709.1:123137766-123277567 GCF_006229205.1 Suricata suricatta
TTGCAGTGCAGAAGCTTTTTATCTTGATGAGGTACCAAGAGTTCAGTTTTGCTTTCATTTCCCTTGCCTTTAAGGATGTGTCGAGTAGAAGATTACTGCGGTGGAGGGCTAGGAGGTTGTTTCCTACTTTCTCCTCGAGGGTTTTGATGGTTTGCTGTCTCACATTCAGGTCCTTCGGCCATTTTGAGTTAACTTTTATGTATTGTATAAGAAAGTTGTCTAGTTTAATTCTTCTGCATGTTGCTGTCAAGTTCTCCCAGCACCACCTGCTAAAGAGGCAATCTTTTTTTCCATCGGATACTCTTTCCTGCTTTGTCAAAAATTAATTGGCTGTACATTTGTGGGCCCAGTCCTGGATTCTCTATTCTATTCCATTGGTCTATGTGTCTGCTTTTGTGCCAATACCATACTGTCTTCATGATGACAGCTTTGTAGTAGAGGGATGCCTCCCATTTTGGTTTTCTTCTTCAATATTACTTTTGCTATTCGGGGTCTTTTGTGGTTCCATACAAATTTGAGAATAGTTTGTTCTAGCTTTGAGAAGAATGTTGGTGCAATTTTGATGGGGATTGCATTGAATGTGTAGATTGCTTTGGGTAGTAATGACATTTTCACAATGTTTATTCTTCCGATCCATGAACAGGGAATGTTTTTCCATTTCTTGGTGTCTTCTTCAATCTCATTCATAAGTTTTCTATAGTTTTCATTTTATAGGTCTTTTACATCCTTGGTTAGGTTTACAAAGAATCCAACTTTAAACATGGGAATTGAATTGAATAGAATAGATAACTTTCCAAAGAAGATATACAAATGGCCTATATGTACATGAAAAGATGCTTAACTTTTCATTAGTCATTAGAGATATCACAATCAAACCACAATGAGATAGCACTTCAAACCCACAAAGATGGCTATCCTCAAAAAGTCTTTTTTTTAATAGTCAAAAAGTCTTAAAATAACAGTGTTGGTGAGGATGAAGAGAAATTGAAAACCTCATAGATGCTGGTACGCTTGTAAAATGGTACAGCCATTTTCTGAAACAATTTGGTTCCTCAAAATATTAAACATAAAGTTACCATATCACCCAACAGTTCCATTCTTAGGTGTATATCCATTAGAATTGAAAATATATGTCCAAACAAAAATATGTACACAAATGTTCACAATAGTATTATTCATAAAGGTCAAAGAATAGAAAGAACCCAAATGTTTATCAAATGATGAATGGATAAACAATCTGTGGTTTATCTGTAAAATGAAATATTATTTAGTGGAAAAACTAATGAAGTGTATTGATTCATGCTACATAGTCTATGATTTCATTTACATGAAATATTCATAATAGACAAATTTATAGAGACATAAAGTAGCTTAGTGGTTACCGGGGTCTAGGCGGAAAAGAAGAATGAGGAGTAACAGTTGGGTATGAGGTTTCTTTTTGGGGTGATGAAATTATTCTGAAAGTAAAGAGGGTTTATGATGCATATTTTATGAATACACTAACACAACCGAATTTTATAAATTTACCATAAGATGAAGAATTTTATGGTATGTGAATTATATCTCTGAAAAGGAATAATTCATACAATCAAGAAAGTTCAATCAAGAAAATGTAAGCAAGATATATAGGTTTGTATAAGAAACAATAGTTTTCTACTTATCTTTAAATTAGAGAAGATGATGATGATAATGTCCTCTTCCCAATCTTAAATGTACACCTAAAAATACCTAAGAATGATCTTTGTTTTTCTAAGAATGATCTAAAGGGTTGATATATTTTACCAAGATGAAAGCGCTACAAAACTTTTAGAGAAAGCTTTCCAAAAGCATAGAATGAGAATGTCCAAGTCAACAAATAAGAATTTGAAAATTAGCTCTTTGTTTAGGAAAAAATTACTTTACAGTGTCATCTCAATTTATAAGAATTCCAACAAATTATACAACTGAATGCAAAGAATTTTTAATAAAACAATGAGAAATTATGGATCAGTATTTCATTTATTTTAGGAGAAAGGGTTATTTTTATTATAATTGTTCATAATATTAAATATCCAAGGAGTAAGATACCCTCATATGCTGCAGGAGAGAGTATAAATGGCACAATCCACTGAAAATATTTGGTAATATGTATCAAGAGCTTTTTAAAAAGTGAGTTATTTTTTTGAAATCTAAAGATAAAATTAAAGTGTATACAAAAATTGATCTGCAAAAATATTCATGTGTTCTTAAAATATTGGTATATAGGTAGAACAAATACATGCATAAATATAGATTACACGCTTGGTGTCACCAGGAAAATATAATATCCAGTCGGGCAGCCTTGGGAAGACCTGAAAGAGAAAGGTTTGTCAGCGGTTGGGGAGGTAGAACATGGCAGAGAGAATAACACAAGAGTAAGGCAAGTTCTAATCTATCAGCAAAGAATGTTAGGAAGGACACTTAAAAAAAATAAGTCAGGCTCATGTAAAGGCAAGCTTTGAAAGCTATAATCACAAATACTTCTTAGCTTGCTAAGAATAGTACATCTGCTCAGGGTGCTAGGTGGCCCAATCAGTTAAGCACTGACTTCCGCTCAGGTCAAGATCTCATGGTTTGTTGAGTTTGAGCCCCTTGTCAGGCTCCATGCTGAGAACTCAGAGCTGAAGCATGTTTCAGGTTCTGTGTCTCCCTCTCTCCGCCCCTACTTGTTGTGCTCTGTCTCTCTCTCTCTCAAAAATAAGTAAACATTAAAATATTTTTAAAAAACAAAATGCAGAATTTGAATATTAATATGATTTTTTTCATATTATAGTCAGGTTTTACATAGATAAACCTTTCCCTATGTTCTCTAGTCACTAGAAAAATTTTCCTAAGTTGGCATCTATTCCAGTATAAAAATATCAAACTTTACATCTTTAAAAATCTGTATGACCTTGTATATCACCTTTCTTCTAAGTTACTTTTTCAGTTAGTTTTCAATCCATTCTAAACCTGATAAAAGATATGAAACAATGTTCCCCAATATAGATAGTAAGAGCTGATATGTATGGAAGTTAATGCAATAGATTTCTATTTTCCATTCTTAGACTTATGGGGGCTTTAAAGGAGTGAGAAAAAAATTGGAGTGTAGTTTAGAATAAAAAAATAATGATATGCTTAAAGAATTATGTGTCATCATATATCATGCTATTTATAAATATAGAATGTTGTATGACAAAAAGTGCTCAGAACCATATAAATTATAATCCTAATATAAAAAATATTTACATATAGAAAAATGCTAGAGAATAATATTCATCAAAATGCTAAGTGTTTATGTACAGCTAGTGCTACTTTAGGTATTCATTTTTCTCTTTTATTTGTTTTTAGTTTTCTATTTGTTTTACTTTGACCATATATTATAGTTTAATGGAGGAACAATTTGCATGTAGAAACAGAGGAGTCTGTGATATTGTATAACACTTATGATCTGTAATAGGCAAGACAATGTAGTAGGGACTTTGGACCTGCAAAGAAGTTTAAATCAGAGTTTTAAATCTAGTGGTGAAACAAAGCGTAAATAGCTAGATAGTACAAGAACCAAAGAGCAATCACAGTAAGACTTTATAGTTAATTTCCAAAAGTTCCACTGACAATAATTGAAAGTTCTATTTTAAGGGTAAGTAATACCATCAAAAAGTTAAAAATACTACCAGTTAGACAAACTGAAGAGTTGTTATGTACTCACATAGCAAATCTGAATTTCTATTGTAGCCACATCTACTATTTGCTAGCTAATATGTTTTGTCTATTTTACTGTAGGTTAAGCTGAAGGTGAATGTAATGGTAATTTTAAAGGTTTTACATATTATAAATATCTTGTATTTATATTGTTTAGCATTTCTTTTATATGAATAACCTAAAATAGGTTAAATATATTAATGTACAACTATCCATTGAGAATTTTGTTTTCTTGTTTTTATAAGTAATCACACACACAAAAGAGTAATTTTATATTTGCAAAGAATTTTGTCATCTTTTTGTGGTCCCTATGGCCTGGTACTATTTTTTATCTATAAATATATGGTAAAGAGACTGAAAGACGAGGCGTGCCTGAGTGGCTTAGTCATTAAAGCTTTGGACTCTTGATTTCGGCTCAGGTGGTTTGTGATGTTTGTAATATGTAATAAGTTGTAATATATATCAGGACTTCATGCCTTCTTATCAACGAGTAATATTCCGTTGTATGCATATACAGCACTTGGTTTATTCATTCATCATTTGATGGATGAGTTGTTTCCACTCTTGACTATTATGAATAATGCTACTGAACACTTTTATCCAGGTTTTTTGTGTGAATCTATGTTTCAGTTCTCATAGGTTTATAAGAACTAGTGGAATTGTTGGGTCACATAGTAAATCTATGGTTAGCATTTTGAGGAACCACCAAATTGTTCTCTTCGGGGGCTGTATCATTTTCTGTTTCAACCAGCAATGGATGAGGTCTTCAGCCTCTCCACATTTTCAACAGTTATTTTCCACTTAGTTTTTTTATAACGGTCCTAGTCTGTGTGAAGTGTTATTTCACTGTATGGTTGATATACATTTCTTCAGTGATTAATGATGTTGAGATGATTTTCTTGTGTTTATTGGTCATTTATATTTCTTTAGAAAATGTCTATTCAAGTCCTTTGTCTATTCTTAATTAGATTGTTTGCTTTTCATTGCTATGTTTTAGGAGTTCTTTATATATTCTGTATATGGACCTTTATTAGATACATTATTTGAAAATATTTTTTTCAATTCTGGGGTTTTCTTTTTCATATTCTTGATAGTGTTCCTTGATACACAATTTTTTTTATTTTTATGAAGTTCAGTTTATTTTTTCTTTTGTAACATGTACTTTTGATATCATATTTAGGAAACCATTGCCTAAATCCCAGATCAAAATTTCACCCTGCTTTCTTCTAAGCATTTCATAGTGTTAGCTCTTATATTTGGGTCTTTGATATCTTGAAATTAATTTGTGTATATTATATGAGGTGGAGGTCTAAATTTACTCTTTTGGAATGCTGATATCCACTTGACCCAGCCCCATTTGTTTAAAAAACTATTTTTATTGAATGCTCTTGACATCAGTGTCAAAAACAGTTGACCATGGATGTAAAGGTTTATTTCTAGATGATCAGTTTTATTCTGATGATCTATATATCTATCTGTATGTTAGTGCCATACTGTTTTGCTTGCTGTGGCTTTGTAGCAACATTTGAAATCAGAAAGTATGAGTCTTCCAAGACCACTTTGTTTTTTCCCTAGATTGTTTGACTATTTGAAGTGCTTTACAATTTCATATGAATTTTAGTATCAGTTTGTTTATTTCTGAAGATAAGTCAATTGAAATTTTAGTAGGGAATGCATTACAGTCTCTAGCTTGACTTGAATCTATAGATCAATTTAGGAAGTATTGCCATCTTAGCAACATTTCAGTCTTCTGATCCATGAACACAGATTGTCTTTCCATTTCTTTAGGTCTTCTTTAATTTCTTTCAGTAACGTTTTATAGCCCTCAGCAAACACATCTTTCACCTCCTTGGTTAAATTTATCCCTAAGTACTCATTTTGATGCTATAGTAAGTGGAATTTTTACTCAGTTTCATTTTTGGATTGCTAGTATGTAGAAATAAAACTCGTTTTTTTATATATTAAACTTGTATTTTATAGCTTACTAAATTAGGTTTATAGCTCAAATTGTGTGTGTGTGTGTGTGTGTGTGTGTGTGTGTGTGTGTGTTCTTTAGGGCTTTTTATACATTAGATCATGTCATCTACTTATAAAGATAGCTCTACTTCCCCTATTCCAGTATGAATGCCTTTTATTTCTTTTTATCTACTAATTCCCATGGCTGGAACTTTTGGTGCAGTGATATGTAGAAGTGGTGAAAACAACTTTTTTGCCTTGTTCGTGATATTAGGGGAAAAGATTTAGGTCTTTCACCATGGAATATATTAGCTGTGAGTTTTTCATAGAAGCCCAATATGGGTCAAGTTGAAGAATTTACCCTCTATATCTAATTATTGATGTTTATATCATGAAGAAGTGTTAGATTTTTATCAAATGCTTCTCCCTGCATAAATTAAGATGATCATGTGGGATTATTTTCTTCATTCTATTAATATGGTATATTATATTGATTGACTTTTGTATGTTAAACCACCTTCCATTCCTAGGATAAATCCTGCTTGGCTGTGGTATATAATCCTTTTGATATGCTTTTCAATTTTAGGAATTTGGATGTATATTCTTAAGGGATATTGGTCTGTAATGTCTTGTGATGTCTTTATCTGGCTTTGGAGTTAAAGTAATGCTGGCCTCATGAAATAATACAGAATGTGTTTTTCCCTCTTCGATTTTTAGAAAAGTTTGAAAATAATGTGTCTTAATTCTTTAAATATTTGGTAGAATTCACTGGTGAAGCCATCTGGTCCTGATTTAGGGGGGGGGGGAGTTTTTAATAACTGATTCAATCTCTTTGCTTATTATGGGTCTTTTGAGATATTCTACTTCTTCTTGAGTCAGTTTAGGTAATTTGTGTATTTCTAGTAATTAGTCCATTCTAGTTTTTTTGGTATACAGTTGTTCACTGTATTCTCTTATAATCCTTGTTATTCTGTGAAGTTGCTAGTAATGTCTCCCCTTGCATTCCTGATTCTAGTAATATGAGTTTTCTTTTTTCCTTGTCAGAGTAACTAAAAGTTTGTCAATTTTGTTTATCTTTTCAAAGAACCAGCTGTGGTTTGTTTATTGTCTCTATTGTTTTTCAATTATTCATTTCATCTTATTCCACTCAAACATTTATTATTTCCTTCCTTCAGCTTTCTTTTGATTTAGTTTGCTCTTTGTTTTCTAGTCTCTTAAGGTGGAAAATTTGATTTGATATATTTCTTCTCTTCTAAATATAAGCATTAGCAGTTATAAATTTCCCTCTAAACACTAAATTTTTCAACACTTATAAGCTTTGGTATGTTCTGTTTTCATTTTAATTTATTTCAAACTATTTTCTAATTTCTTCTGTTATTTCTTCTTTAACTTATTGGTTGCTTAAGAGTATGACATTTAATTTCCACATATTTGTGAAATTTTAAGAGTTCCTTCTGTTGTTAATTTCTAATGTCAATCCATTGTGGTCAGAGAAAATACTTTGTAGGATTTTAATCTTTTTCAACATATTATGACTTGTCTTATTGTGTGTGTGTGTGTGTGTTGCTTTTTTGGACATTGAAAATATGGTAATATTATGAAATGTTTTAATTTTTAAAAATATGACCATCATTATATTATACTGTATAACATACTATCTATGCCATTTTAACTTAAATTAATAAATTCTGCTGTGATTTCAGACCAGCAGATACACTGGGAAGTTGAGGCTTTGGGGTAAATGGAGATATTTTATCAGCAGAGGGAGCACATTACTCCAATATTGCTAAATCTTCCAGGCCTTGGCTCTTTTGTCTCTTGGCCTCATAGCCTGGATGCAGGAATTCTATCTTTCTCTTCTTGGCTTCACTTTTATTTTTGTGTTTCTTGAGCTTTTTCTTGGCAGCAATAGTAGGATTAGTTACAAACTCTAAAGCTTTCCTCTTTTCCCAGAGTGCTCTTTCTCATTAGCCTGTTTCTGTGCAGAGGCAAAAGCTAAGGAGAAGCTCTCGAGCCCAACCAGCTTCTAGAGTACTTCTATGATTTCCTGGGATAGATTCTTCATCCGAGGAACCTGGTCTGAATAGGTGCTGTTCAGTTCTTGGAACAAAGGAGCTATGATCACTGGGAGACACGGCTTCACCTTGTCTATTCCAAGATCCATTGCTACAGCTCCAAGAAACTTAAAGATGCATGTTCTCCTTTGGGGGTTTCTTAGGTAAGTAGGGAGCTTCTAGTTTTGCAATCTGGAAAGACTTCTGGATCAACCACAGCAGTGTAGCTGGCTTGCTGTGTTCTTCCATTGCTTCCTCATTCTCTTTTTTGTCTAAGCCCATCTTCTCATCTGCACAGGACTTGTGTCTTCTTATTTTCTCTCTGGCTACACCATCTCCTACAGCTTGAGATGCGTGTGCACTTGAGAGGAATGTGTAATCTGCTATTGTTGTTGTTTTATATATATGTATTAGATCTAGGTGATTCCAAATGTTGTTGAAGCCCTTGATTTTCTTATTGTCTGCCAAGGCAGTTTATCCATTATTAAAATCAGGATATTGAAGTCTTCAACTATTAATGTAGAACTCTGTTTTTCTCTTCAATTCTGTTAGTATTTGCTTCATATATTTTGAGGCTCTGATGTTTGGTGTATATGTATTTATAATTATTACCATTTTGATGTATTGATACTTTTATAATTTACAGTGTCTTTGTTTTCTTTAACAAACTTGGTCTTTAAGTGTTTTTTATCTGATGTTAACTTAGCATCCCATTTGTCTTTTGGTCCCTATTAGCATGGGGTATCTATTTCCATTGTTCAAGTTTCAACCTATTTTCTCTTTGGATCCAAAGTGAATCTCTTGTAGACAGCCTACAGATGGATCATTTTTAAAAAGCTATTCTTCCATCTCTAACTTTTAGTTGGAGAATTTAACCAATTTACTTATAATGTAATTACTCATAAGGAATGACATACTTCTATCATTTTGATATTTATTTTATGTATCTTTTTTCATTTTTATTCCTCAGCTCCTCCATTACTACCTGCTCTTATGGTAAGAGCATTTCTACATTTTTATTCCCTTTTCATTTTTTACTATATGGGGTTGTTTTGTTTATGATTTCCCTGAAAATTACAATTCACATTTTACAATTAATACTCTGGACATATAAAGGCACCTGGGTGGCTCAGTTGGTTAAGCATTCCCACTCGGCTCAGGTCATAATCTTGTGGTTTGTGGGTTTCCAGCCCTGCATCAGACTCTGTGCCGACAGTTTAGAGCCTGGAGCCTGCTTCAGATTCTGTGTCTCCCTCTATTTCTGCCTGTCCTGTGCTCATGCTCTGTCTCTATCACAAAAATTATCATTTTTAAAAAATTAATATTCTAAATATATAAAAACCTAGTTTCAATTTATACCAATTCAGTTTCAATAGTATACAGAAATTTTCCATATATCACTCTGCTTCTGTTTTACATTGTTCATGTCATAAATTATAATCTTTCAACATTGTGTGACTCTCAACAGATTTACACTTATAACTCTATACAGTTGCCTTTTAAATTATATAAGAAAAAAAGAATAGTTATAAACCAAAACTACATTAACACATACTTTTAGATTTATTTTTACAGTTACCTTTACCAATATTCTTCATTATTTCATGTGCATTTTTGTTACTGTCTAGTGTCTTTCATTTCAGCCTGAAGGCCTTACTTTAATATTTCTTTTTTTTTTTTTAGGGCATCTGGGTGGCTCAGTCGATTGGGCATTCAACTTTGACTCAGTCATAATGTCATGGTTTGTGAGTTCGAGCCCTGCATTGGGCTCTGTGCTGATAGCTTGGAGCCTGGAGCCTGCTTTGGATTCTGTGTCCCATTCTCTCTCTCCCCCACTTGTGCTCTCTCTCTGTCTCTCAAAAATAAATAAATGTAAAAAGATTTTCTTAATATTTTATTTTTAATGTTTATTTATTTATTGAGAGAGAGAGAGAGAGAGCATGTACAAGTGGGGAAAGGGCAGAGAGAGAGAGAGAGAGAGAGAGAATCCTGAGCAGGCTACTTGCGGTGTGCACAGAGCTGAGGCAGGACTGGAACTTATGAACTATGAGGTCATGACCTGAGCCAAAATCAAGAGTCAGATGCTTAACTGACTGAGTCACCCAGGTGCCCCTTCCTTTAGTATTTCTTAAAAAGCAGATCTCCTAATGATGAACTCTTTCCATTTTATTTATCTGGGAATATCTTAATTTTTCTTTAATTTTTGAAAGACAGTTTTGCCTGATAATAGAATTCTGTGTTGATAGGTTTGTTTTTTCCTTTAGGATTTTTAGTATGTTATCCCACTGCCCTTTGGCCTCCATAGTTTCTGATAAGAGATTAGATCTTAATATTACTAAGAATGCCTTGTATCTAGTGGGTAACTTTTCTTGGGTTACTTTCAAGATTTTCTCTTCATCTCAGGTTTCAACAGTTTGATTATAATGTGTCTTAATGTGAGTCTCTTTGAATTTATCCTATTTTGATTATTTGAGCTTCTTGAATATGTAGATTTAAGTCTGTTGTCAAATTTGAGAAGTTTTACTCATTATTTCTTCAAATGTTCTTTCTGGCTTTTTTCTCTCCTGTCTGTCTGGAACTCCCATTACGCAAATCCTAATACTCTTAATAGTGTACCACAGGTCTCTTAGGCTCTGTTCACTAGTCTTCATTTTATTTTCATTTACACTCCTCATGCTGTATAATTTCAAATGACCTATATTTAAATTTACTAATTCTTTCTTTTACATGGTCAAACCTGCAGTTAAATCCTTGAAGTGAATTTTTTATTTATTTTACTTTTCAACTTTTCAATTTCTTCTTGGTTCCTTTTTATAATTTCTGTTTATTGATGTTTTCTATTTGGTGAAACGTCATTCTTTATTTACTTTTGTTCTTTGCGCATAGTTTCTTTGGCTTTCTGACCATATTTAATACAGTTAACATCTTTGTCTAATTAGTACAATGCCTGGCCTTCCTCAGAGACAGTTTCTATTAACTTCTTTTTTTTTCATATGGGCTATCCACTCTTGTTTCTTTGCATATCTCATTTTTTTTGAAAACTGGACATTTTGAATATTGTAATGCAGTAAATCTGGAATCAGATACTTTATCTTCCCCAACATTTATGGCTTTTTCTTATTGAAGTTGCTTGTGTTTGTTAACTGGCTTTTCTGAACTAATTCTTAACATCTTTATCCTTTGTTATGTATAGTCACCGAAGTCTCTGTTCTATTGACTTAGTTATGAGCTAGTGATTTAATAGAAATTTTCTTAAAGCCTGGAACAAATAAAAACGTTTTAAAATTTCTTAGCTTTTGCACATGGACTGTGTGTGTGTGTGTATTTTGGGACATGTCTCAAGCACTTTACCATTTTGCCTTAACCACTTTACCACTCCGCTTCTACAGAGCCTCAGGTCAACAGGATATGAGAATTTAAGGCTTTCTTAGGTCTTTTCTGAGCATTTTTCAGCTTTCTAGATGCCTGGGAATATATGGGAGCTTTTCGAAGCCCTTTTCGCCCAGCAGATCTCCTTCCCTAGCCTTTATTCCTTTTTGTTTAGTCTATTGTTTGTCTAACCATTCTCTTACCCCAAGTGACATCAACCAATCCATCTGCCTTTAAATGTTTTAGACAAATGACCCTCAGGTAGCTACTTCTGCCTTGGGAGGGCTCCTGGTTGGGTGAAATAAAGCAGACTCTTTGAAATGCAAGTCAAATCTACAGTAGGATGCATCACCTTATGTTATGCCCAGATCACAATATCATCCGCAAAGACCAGAGACCACCAGGGAGACCGAGTCACGCATGCAAAAGCAAAGGGCATTTATTACAGGCTTAAGTTCACCCGGCTTAAGCTCAGGCCCACAGACTTCACCAGCGCAGTGGATCTGTGCGGAGAGCCCCGAACAAGGGCTGAGCAGGGTTTTTATGGGGTTTGGGAAGGGGGAGTTACAAGAAATTGAGACACAGGTACAGTGATCCATCATTATCACATAACATCATTGTTAGCAACTTTAACCATACACTTTGTTTACAGTGTTCTTTACTTTTGGCAGAACCCAATCACCATATTTAGTGTTTCTCTGAAAATAACCAATTACAGGGTGGGCTAAGGACCCCCACGTAAGGTGTAACTAGCCTTAAGCAATAAGTGGTTATCTATAGCTTCTATCTCTAGGCCTGCCCTTAGGAAAGTTAAGCATTTTAGCTGGCCGCTTCTGATTGGGAGTTGCTAGGGTGCTCCCTGGTTGAGCAGTCTGTGCCCTTTTATTGTCTAATGATTCTGGGGAACCGACACTTAGGCCTCCAAGGTCAGAGGGGAAACTTGAAGCCTGTCATAGAGTCAGTTTGGTTCAGACCTGTGTCCCTTCACTTACACCTGTCAGAATAGCTAAAAATAAAAACATAAGAAACAACAAACATTGGGGAGGATGTGGAGAAAAAAGAACCCTCTTCACTGTTGGTGGGAATACGAACTGGTGGCAGCCACTGTGAAAAACAGTGTGGCAGGTCCTCAGAAAGTTAAAAATAGAACTGCTCTTAAAAAAACCTTTTAAAAAAAAAAAAGGGTGGGGAGTACCTGGGTGGCTCAGTCAGTTGAGTGTCTGACTTTGGCTCAGGTCATGCTCTCACAGTTCATGGGTTCGAGCCCTGCATCGAGCGCTGTGCTGACAGCTAGCTCAGAGCCTGGAGCCTGCTTCAGATTCTGTGTCTCCCTCTCTCTCTGACCCTCTCCTGCTCATGGTCTGTCTCTCTCTGTCTTGCAAAAATAAATAAATGTTAAAAAAAATGTTTTTAATAGAACTGCCCTACAATCTAGTAATCACACTACTTGGTATTTACCTAAAAAATAAAAACTAAAAATTGAAAGGATATAAACACCCCTATATTTATTGCAACATTATTTACAACAGCCAAATTATGGAAGCCACTGAAGTGTTCACTGATAGATTAATGGATAAAGAATATGTGATATATATATGTATATATATAGTGGAATATTATTCAGCATTAAAAAGCATAAAATCTTGCCAATTACAATAACAGAGATAGAGCTAACGAGTATAATGCTAAGCAAACTAAGTCAATGACAGACAACTACTATATGATTTCACATATATGTGGAATTTAAGAAACAAAATAAATGAACAAAAAAATTAAGAAAGAGAGAGATAAACCAAGAAACAGACTCCTAACTACAGAGAAAAAAACCGATGGTTACCAGAGGGGATGTGGGTGAGAGGATGGGTGAAATAGTAATGGCAGTTAAGGAGTGCACTTGTCATGTTGAGTACTAAGTAATGGATAGACTTGTTGAATCACTATATTGCACACTTACAACTAATTTAACACTATATGTTAACTATACTGGAGTTAAAAATAAATAAATAAAGGCAGGCCTTTTGAACTAGTCCTCCAGATAGCCGCTAGAAAGGTCAAAATGAACAACCACAAATCTTTAAGAATAAGGTGTATTGTGTTTGTCTAGTACTAGTTACCTGTAATGACAATGGAGGATGTTGTCCTCAAGTCCACTATTGATCTCATGAGTGGGAGGTAGGACACTGGACAGAACAGTATGTTAAAATGTCACAAAACCCTTTTATTCAATTCAGCTGTTTTTCTCTTGGTTAGGCATACCCGTGGTGCTATAAGCTTTTGATTCTTTTCCAGGGTTCCAAAAAAATTGATTCTAATAGCTTTTGCCACTTTATTCATTGCTTTTATGAGTGGATGGACTTGTGGGGTTCTTTATTCCACCATTTTTGCTACTACTATTCCCCAAAACCATCATATGTTCATTGCCTATTGTCGTATCTCGCCCTGGCCACTCCGGCCTGCGGGGCAGTGAATCCTTGCGGGTTCATGATCCTGAGGGAGGGAGAGAAAGGGCAGGAAGGGGGAGCACAGAGTAGAGACACAACACATGGTTTCCGATCAAGCCTCTTTTTCTCTTATTATTCAGCAAACACTGTATCTTATAAAGGTTTTTAGGCGGGAGAACAAGGCAGCTGACCTAGGTCAGTTGCTAGGAAACAGGGTTAAGGGATTTTGGCTAGGGTAAAGAAGGAAATAAACTAAAGATTTTAGCACAGCACTGAAGGGCGATACCACCCTGCCTGTAGGCAATTGATCTTTGTTCTTCTGGCTTCTCCTGACAGGGAGTGGCACTCCCCTGCCTATTTTTGCAACTCCCCTGAGGGAGAGACATATCCGGCTAGCAAATGGCCAAGCAGCTGAATCTTTGCTGCTCCCCACAGCCTATTGCCTATTGATTTATGTTTACTAAATTATAATGAGCCTGGGAGCCGGTAGATAACTGCATTTGCATTTTTAACAAGTTTCCAGATGATGTTGATGATACTTGTTTGAGAACCACTGGCCTAGCGCAAGCAACATCTACGCTGAACCTTGAAAGAATAGGTAGAAATTAGCTAAATTAGGTATTGGTATTGAGGGGGAGGGGCAGTGAGGAAAGCTGAGGGCAAAGGTTCAGACAGGACACCTGCATATAGTACACAGGAACCTGCAGATCTGTAGGAAAGAGAGAGTGGTGTGAGATGAGTCTGCTGAAGCAAGGGGGAACCAATATTTAAAAACACTTAAAAGCCTTTTATCATACTAAAGAGCTAGGATTTGGATGAGGAGCCACTGCAGCACTATAAAAAGGCAGTGACATGATCAGAAGTGACCACTGTGGCTTCAGTATGGAGTCTGGATTGAAGGTAGGCAAGACCTGTAAGTAGACTAGTTAGGAAGCTACTACAGAAGCAGGTTGATGACCAGGAGCTAGCGTAGCAGTGAAGATGGAGAAAAAGAGGTAGAAATTAAATTCTTGATCACTCCTTTCATGTTTGGAATGTAAATAGGAGAGAAAAATTAAAGTTTAATCCTAGGTTTCTGCTTTGATCAATTGATACTAGTCATTGAGAAAGGTAACACAGGAGAAAAGTAGGCTAGAGGAGGGAGGAGTGGAGAGAGGGATGATTTCATTTGGGGACACATTGATGTCTACTAGGTTGATGTCTAGTAGAAAGATCTTGAGTTCAGGAGAGAGATCTAAACTGAAAACACAGATTGGGGTCTCACCAGCATGCAGATAACTGAAAGAGGGGTGTCTCTGGAATTCCCTGGGTAAAATATTTAAAGCAAAAAATAGATCTAGATGGCTACATTTAGGAAGTCCTTGGGAAATACTACTACCACTTAAAGAAAACACTGGGGAAGCAGAATCTGCATCAGAGACTAAAAAGATGCTGATAGAGGAATAGGAAGAAAATCGATCGAATGTGACATAATGGAAGCCACTGCTTTAGCTGTGCTGAGAGCTGGAGAGAGAGCGAGTTAAAGAAGAGTACCAATATCACTTAGATATTGGGGGTGTACACATCCTGACAGTGGAGTTCTATGAGCTCAAACCAGAAAGGTGTGGGAAGTGAAAAAGTAGAGGCAGATACTCCAGTGACAGCCAGTTCCCAGGTTGCCCTTTTCTTTTCATTGCTGCAACATCATTTCCATGAATTTATCTACTATTAATAATGATAACTGAATATATTCTTTATGCCTTTTTAAATTCTCTCAATTTCTTGTAATCTTCCTGTATATGTTACAGCTTTCCTTCAGAAATAGTGAAACCTTCTGAACAGATGGTAGCCTAAAGATTTATCTATGAAAAAAATAGTAGAAAAAGTAATCTAAGAAATTTAATTATTGTATTTTTCCCTACAGCAGTATTTCATATAAATGCATATCTAAGGATTTCATTTTTAGAAGTTGGTATCTAGGAAATAAACCCATATAAGCTAACAAGAGCTTGTTGTTGTTGTTTTTTTAAAGATATGGCAGACTTTTCTCATTTTATTTGAAGGCAAAGCTAAAAAAATTCATCTTCTTCCATTTTACGAAACCCAATATCCTGAAATGCTCAGACTGAAGTATAGAGTTGTGTTAGTGTGTTTCCTAGCATTCAAAAGCCAATAAAACTAGTAACAGGAGACTCATCAAGTCTTTGGCTTTGGTTTTTCCTCTCTGGAATGAGACTGTGGGATCTATGACAATCTTGAATTCTCAGACTATACAATACATACCCAAGAGGTCACCTGGAAAACCTGAAAATTTCTTATAGTTTAGAACAGATGATTTATTGATTAAAAGATTACCAAACTGGGATCATATAGACATCCTTTGCAACTTGCAACTCACATTTCCTGCTTTATCCTTTGTTATGTTCTGTTATTCTCCAGCTAGAATATCTCCTTATATTTTCTCCACTTTTCTCCATTTCTATTGGTATCCATTAAAGTCCTGATCATGAATGACCTATTCTATTAGGTTATTAGGCATACTAGGTACATACAATGTAGAATATATCCTGTTTTATATGGTAGTTATTTGTACACATTTCTAGTTAGATTGTAAGCTTCTAGAACTATAATCTTATTCTTCCCGTGTTGCCTAACATGATACCCAGTATATGATTGTCACTTTATAAATATTTGTTCATTATAATTCTATTTCAATTTAAATTGTGTCTAGAATTAGAACAATTCTCTTTTTTGTTCTGCCAGCCAAAATATACCATAAAAAACAGGCCAGATTTCCTCTTCTGAGTTCCTAGTCATTAAAAATTTAGAATTCATCCAGGTATGACCAGAAACAATTATGTGTACCTAGTGGCTACAAGTTTTTTCTACAGAAAATAAGATTGGCACTAGCAAAACATTAATTGAAAAAAAATTCTCTTATTTCTAGGAGTTCTCTGAATTTTTTGATCTGCTAAGTACAAGAGAGGGCTTTCTTTATGGGATTAGTCACTGGTCAATAAAGTGATAAACTTGATAAGTGGAAAGGCATTAAAGTAAAATCTGTAAGAGATTGTAATTTAAAACACACAAATAATCATTTACAAATATGTTTTAAATAAGGCCCCTTGTTTGACTATGGGTCTGACATTTGGAGTGCATTGTTCTCTTTCTAACATAAATTACTGCAGTGGATTATCTACTGTTCACACTGTTGGTTCTTTAAATAAGAGCACAAATCTAAAGATTTTTTAAAAGCATTCTGAGTATAGGCTCTTTCTAGATTTTTATGTTTATTGACCACCCCAATATATTAAACTTTCCCCTAAGTTAACAATCTATTTAATGATTCACCCACATGGAGTCTTTCCAAAACTTTCAAGATAGATTTTATACAAATAGATCTCCTTTTGTTTCATAGTCATATGTAATTATTTTATTTATAATTTAGTTAAATTATATAAGATGATAATAATGACCATGATTTGAGGGCACCTAACAAGTAGCAGTTCAACTGGTTGGAGTAAAAGCTGAGGCATACCAGACAGAGGTGGCAAGTTAACTGCTGCTGCTAGCATTTAGCATGACCTGGTACTCAGTACTCAGTATGTTCTACATAGAGAATAGAAAGTAACCAATAATCTCATAAACTAGTTAAGTGGAGAACAAAGAGATCTTCTGCTATACCCTTTTTTATACATATCTTTCTGACATTGTTCCACAGCAAAATTGAGGGTATTTTATTCAGTATTAAATAACTTCATGCTCTGCGTTAGCTGAAGGACAATGGGATTAATGATATAGGGGAAAGAAGGATTTTAAAAATTTGCTAAAAATTAACTTTCTTTGCTGGGTGTGTTGTGTTGATCCTGGAAGAGCCAGGAAAGGTCTATATAGAGAGAAATAGTGTCATACATCTAGGCTATTTTAAGTGTGTGTTTCATTTCTGGACTTAAAATGATTTTTGTGAAGAATTCATAGGAATACTTCATAAAATGTTTTTGAAAGAATGAGATGAAAAAGGGAATAGAGAAGTTGGGAAAATAAATTTATTTTTGCTGTTTGGAAATTGATCGTGGATATCATAAACCACTGGTGGTAGTTTATTTCAAGTCACAATTTTGTGACATAAAATATCAGAATAAGCGTGTGGAGTTAAAATCAACTAAGAATATTCTGGAGATAAAATTAAAGAAATGGGTAAGTGGAAGGACCTCTACAGTAAGTTCGGATTTTGTCTTCACAAAATAACTAGAGATGGAACAATTCTTAGATATAACTTAACCCGGTAGTTCTCAATTCTGGCTATTCATTTGAATAACATAACAGAAAAAAATTTTTTCTTTAAATCACTACATTTCTATTAGGTCATTCCCATCCTCTTCTTTAATAAGTTGATCTTAATTCAGTGACCCTATTTAAATACCTCTCATTGTTTTCATATTTATTTCACTATTATCTTTGGCAATGTGATGAAATAATTACAGAGAGAAGACATTTAGAATAATTTTCAGAAAATATCTTTATAACATTCTACTGTAAAAAAAACTGGTTGAGGAAATTTTGACTTAGTATAATACTGTAAAACCCAACCTCTCACTTTCAGGACTATTTCTGACCCCTCAGAAACCCTATTTGAGCAATGTTTGCCTATGGGTCTTTTTTTTTTTTTTTTAAGATCTTGAGTGTTGCCCTTGAACTATTAAGACACACTCAAAAGAATTCCATCCTTTGCAAATCTATTGACTCACTGGTATCTAATGTAGGCTATCTGTTTTGCTATTAGAAGATAAAAACTAAAATGAAATTAAGTGAAAATATAAGCAATACTGTTTCTGGGTTTCTTTTTTTTTTTTTTCATGTTAAAACTCTGCATAAGTAGAGTTTGGGTGGGTTTAAATTTCACCTAAGAAAAATAAAATATTGTGGAGTTTTACTTTCTGAGTATTAAGCTTGCCTTCACATTTTGATGTTTGCTTTTCCAGGGTTTTGAAAGTGTTTCTTTCACGGACAGCCCAACGGATTCCATATATGACTGGTGGACGGGTCATGAGGATGCTGGCAGTTATGCTCCTGGTCGTATTTTGGTTTCTTGTCGGCTGGACTTCGTCCGTTTGCCAGAATTTGGAGAGGCAGATTTCACTTATTGGCCAAGGGCAAACATCTGATCACCTCATCTTCAATATGTGCCTCATTGAGCGCTGGGATTACATGACAGCAGTTGGTATGTGGGCACTTGTTTTGTGTGTTTACCTTGTCTTCTTCCAGTGACATCAAAACAGATCTCTGTAGAAGCCTTCCCACACCCCTTTACCAAACTGAAAGGAATTTCACCTGATAAGGTTTTGGGAAAACAATATTATGAAAAGGGCAACAACGACATGTGGAATGCAAACTTTTTTCTGAGTTTCCATTCTGTTTTTCAACGGTATGCAGCTTTGGAGCTTTGTTGAGAAAATGTAATCAAGGAAATTAGGAAGGAGAAATGCAGCAAATAAAGGCAACTTCTTGGCATAAAGAAACTTTCTGTTTTCCATATTCTCAGTGTTTTCCCATGTGATTAACAGTAGCTATTCTCTTGATTTACTTCTTTAGTTAGGAGAAAAAAGGAAACATGCTGGAATTTTTTACATGGACTTGGTCCTGGGGTATATCAGACTTAGGATCCAGGGCACTCCCGGTGTAGAGATTTTCCTTACAAAATGCTTAATTAATCTATCTTTCTTCTGAAGATAATTTATTAGGAATTCTCTGGAGGTCCAGTATTACACAAAAATGAAGCCATGTTCTTTGGGGGTTAGTGAGAGTTCAGTCACTTAGAAACTAGAGAACTTAGGAGAAAAGAGGAAGAGAAATCAAAAGGAATTTTTCTGTTGTTAACATTAGGCTATTTTAAGCCAGGCCTCTAAAGATACAAAAGATAATGAAAATGAATTTTTATTAGTTTTTTTGTCATTCCCTTCAGTAAACCACAGGACAAATCTTAATTTTATTTGGCAGATGTCAAAAATAAACATAGGAGTTGAATTTCTATATTCCATCTTCCCCATGCTTGGCAATTGTTGGTTGAATATTCACATTTAATATTTTGCCAGAAGTTAATTAACAAAATGTGTGTTTAGTTTATAATTTAAATGTAATAATATTTATCTGGGCAAGACATTTTAGAAATTTTATGGCCTGCTATCTCTAAGAGTAAAGTAATGTAGGCATAAAAAATGAATAGTTATATTGATACTATGTAAAGCCAATCATCATTATTTTGATTAATATCAAAGAAGATATCAGAAATTATCATTAGATCCATATCAATAGATATCAATATCAGAAGATAAAGCATAGAACTAATCTGATTCTGATCTTCACGTGGATATGAAAATTATACAAATTGTATAGATATAAGATTTCCACACAATATAAATCTCTAACATTATTTTACATTGTTCAATCCCAGCCAGCCAAAATAGGAAAAATAATTTCCCCATATTACTGTGAAGAAAAGCCCACTATATTTCTTTTCTGTTTTATAATGCTCAAAATACATCATTGGGTAGGGAATACACAAGCAGAAAGTATGGCCTGTTTACCTAACCTTTTTTTGGTATTTTGTACACCTTGGTTTTGAGATGTATTCAAAGCCTTTTAAAAATTTCTTTTACACTCTAAGGAAATAAGAAAGTCATATTTATGATTTCTGATGTCTATGTAGAATGGATAAGAATATATAGCTGACAGTAATTTGTCATTTATTTTATATAAACTTTGTTTATATGTAAGTAAAAGTTTCCTACAATAACCAAGACCCACTGGGTATCTATAATTTCTCTAATACTTTGTTGAACACTTTGCAGGAGACATAAAATGTATAAAATCCTTATTCTCTCACCAAATAGCTTACTATTAGTTTATATAGATAAATGGGAACTGTTAAAAATTATTAACAACAAAACTATGTGGTAACGACTCTTGTTACAATAGTAGGTCAGTAAAGGAAGACAATAGTCTGGCCGGAACCCAGGAATCTTTATAAAAGAGAAGTTCTTTGAGCCATGGGTAACATTTAGGTTATTGTAAAGTGGTGCAGAGAACATTCCCTTTGACAGGAATAGTGGTGAAGGTGGATGGAAGTTGTATGAAACGTGAAGGAAATGCTCAACCAGAAGAGAAGGTTATGTTGGAATACATTGTGAATACTGCTGGATAGGTAAGTTCATTGTGAGTCTTGAAAACCTGTTATAGGAATTTGGAGAACCAGGAACTTGATGTGATGTTGAATCCGCAAGGTCAATAGAGATATATATAGATTAGATACAGATACAGATATATCTCCTAAAGGTACATATAGGTACAGATATATAGATGTACCAAGTTTAGGGGTTTTTGATTCTGCCTAATCATTAGAGCAGAGAAAGCAGTGGCTCTCAGAAGTGTGGTCTCAGAGTCAGGGGCAGCCACAGCGCCTGGGAACCTGTTAGAAATGCACATTCTTGGGCCCATCTACAGACTTCCTTAGTCAGACTGTGGAACAGTGGGGTCCAGCAGTCTGTGTTTCATAAGCCCCCTAGGTAATTTGGATGCTATTCTAAAGTGTAGAACTACTGACTCGAAGGAAGTAATCAGATGAACTTTAAAAAAAGAGAAAGAATTCTATTATGACCACAACTTTCTCTCAGGTTATTTAACTACTCCCTCTGCGGTAGCTCTTTAGATTCATGGGCTATTTTTATTGTACTTTACTGCCACTCGACTCTGCTTTTCTCCAGAGAGACAGCTTACCTGATAGCAAACTTTTCCACTAGCAAGGATGAAACTATCAAAAAAGTAGACTTTTTTTTTTTAATACAGTAATTCTGGATAATACCAGAGAAGGGGATCTACAGAGAGCAAAGAGGACCCTATGCTGACTTTCCTGAGGACTATGGGATAGGCAGTGCAAGAGGGAATAAAGATCCATTCCTTGGGAGGGCCACAGGGAATGCATTTCCTTCAACAATAAGCAGGTCTCCATGAAGGTGAGAAGAGAGAGGGAAGCTAGAGAGATTATGATGGGAAGGTCTAGGGCGTGGCTTTAGGAGTAAGATCAAAGTAGCAAGACTTGAGAGGCAGGCTTTAGTTAAACTAATACTCCTACAGGTGTTAAAGGATAGCAGTAGGTCTCAGAAAATAAAATACTAGTGATAGAGTGCCGAGACCATGAGATGAACGGAAGTCCAATGGTGGTGGCTCTGTTGTCTCCGGGCATTGGTTTGGTCCTAGCACTACTGGAACACCTTGGTTTCCTTCAGTGACCCTTCTCTAAAGAAAAGTCAAGACACATGGTTTAACAACAGGAACAAATATTTGAAATAAGGACTGTCTTAAAAAATCAGAGACATGTGGTTGCTGTGATTTTTTTTCACACTACCCTACAACAGTCCCAATTATTTATCTTTCATGCATCTTTCATTTTTCCTTCTAGTGCATGAAGCACTTGATATTCTGTATTTAACCTCTTTTAATTTAATGTTTTCTAATGTGCAGCAGATGCTTCTTTGCAGTTCTCTCCATATAGTTCTATAAGTAGCACGTTTGCCCTTAGATTTTTTTTTATACTCAGACTGTTATTCAAGAGTAAATTCTTACATCTTCAGTCAGCCAAGAGGAAACCTGCACTGAAAACTAGATTGTTCTATTTCCCAAATGGCAATGTTTCTATATAGGGGACAGCCGTGGAGAAGCAACAGATAGGTTTTACCTGGGGGTTGTGGAAAATCTTCATCAAGAAGCTCTGTATGCTTACATCAGTGTCAGGAGTCAATTGAGAATAAAAAGAGGAAGCAATAGTTAATATATTTATATACATGCAATCTGGGCTAGCTTTTCCTGTCAAAAAGATTTAGTTTTGAAAAACACAAAATAAGGAACCATTTGAAAGAGTGCAGTACTAGTCTTCCCACTGAAGTGGGAATACAGGTCATACATGTAGGGAATCTGCTCACTGTGCAGCGCATCTCCAGTGCTGCTCAGGTGATTTCCCTGCCACACTTATTTCACAGGAAACAGGTATAGAAACTGCTTGGGAAAATCTCAAACCTCTCTGAGACTCCGTTTCTTCTTTGAGTTTCTTATTTGAAAACATAGAAAGGGGAAATCGATAACTTTCAGAATCCCATCATTATTTATATCTATTTATAATTCTTAATAATCATGTTTGTCCTATATAAAAAAAAATTGTGAGTTCAGTTTTCATGAAAAATGAATAAAGGTGTGGGGTGCCTGGCTGGCTCAGTAGGTAAAGCATGTGACTCTTGATTTCAGGGTCAGGAGTTCAAGCCCCACCATGGGCGAAGAGATTACTGAAGATAAATTAATTTTTTAAAAAAACTGTAAACATTACAACTGCAAAAGACAGATGAACATGAGACAGTGTGAGGGTTTTTCCAGGACCAGTAGTCTGGGAGTTTTTTGATAATTTTTTTTAATCTGGTAGAAGATGAATTTCAAAATGTGAATGTTCCAGAATACTTCGGGATCAGACTAGAATTCCTATGAAGACTTATCTGCCATACCTCTTTGGAGATCATCTACAACCATAATAAATATATTACCATAAAACTTACACTATTCATCATCCTGTGACTCACCACTTTGAATTTTCTGAGTATGTGGAAATACATTATCTACAGCTCATATTCTTTCATCTGCCCCTCCCTCCTTTCTCTCCGAGCCTGCTCGCTATAGTACTCCCCAGCACCATCAGCTAGATGATTCGCACTGTATCCCTGACACCTAACAAAGCATCTGTCAGCTCTTGATAAATATTTGCTGAAAGAGTAAAGAATGAGCTCAGCTCCCTTGATCCGGTAATATTTTCTATGGTCAGGATTAGACCAGTGTGAGGAAACATGATAAAGCTGAAAATCCAGGAGTTACATGATTGCTCCCTCATTCATTTAATAGTAAAGTGTGTGTTCACATTTTGGGAGGTATTTTTGAACAAGTTATACAAACTAAATTGACATCCCTGAGCCCTTTGATAAAATTCTACGTCTGACTTGTCCAACAGTCAAAATAAGAGATGGGTACAAATTTGGCATGGCAAATCAAAATTTTAATTTTTTAAAACATCACATCATTCCCTTATAAATATTGAAGTGGAATAAAACTGATATGCTATTGATAAAAAATTTTATTACTTCACTATTCTTTCAGAGCTATGTAAAGGATAAGGGAGTTGGGCCTGAGACACATTCTTCTAAATTATTGGGGAAACCAAATAAATGTCTTAAAAATGTTGGTAGTAGGAGTCTCGGATTTTTTTTCTAAATCTATTTGGACTATTTAGTAAGTTGCTAGTCAGTTGTGCCTCTTCAGGCTTTTGCACAATAGCAACAACATTTTTCATGGCTAAAAAATTAAAACTTTTTTACCCTATGGGTTTCCTAATTTGCTGGTACAAACTAACACTTGCGTAGAATTAATTTCTCATGCCTGAATTACCTTTATAAGGTCACCCCTAGAGTAAGGAAGACCAGCCCTTTCCACCTGGATTTGGCACCGGCAGGCCGAGTCTTCCAACATGGGGCTTCCAAGTTTGGAATACATATAGTTTTTAATTTTTTTTACTTTTAAATTTTCTTAAATGTTTGTTTATTTCTGAGAGAGAGAGAGACAGAGTGCAAGCAGGGAAGGGGCAGAGAAAGAGGGAGACACAGAATCTGAAGCAGGCTCCAGGCTCTGAGCTGTCAGCACAGAGCCTGACTCAGGGCTTGAACCCATGATCCATGAGATCATGACCTGAGCTGAAGTCAGATACCCAAATGACTGAGCCACCCGGGTGCCCCATAGAATACATAAATTTGATAGAGGTGGTGACACAGTGGAGTTTATTCTTTTGTTGATTAGCTGTCAGTATCTGACTACATATTCAGAACATAGACTGAAGATAAACAATATCAATGACCAACACAAATTAGAATAAGTGAGCAGTCTACCTTACCTACAAGAAACAAAGCTGCAAAAGGGTGACTGATAGATGGTAATGTCAAGGACTTGTGGAACTTCTACTCCACGGCTAAATCTCAGCCTCAAACTTTAGTTCAGATCTAGGCAAGCAATGAAATGTTTCCTTGGTTTCTTCTAGAAATTAGGTGATGATAATCTAATGTGATATAAAAGAGACATAATTGAGAATAAAGTTATTTTGCTGCCTTAATCAAGGACAAGAATATATACAAAAAATTCTATCCAGGTTTCTGTTTACCTTCTGTTATTCTCTATATCTTTCTATATCATTGTTCCCACCGAACTCTTCTCAACCACGTTTATATGTTTTAATAACTATTCCCTGATAAGGATTCTTTTATAAATTAAGATCTTTGTCTATGTCTTCATAGTTGTGAAAAGTCCACCAGTCCATGAGGTATCTTGTGGTTTTGAAAATTTCTTAGAGCTTGCCATCCCTTGCTATACCTTTTATTCACCAAGTTTGAAAGAAAGGCATAGAAAAAAATCTAAACAATACTCAAACAAGTATGTTAAGCTTGGATTCCCGTTTCATTTGGGAATTTTAAATATTTGGTTGTTCTAAAGTAATCCCAATAATGATTACTCCACTGTTCAGAAGTTCTAATTCATTTCCATGGATTTCACATGGAATGTTTTCACTACAGAAAACATGATCTTTCCTCTCCTCTTCTTCATTGACATTCTCTTCTTTGTTCTCTTCCTTCCTAGTGTGATATTTTAAAAACACAAAACAATGTGTTCAGTAATTTAGTTAGTCATATGCCTTAGTTCTTAGAAGGAACTAAGAAGAATACAGTAACTCACCTTCTGAGCTATATAGGGAAATTCTAAAATAGCAATTGTTTCTAAGGATGTAAACACTTAATTACTGTAGAAGATTAGTCTCGTATGACAGGTGAAATGTGATATAAACACCATTTAATGAGTGTGGGAGAAAATAGATTAGACTTCCTCTTCATCTGACTTAGATTAATGTTCGTGATGTAGGTTCATTTGCATACATTTTCTTTTAGTCCAATGTATTGTGTGTCTTCATCCATACTGCATCACTTGCTACCACTTTAAAAGTGTATTTTTAATTTTCAATCAAAGGATAAAAGCCTGACCACAGAGACCATTTATTTGTCTTGGCTTAGGTTAGAAGCTCACACCTGCTTTTGGAAGGTCTTGCTTGCCTGTTTTTAGAAAGAGTGAAGGGGGAAGTGGTATTTCCTTGTTTATCTATATACAACCTCTTCTGAAAAGTATGTTATGTCTTTAAGGAGTATTTATTTATATAATGCTACAGGGCTAACAGGCCAAATTATTTTGTAGCTTAATTTTATCCTTAAGGTACTACTTTTCTTTTTGGAAATTAAAGAGATTTGGGATTAGGGCTGGGGATTATTTTGGGGATAGCTCCTAAAGGATAGAGAGTAACTAAGATATCCACAGTCACAATTTCTTTGAAGGAGTTTTGGCTCCCAGGGGACCCTGGAATTTTCAAGGGAGGAACAACATTAAGAAGCAAAAAAAAAAAAAAAGCTGTCTTTAGTTGTTTGAACAGAAATATCCTATAGATTAAACTCAATTGTCAAGAAGATTTTGGCAGATCTTTTCCCTGTATTGAAAAGTATCATAGTTTAAACAACAAGATGTTAATCCATACGGACTGCACGCCTCCCTGTGTTCTTACAGCTACCCACCTCACCTCCATCCCGTTCTGATCCCTGCAGTCATCACAAAGAGCCTGGTGCCTCAGCCACCTTTTTCCTCTGAGATTAAAATATGTAGGAGTAGAAAGGTTTGTGAGTTTTTCAGTTTCAACTCACTGAGACCCATTCCCCAGAGTAATGGAAACTCTGGGATAAATTAAATAAGAAAGAGACCTGTAGGCCAAGAAAAAGGCAGATTTGGGGCGCCTGGGTGGCTCAGTTGAGCACCTGGCTGTGGCTCAAGTCATAATCATGGTTCATGGGTTCTAGCCCCGCATCAGGCTCTGTGCTGACAGCTAGCTCATGAGCCTGGAGCCTGTCTTCAAATTCTGTGTGTGTCTCTCTCTCCCATCCTCCCCTTCTCTCTCTCTCTCTCTCTCTCTCTCTCTCTCTCTCTCTCTCTCTCAAAAATAAATAAAACGTTTAAAAAAATTTTTAAAGAAAAAGGCAGATTTGTAATGACCATGTGAATCCCCCACTCAGCGGTCGGGCAATGTCCTGAGCCAAGCCTCACTTAGCAAAATTGTCTCAAAAGATTTTGTAAACTAGAAATTGAAGAAGGAACTTAATTTTTTTGACTTCCAAAAGAGAAAATGGCACTGTAAGTATAAAATTAAGGTAGAAAATAAATTGTTTTATTCTCTTTCCTCTTTAACATCATATAAATCACTACATCTCAAAGAAGTAAAATAATTTTCACAAAGCTAGAATATAAACAAAAATATACCCACCCCCTACAATCATCCTAAAACCACTCAAGCTAACCCTTAAAAAAAGTATGTGTGACTCTTGGGATGTAGCCCAAGCAAAGGTAAATATTGTTGACACTGTCAGTCTTTAAAAAAGATTGACAACTTTAAGTATAGTTTTAAAATTTGTTTTAATGTTTTATTTGTTTTTGAGACAGAGAGAGAGTGTGAGCGGCAGAGGGGCAGAGAGAAAGGAAGACAGAATCCAAAGCAGGCTCCAGGCTCTGAGCTGTCAGCATAGAGTCAGACATGGGGCTTGAACCCACAAACCATGAGATCACGACCTGAGCTAAAGTCAGACACTTAACCGGCTGAGCCACCCAAGCACCTCTAAATATAGTTTTCAAAGGTTACACATAATCCTGACTGCAGCTCCCTCCCCAAACAACACACATGCAAATGACAAGGAGAGGAAAATTGAACACTACCAGAAGACACAACTTGGTGCCCTGAAAGGTCTCCAATCTTATTTTATCTTTATGAGCTCTTCCTACATTTGTGATCTTTAATGTGTGTCCACAGGCTGTGCAGTGTCTGAATTTCACTAACTTTCTATCACCCCATATCAGACCTTAAAAATTTTAAATATACGTGCAAGAGACAGAGGGTCGAAAATATATACCTTCTCTAACTTTCCCACTCAAGATACAGCATAGATGGTGGGAAACATCTAGAGATGCAATAAAGAAAAGGCAACATGTAAATGTGTGACCATTCACAGCAGTGCTTGCCTCAGAGAACTCCTGAGCAGTGCATGGGTAAGAGAAGAATGATCAAGTCACTGCGTAGTTCATATGATTAACAGTCATATTCCTTAGTATTACTGCATGGTATCTGTGCTTGAAATGTCCGGAGCTTGAAACTGGGTCATTCAGCATCTTGCCCCAGCCGGCAATAAAGCCTTCCTACATGTAGATAATGTTCAAAAGGCACTTAGTGCACAGTGCCCGGCACATTCAACGGATGTTAGCTACAAAGTCGGACTGAGGGGGCAAAAAGTAATTCCAAATGGAATTACTAGCTTTTTCCAACTAGCATATTAATTATTTAAAGTACAAACAATTGGTGCTTGGGAAAATATTTGTTTCCTTCAATAGGATTAAAAAAATATTTCCCAGGGTTTTGTCGAGGCCTCTGTTAGTAATAGAGCAAGGAGTGGAGTTAGTAAGAGCATCCCTACCTCAGCCCGAGGACATAATTCAGAGAACACTGGTCAGGAACTAAGTGACCGGTGTTCAAGGCCCTGCTCCGCTGTGACAACAGTGAGGGCCACAGGGACCGAACGGGGTTCTCCGCAGGCCTGCTCTGGAGCCCGCGCCGGCCCGTCCCTGCGGCTCCCAGCTCCCAGAGAGCCGACGAGGGTGCAGACGCTCCTGCTTCCACTGCCCTCCTGTGAAACACACTGCAGCGCCCACCTTCTGCTCCTTCATCCTCTGTCCCAAAGCCCAATAAATGGACTTCAGGCAAGCGAATCACAGCAATTCACCCCCCACCCACCTCTACAGCCGCATACACATCCAAAACAACACCCCCAGACTCCGTGGTCTAATAAAGTCACTTCTAGCCTTCAAATTCCATCAAGAGGATCCCCCTCCTTGGTTTCAGCATTGTGACTCTCAGAACTGTCCTTATTTTAAACAGAAGAGGCAACTAAGCCTCCCGAATATCAAGGCTCCCGTACGTCAGTTGAGCACTAGAACACGGACACTATCGACGTTGTTTGATTTCATACTTCATGATAACACTGCCTACCATGTTATAGGCATAAAAACAAGAAAACTTTGAAATTGAAGGACTTAGAGAAAAATAAAGGAGGCCATTAAAAGACATACTTACAGGAGCACCTGGGGTGGCTCAGTCGATGAAACATCCAACTCTTGATTTCGGCTCAGGTCATGATCTCATGATTCGTGAGACTAATCCCTGAATCAGGCTCTACGCTGACAGCGGGGCGCCTGCTTGCGAGTCGGTCTCTCCATCTCTCTCTGCTCCTCCCCTGCTGGCTCTCTATCTCACTCTCTCTCAAAAATAAATATTTAAAAATTCTTTAAAAAAAACAAGAAATGTTTGGAAAATTCAATCTAAATGTGTCATTTATATATTTATTTGAGCCATATAAAAGTAATTTTAAAGGGACTAAGACACAGGAAAGGTTACTAAGACAAAAATGCCTTTGCGACATGGTAAAGCATGGAACCACAGCTTGAGAGACATTTGTACCCTAAAGTTGTTTTTCTCTCTGCGCTCGTGGGTGTTCTGAGATCACAGAGCCCAGGCCCTTCAGTGTCAAAGACCCGATATGAATTCTCACTTCTTTGCTTGACCCCGCCCTTTGGAAAGATAACTTGAAATTCATCATGGTATATTAACTTTTAAAAGGCTTTGGTAGTTAACTTTCAAACTGTTATCCCTTATAGATACCTCAGTTCTCTGAAAGCCCTATTTGGATCTTTAAATATAAATGCAATTCCCTCTTTAACTGTGCTCAAGCCTCCCATCAAAATCATTTAACAGCAGAAATTATTTTCTAAAGCAGAAGCACAACACATATTTCAACTCCCACGTAATAACACTGCAAAATTTGGTAACATCTGCATATTTTCTTTCCTAATTGCAGTGTTAGTTTGAAGTTAATTATATGAAGCTGATTTTTTTTCCCAAGCACAACTTTTATATATCACATTTCGTGTAATTGGTACTTTGAATAATAAATTATTTTTTCAGCCAGAGCATATTGTTTGATATTGCTAATGAAATGATTTTAATGTTAAGCTTAGCTATTAGGAGGAATCTTATTTTATCTCTTGTTTTTAAATGTAATTCTACATCATAGCGCCCTAATTAACCTGTTTTCCTTTGTGTTGTTTTTTTTTTTTAATTCTCAGGGTAACTTTATGTAAAAACACAGCAATAGTAGCAGCAGATACTGTCTTCAGGAGATGGTTTCGGCTACATGGGAATCCTTCAATTTCAGCATATTTTTGAGCTGGTGTTGTTTGATAATATTTCTGTGTTCACTATTCCTAAATGCCAAGCACATTACCATTCTTGTAATGGCCCATCAGTAAATACCAGTTACCACTATTAATAATAATGCCTGTGTGACCTTTACACATCCATAATCCCTGCAGTGTTAGAAGGAGTGGCACAGTAACAGAAAGTCTACATCTCTAATAACACGAAACTGATATCATTTATATTCTTTCAGTTCAGCAAATATTTATTGAATCTTATCTATGTATGCTCCATACCGTTGCTGTTTATGCGGGCAAAGGCAGAAAATATAATTGAAAGCCTCGATTCCTTGTTGAATCATTATATTGCACACCTGAAATTTATATAACACTGAATGTTAGTTATATTTGAATTTAAAAAGTAAGTAAATAAATAAGACTTGCTTCTTGCCCTGAAGGTCATAGCTAGCTGGGGCGAAGGAAGGGAGTGATTAACATGACTCTGCAAATCATTTTCTCCCAATTATATATTGTGTGGCATTATTCTCTGCATTGTGCAGTATCGATAGTTAAAACCCATAAGAGATTAGAAGGAAAATTCAGTGCAAGGTAGAATCAATTTAAGTGGCCTTGTGATGGAGGCGGGACCTGAATCGTTGAACTTGGACATTGGGTAAGACTGGGAAATACGGGTAAGAAGAAACTCTTGGGGTGAGCAACAGCATGAACAAAGACTCAGAAGCAAGGTGAATCTTTGACATGTTCCGAGGACAATGAGTCTTCCAGGGCCAGCTCAGAGTTCATGCTAGGGAGCATTGTAAGGTCATGTTGGGTGTAAAACATGAAGTCATGGGGGGCTGGGAATGCCAGGGCCAAGCATTTGTAAAAGAATAGTAAGCCCCTGGAGATTTCTGAGTGAAGATGCATGCAATCCCTCACAAAAGCCTGACCTGAGGGGTTAACAACTAGAGACGTCAGGGCTGAGAAATATACAAACACAAAAGAATAAGGCCAAGCAAAGTGGGCAGTGAACATGAAGCCTGGGTGGCAAGGAAGACTTAAAAGTGAGGACATGTCTGCCCAGGCATGAATCCCTTATAGTCCTCCTTTTGGGGCAAGAATTATTTCCAGGGTCCTAAATGGGCATAAGTGAGTCTTATAATGGAAACACACATCAGCTAACCCAAGTGGACTACCAGGGTTTTGGGCAAATCCTGATACGGAGGTTCAGAAAATGAAGAATGAATGAACACATGATGAAGTCAGGTTTAGATGGGCAGTTGAAAAATAATTGTAACAAATAGGGAGCGATATGATGGGCACTTAAAGGGTAGTCATTGTGGGCACTGCAAGGGACAGTACATATGGAAAACAACTCAAAGTGGAAATGTACCAAAGAAAGGTGGCTAAGATTTCAAAGCTGGGTAAAGAGGCAATAGCAGTACCGTGAACAGAAATACAAGTTAAGGGGCAACTAGGTGTCTCTAGTCAGTTATGTGTCTGCCTCTTGATTATAGCTCAGGTCATAATCTCACAGTTTGTGAGATCATGCCCCACATTAGGCTCTGCAATGACTGTGCAGAGCCTGCTTGGGATTCTCTCTCTCCCTTTCTGTCCCTCCTCAACCCATGCTCTCTGTCTCTTTCTCTCTCAACATAAATGAATAAAGAAAGAAAGGAAAGAAAGAAATACAAGAGTTGGGAAGAAAAGTTTTACATGAAGACCTCAGCATTTCTCCATTTGCTTTTCCTGATCCAGTAGAACTTGGCTGGAAAGAACATTTATAGCACATGGCCAGTGGCCAACATACTGAATAATTGGGACTGAATAGATCTCATGGAGATCTTGGAGGGTGCCTTAGTTTGTATTTGGCTTCTAACCACTTCAGAGTTTTAAAGTAGCTCTTGACAGATGTGTTATTTAAGGGATTTTCAATAATTAGGGCACTACCTATTGTTTAAGTACTGACAGAAATAGGCTGAAAGTTTGGCAGGTAAGACGCCTTTAGCATATGGGAATGGAAGTCAGTGTCTCAGTAGATGAGTAAGTAGGTTACCCTCCAGGTAATGCATTTGATGAAATGTTTTCTTCAAATTAGGGCTTTCTTCTTTCTTCTTTTTAATTAGATATTATCTTCTTTAGATACTATCTTCCAATGAGGTCATGTCGCTATGACAGATAAAATGGATGGTAGCAATTATTGGTCAAAAAGAGTTAAAATAGTGATGTTCAGTTTGAAAAAAAAGTCAGGTGAGATATTTAACAATAATATCCATTTAACGTGTGTTTTTATATTTTTTAAATTAATCTAATATCTACTATGTCAGTAACTCTGTTAAGTGCTCTATATCCATTATTTGATTTCATTAGCAAATAATCTCATGGAGTATGTACTTTTTATTATTTTCACTTTCCAAATAAGAAAACTGTGGCCAGAGAGGGTAAGTTGCCTCAGATTATGCGAAGTTAATTAAGATAGAGCCAGAATCCAATCAGGTCTAATGTGATTCTGAAGCCCTTACCCTTAACTGCTTTACTATGCTTGTCTCTTCTGTCTTGAGCCCACAAACAAGGTGATTGTGAATTTTAGGACGCCTTCAGCACTCCACCCACAAAAGATTGGATTTCTGTCATGTGTGAAGAAATAATGGTTCGTTTATAAAATATGCCACTGAATGTTTATCAACCTATTTTTTCACATTTCTAGCAATGGATATTTTTATGTTGTTGAACCAGATTCAATGCAATACGACCTTACATTTCTAGAAGCTGCATACGAACACAATACAAGCCTTTGTTGCTTGATGACTTCTTTATGACCCAGATGCCCCATGAATAGCTTAAACTCAGATTGGGGATGCAGAAAATTATTTTACAGTTGTTTCAGAAAAAAGCCAGGCATTAGCAAAAGAAAAACCTGAGACACCAAGTACTGTTTTTAAAAAAGCCAGAACTCAAAAGCCAAAGCATACCTTTGAAAAATCTACACGCCGAATAAAATCTTAAATATATATCGTGCGTATTCATATGTGAATGACATTTTGTATGCGTCTACTTCTGGCTAAACTTACATTTTTGTAATAGACACAAAATGCATGCTAAAGAACTTAAATTTTACATTTTTATTCACCTATAAAACTAATGGAAAATTGTTCTTCTCTTTGTTGTTGTTCTTCTCACAGCTGAATTTTTGTTCCTCTTGTGGGGTGTTTATCTCTGCTATGCAGTGCGGACAGTCCCGTCAGCGTTTCATGAGCCGCGCTACATGGCTGTCGCGGTTCACAATGAGCTCATTATCTCTGCTATATTCCATACAATTAGGCAAGTGCTCTTTAGAGCTGGCAAATAACTGTTTTATTTCTCTGATGTGTTGTGGCTTAATTTAAATAGCAAAACTGGGTAAAATGCATCATGGAAAGATTGAGGAAGGATAATGTTTTTAAGCTAATTTCTTTGTCACAGAAATGGCAAATGAATGTAGTTGTGTTTGTTTTCAAACTGTTCTTAGTTCCTTCTGATGCTTAGTTATCACCTTTATTTATCTTGAAGGTTAATTACTCGGTATTATTGCATTCTATTGAAATACTGAAGGGAATGCCATTGAATATTGTTCGGATATGTAATACTTTTTGTTCTGAAGATATAAAGCTACACATGCACACATTATAAAGTTGATGTAGATAAATTGCCAGTGTTTCCATTCGTGTTTAATACACGGGATTACACTTTTAAAATCAATCTTCAGATAGACAGCTTGTGTGTATTTATTCTGCTGAATTCAAAACTGAAAAACCATTCCAACCAGAGGACTGGATTTTTGTGTGCAATGGGGTTTTGCCATTATTACATATTAGCAGTGACCTTCTATTGTACCCATGAAGGGCCTGGCCCTCCATTTTTTGATATCCCATATATTTTCTGTACTCAGTGAGTACAAAGGAGGAAGAAAGTGGCTAATGATAAGTGAACAGAATGAAAAATGTGTGACTTATCTTCTGAGAATTTATGCCTATCTGAAAATGAAATGAAAACCTCGGTGAGATCAAAAAAAGAAATCCTATAATTTCAAAAGTAACAAAAAGATGTCATTCACTTGCTCGACCTATATTAAAAGTTAGGACATACTTAAGAATGTAATGAGAAATTTTAAGTATTTAGCCATTTCCCTCAGTGGAAAAACATTCATAATAGTGGGAGTTGGAGTGGGAAGGTGTGGATCTATAGACGTTTTGGAAGATATTTGTCATTTCTCACTTTAGTCAGTAATTATAAAATTATATCTTGCACTTCTAGGTATAGATGAGGCCAGAGAGCAGTTGAGCCTTAGACACCCTACACTTTTTATCTATTAAGTAAGAAAGGGGTATTTTTGATTTGATAACCCCAGAAACTCCATCAAAGGGCCAGGAATCCAGGGAATTTGCCTCTTTCCTTTGTCTTGACCCCGCTCAAGAAAGAAAGAAAAGAGAAAATGAGAAGAAGAAAGAAAGATAAGAAGCAAAATATGATAGTATAAATGGGCAAAAAGAACACTCTGGAGTCTATTTAGACGAGCTGGAGGGCGTGGGGGGAGGGGGGTGTCTTCCGTGCACAGTGGAGTGAGCACGAGAGGACTCTGTGACGGGCAGAGCCTCAGACCCTTCATATTTCTACCAAACCATCTCCCAAGAAAAGTTGAGTTTTTGTTTTTTGTGTGCTGAATATCAAACACATGCGTTTCAAGCTATAACAAACCTGCTTCTCTAGAACCATTTATAAGTTAAATGTTATATTAACCAACCTCACAGAGTTCTCAGCATACAGGAGGCTTACTGCAGATGCTGTCAGAGTGTGTCATGCGAAGGGCTTCCTACCGTTTGCCCCACAATCAGCTGCTGTGTCTTAGAACCAAATTGCCCAAGAAATTAACTCTGTTCAAAGCAGTGGCCTAAAAAGATCCTTATCCTTTTCTACTTGAAGATTTATTCTTTTCAAGTTTCGTTGTTAAATGTTTTTCAATGGATTTTATTTTAGTTTTTATTTTTTTCAATGGATTTCGAACTCTCAACTGATCCAAGTCCTTTCAGAAGCAGGCAAGGTATTTTTAAAATGAACTTTAAGGGGTGCCCGGGTGACTCAGTCAGTTAAGCATCTGACCTTGACTCGGGTCATGATCTAATGGTTCATGGGTTTGAGCCCCATGTCGGGCTCTGTGCAGACCGCTCAGAGCCTGGAGCCTTTCTTTGGATCCTGTGTCTCCCTCTCTCACCCTCCCCTGCTCATGCTGTCAATCTCTCTCTCTCAAAAATAAATAAAACATTAAAAAAATTTTTTAACTTAAAAAAATAAAATGAACTTTAAAAAATTCTTAAGGCAATAAGTGGTTATCACAGATAAATCATAAAATGATAAAGAATAAACACCCTACTCCAACCACTGAAGGGTGAGAAGCACTGTTAACATATTAGGATATCACTTTCAAATGTTTTTATACGCATTGTATATATTTATGACACATGGCGTTTGAAAGCTCCCTTTTAGGAATGTCACAGCACAAAGTAACACACGAGAAGTCCTGCTGTCAGGAAACCCAGTTAATTTTGCTTACCCAGCACTTTCTAAACCATCCAGCATGGTATCCCCCCCCACCGTCAAATGATGTCTATGAGCAGTAGCCACTTTTCAGAAAATTCTGTTTTAGTACTGGGCCAAGGTGAGGAAACACATGCTAAATAGTCATTGAGAATAGTTTTCTTGGGTGCCTGGCTGGCTCAGTCAGGGCGCATGTGACTCTTGATCTTAGGGGTTATGAGTCAAGTTCCACATTGGGCATTGAACTTACTTTAAAAAAAATTAACTTTCTTATTTTGCTTGGGTCTTCCCTATAGAGTCCCCAACAACCCATCAATCTAGCCAGATGATCCATGTTGGGGCGCCTGGGTGGCTCAGTCGGTTGAGCGGCCAGCATCGGCTCAGGTCATCATCTCACGGTCGTGGGTTCGAGCCCTGCGTCGGGCTCTGTGCTGACAGCTAGCTCAGAGCCTGGAGCTTGCTTCGGATTCTGTGTCTCCCTCTCTCTCTGACCCTCCCCTGCTTGCGCGCTCTCTCTCTGTCCCTCAAAAATAATAAATAAAAGACATTAAAAAAATAATTCATGTAAATGATGAGCTGGGTTCACAATGACGCAACGCCAACTGAATTGCTCATGTGGAACCCAGTAGATTGGGTGTTAGTAGACATGCCATACCACAACACCAATTTTCTTCCAGACAACTGTGTAGTCCCCTGTAAGTTTTGAACAGGGAAGACTTCCAATGGCAGCAGAGTGACCATCCTGGGTAGGCCTTGGTATTTTCTTAGGCAAGCTTAAGCACACCTGAGTAGGAAGCCCTAAACTTTAAGTTCCAAATTTGATTTTCCTTTCCATTAGATTGTGGCATATCGGCTTCAAAGAATCATAGTATATAATAGCTATTCTCTCAGAAATTTAACTTGTATGGCCATAAACGGCCAAGAATAGAATTATAGCTTAACACACTAAATCTACAGAACACTGATTTTAGGGAGATGAGCAGGAAGCAAGTAATAGGCATTAATATTTAAAGGAATCAAGTATATATAATTTCTTATTTACACATGGACTGAATTCATACGTGCTATGATTCCAATGTTGGTAGAGTCCAAGAATAAGAAGCAATAACATAATAATTTAAGTCAACTGGATTCATCTTTGTAACTGCTTAATAGAATGAAATAATATTAAATAAGGCATCCACCATCAGCAAAGATATTCTTTACCAATAGGGCACATCTGTTCTTTCTTGTTTGCTTAAAATGTAAAACTACATATGCATAACTATATGTACTATATACACATACATTAATAGTAAAGCTATGACTGCATATTTATATACAGAGTTACTTTTATTCTCACCAAATTGCCAGATTAAACAAAAATAAACTAAAAGGATTAAGTCCAGCAGTCTCATAATGCAGGAGGCATTTTGCCTAATCTGTTCTATAATCCTTCACTAAGCATAAAAGAGAGCTCTGGGAAAGTGCAAGACTTTAAAAAGGTTTGCTTTCCTTCCTAACTTGAATTTTTGAATATTTCTATGCTCCTGACTGTTGGATCTATTTTTTAGAAGTTGAAATAGTCTTTTAAAGAAAAATCAATCTCTAAAATGACTGCAAAACCCAATTTCTCTTAAGATCGTTCTAATCAGAACCGCAAACTAACAACCCCCCAGTATTTAAAAGCTGATTTAGGGACAGTTGATCTTCATATACGGTACTTCAAAATCACTTTTTGGAAGACTTGCCAGTTTAATTTAAAATATATGTAATCATTATTATTCCTTCCAGATACTGTCATGCTAGTTTAAAGTTCACTCGTGTTGGCATTTGAGATAGGCATTCCCAGTGCGTGAGCACGCTCATACACTGCAGAGCCATCTCCTTGGATATAACCGTCTGCCCCAGCACTGGAAATGGCCCCAGGAGTTCGGGATGCAATAATTTTCCAGGTCACATTTTCTATTGCTTCTATGCCTCAGATACTGTAACTTGTTACTGAGGATGATGAGCCTATTTCACTGCTTAAAAAAAAAAAAAAAAACTCACATGACCCTGCAGAGACTCTGTCAAAAATATCTCATCCCTGAACAAAGTGAACATTCATTTGGTCTTAGCTAAGGAGGTATAAAGCCACTTTCTCACAAAGGAATTAGAGAAGATGTTAATTCGTAAAATCCCGTTGAGTTATATGTGAGCTCTCATGAGCTTTCTGTACTTCTGTGCATATGTTGTAAGTCTGTTTTGTTGTCTCTAAACACAAGGAAACTACTTCTACGTTTTGGGCAACTCTTGAGCCTCCATTTGAACTTGATGTTTTGGTAGGTGAGGTGGGGGTGAGAAGACTAAGGGGACAGGATAGACATAAAAATAAGGAAGAAATCCACTTGATGGAAATTTTAAGTATAAATAACACTATTTTTAGTAAATGTGTCATGACTATGGCATAATGCAGATATAAAACTAGTTTCTTTTTCTAGATTCATATGTCTTATAGTTATATCATAAGCATTGTCTTAAGATATTAGCTTTTCAAATTTGATAATGTATATCCCTGAATCAAAATGCTGATTGTCTAATTCCAAATGCAGTCAAATTTCACATTTTGCTTTTCATGGATAAACAGTGAATGGGAAAAAATGAAAACAATATAATTGCAAAGGGACCGTAATAAAAGCAACACCTCGTGTCTGCAAAAGAATGAGTTCTTAAAATATGAGCTTTAGTTTGTACATACACCTATTGATTTATGAAAAATTTTCCAGATATTACCAGAGTAGATATCATACTGAATTTTTCCTAATCAAGTTTCTTGTAGGACTCTCCTAGAACACTTTATAAATTACTCAGCAAAGCTATGATTTTAAATATTTCATTGTAAATTATTGCAAAGAGTTTTACACTTTACAATAACTAAAATTTTTATTTTCAAAGAGGCATTTTACAAATTATTAGTGCATTCATTTTATCCATTACATTGTTGATCATTTACGCCTTTGAGGTCATTCACAAAGATAGATAATTACCTCCTCTTATTTTTCTTAAATTTTTTTCTTGATTAATGTTTCCAAATATGGAGAATTAGAATCAAGAGTTATTTGGATGTGTCTCATAGCCCAAATTTACCCAAAGTCACCAGTTTGTAAACCCATTTTTCTTTAGAATTCGTATGTGTTCATTGCTTACATCTTAAGACAATTTACATACAAAGTAATAATTCCAGGAAAGGATTAGCACATTACATATCTATATGCTGTCTTTCTCACCAATAACTTAAAGTAACAAATAATAAAGAGGTCATATCTTACGCATTCAATTGTGATTACTTCAAGCCTTATTCTTTTGCGATGAGAGTGTATGCCATAGAAACAGCAATGCAACTTTTTTCATGCTTGCTTGCTTTTTTAAAATACACTAAGAAAAAAGTTTCCAAGTATCCTAGCATTTTAAATAGAGATCTTGTTGGATTACTAACTTGGTGACTTCTCTTTTCAGATTCGTTCTTGCCTCAAGACTTCAGTCCGACTGGATGCTAATGCTGTATTTTGCACATACTCATTTGACTGTGACAGTGACCATTGGGTTGCTTTTGATTCCAAAGGTATTCCTTTGACATTACTTTCCTCCTGCAAGACAATTATCTTCAATAAGCATGGAGTTGCTCCTCCTTTAAGAAATATCTAGCACATAGGCAAAGGGAAGTGTGCAGATTTGCTTGACGCTCTAAAATGTTAAAGTTCCCTCCTCAGGGAACTAGACGTCTCTTTTCTTTTGGTATTTATTAAACATCCTATGTAATTTTTAAATGCTTCAATTTGTACAAAACTCGTCATCTGGTTCAGTTTCTTTTTCAAATGTTTTGATATGCAGTTGTGTCTTAATTATGGGCTCAAGGTGGCTTTTGACTGTAGCCATAACATCAAAATCATTTTTAAAAAGAATTAGCCTATTCTAAAAGTCCTCTTGTTTGGATTCATATTCAGGAAGCATTGTGTGACAAACATTCAGAAAATCTTTATATTAATAGAAACAAATAATTATGTTGTGTATAGAAGAATCCTGCTTAATAATGGTGGGCTGACAAAGGTTTATCTAGACAGCGTACTGAAGTGGGGGAAGTAGGCCAGCACTCATAGCACAAGGATTGTGAACATGCGCTCCACCCACAGTAGCTGTACAGTATGACGTTAGCCAAGACTTCAGCTCTCTGACTTTCAGTTTTCTCATCTAGGACATGATAGTAATAAAGCTGCTTCCAGTGAAATACTATGATCTCAGAGTGTGGGGAAATAACATACTAGTTAGAGCATTATTATTATTTTCTTCTTTTGCCCATGGAAAAACAAAATATTAGAATACAGTCTACCTGCACTAGTGGCACACAATATATTATTAGCATGGCTGACACAAGAACTGTGATTTCTTGTCATTTGCTCCAGGCTTTACCTCCGCTCACAATTAACCAAAACACTGAACTTCAGCCTGACTGAAAGGCCAAACAAATGTCAACAGAGCCAAATGCCTACTTTCTTCCTTACTTGAATTATACAACACAGCCACAATTCCCATAGGCTGGTCTGTTACTGCAGTTTATCTTATCCATTTTCATACTTTCCATTATATGATTACATTTTTATTAGATGGATATACTGTATACTCGGGCTATTTATTCAGTGGTAGTCACTGAAAACGTGTGTTCGTACAAAAATTTGTACATGAATGTTCCTACCAGCACTACTCGTAACAGCTAAAAAGTGGAAAAAACCCACATGTTCATCAACTGATAAATGTATAAATAAAATGTGGCATATCCATACAGTGAATACTGTTCAACAATAAGCAATAAAGCACTGATACATGCTACAGCTTGTACAGGCCTTGCAAACATTATGCCAAGTGCAAAGAAGTGAGACACAAAAGGCTACATATTAGCTGATTCCATTTCTATGAAATGTCCAGGACAGACAACTCATGGAGACAGAAAGTAGGTTGGTGGTTGCAGCTGGCTAGGGAAGAGAGGATATGGAAGTGACAGCCTAATGGGTTCAAGATTCTTTTGGAGGTGATGAGACTATTCTGGAATTTGATAGTGGTGATGATTGCACAGCCCTGTCAATATACAAAAAGCATTCAATTGTACAATTTAAAATTGATTATTTCATGGTATATGAATTATATATTAACTTCAGATAACTACAAAAAAAAAACGAGGGGCTTTGCTAACTGCTGCTCTACATACTGGAATAAGAGTAATGAACAGATAAAATATGTGCTTTCGTGGTACTTATGTTCTGGATAAGGGGAAAACAGAAAATATAAATAAGATAAATATTTAGAATACTATTTTAGATAGATATAAAGAAAAATATAACGTAGAAAATGGACAATATCTGACAAATAACTGTTTCTTAAACTCATGATCATCTCTAAGACTGTGCTCAAGAAAAACAAGTCCATTCTTATAAATAACCTTTGGGTGGTTTCCTAGTAGCATGTGAGATTTGGGAGGACAGGGACTGTGTTTTATTCATCTTTATGGCCTTAAGTTCCTGACCCATGTGGGAACCTCAAACATAAGTAGAAGAATGAAGGCAAGATGTACCCATTTCTGTGGTTTCTCAACCAGTCCCAGTTACAAAACCTTCACACTTCCTTAAGTAGAGAACTGCCATTTCACATGAATTATCTGATATTGATTTTAACCTGCCCACCTAAATATTTTAACAAATATTGACTTTGAAATTGCTCTGTTTTATTAAAGGGTGATTTGTTAATTTTTTAAAGGAGGATTTGAGCTGATGACACGCTGGGAGAAGAGAGTCCATTTCCCTTAGACTGTGTCTCAATTTTCACAGAAGAGTCACTTAGATTATATATCATGTGAAGTGGCTGGATTGTTTTGAGTCTCCCTGCTTTCCATCGTTTACCCAATTCATTCTTCTTCATGTCTCCATTTGGAAAAGACTAGTGATAGCAAGAGTACATGAAACTGAAAAATATCAAAAGTCCACATGAAAATAATAAAAGTAACCTCAAAGTGCTTGATGAAGCAGAAACTTGAGAATAATGAGCTTGTGAAAAATATTCTGCAAGTTCAGTGAATCCCTGAACTTTAAACTTAGAAATGATCACTTTAGGCTGAGAGGGCACTGTGCTCCCGAGAGATTCCATGATTTGTTTAAAATCTCACAGCCAACACAGGTGAGATTGGAATTCAGATCTCTTGTCCCCTGAGTCTTGAAAGCAACTGTTTTTAAACTCTGTGGGGTAGACTGAAAGTCACTGTCTGTGATCAGAGCTACTTGTGACCTCAGATGAAAGACAGCCTCCCCTATGTGAAGCAGAATGACAAACACAAGGTAGACCCTACTGCCCAAAAAACATTTCTATCCATCTGCCGATGAGTCTAAATTGCTACCTTTGGAAAACATTAGTTTGGAGTTTTCCACCTATTTGCATTTTTAAAATGCAAATATAATGGAAGAGGAGTAGTCTAAGTGAACACTGGGAGTCTGTTGAAAAGACAAGGATGAAAATAGAAGTCAGAGAAGGAACCACTTATTGATATTGCCTAAGTGCTTTAGCGTGTAACATGGAAAGCAAAACACAAACATAGCAGCTGAACTTTTATGAAAAGTTCTAAGCTGAAGAAATGATATGAACATTAGAACCTTTAGAAAATTATTATGTTCTGCCTCACAGTGGACCAATGTCTACACCTCATACTGAGTATCTATTGCAGTTTTCACATTCAAGCAATAATCCACGAGATGACATTGCTACGGAAGCATATGAAGATGAGCTAGACATGGGCCGGTCTGGGTCCTACCTGAACAGCAGTATCAACTCAGCGTGGAGTGAGCACAGCTTAGACCCAGAAGACATTCGGGTAATGCCAGTACTTCATCTTTCTTTTTTCAGATTAACCCCATTTATAGAGGCAAGCACATGTGAGCTGGTGTATCTATATATGCTCATCTGTGTGCATGTGTGCATCAGAGCGAAAAAGAGAAGGGGAATATGTGTTTGTGTCAGAACCAAAGGCATTGAATGCAGAGTTAAACCCATTTGTAAAACATGTATCATGTTAGAAATCATACCGGCCAATCTTGATAGTCTCAGGTGACTTGATAGCAGCCATAATGATGAACTCCTTATGCAGCTTCCCTAGTACAGTTAGCTTATGACATTTTGCTGATGCAAAGGTAGGATAGATTGGTGAGCAGGAAGCATGGATTACTGAGAATAATCTATGATAATATATCAGCCCTTGGAGTAAGAAACTGATGCTTTTAGAAACTGATGGTCTCTTGCCCCCTGAACCTGATCCACCATTATGGGTAATTTTATCAATGGCTACATGGTGCTTCCAGTATTGTTTAGGGGTATGGTTTGTCAGTAGATGATATGCTTTGTCTTTATTATGGTCCCGGTCGAATCTGGCACACATAACTCGTAAGTCCAAAGGGCTTGCTCCAGAAACCAGGATAGCATGCATGTGTTCTTGTCTTAAAGTCCAAACTCTATGTGAAACAGAACACAAATTAATAAACTTCAAACCATATTTAGTAATATTATCTGTCCGAACCACTGAGTTCCACATCTCTGTGAATTTGCTTTTGTTCTGGCAGGATGAGCTGAAGAAACTTTATGCCCAGTTGGAAATATATAAAAGGAAGAAGATGATTACAAATAACCCCCACCTCCAGAAAAAGCGGTGCTCCAAGAAGGGCTTAGGCCGTTCAATCATGAGGCGTATCACCGAGATCCCAGAGACGGTCAGCAGGCAGTGTTCCAAAGAAGACAAGGAAGTCACAGACCACAGCACAGCCAAAAGCACTGCCCTGGTCAGGAAGAACCCACAAGAGTCTTCAGGTAACACCGGGAAACCCAAGGAGGAGTCCCTGAAAAACCGAGTCTTCTCACTGAAGAAATCCCACAGCACTTATGATCATGTGAGGGAGCACACGGACGAGTCCAACAGCTTACCAGGGGAAAGCCAAGAAGAGGAGGCTACAGAGCATTCCACATTGGAGTCTCTGTCAAGTAAAAAACTAACACAAAAACTGAAAGAAAACAGTGAGGCCGAGTCCACAGAGTCAGTGCCTTTGGTGTGTAAGTCAGCAAGCGCTCACAATCTCAGCTCAGAGAAGAAGCAGGGACATCCACGAACATCCATGTTGCAAAAGTCTCTCAGTGTCATAGCAAGTGCCAAGGAGAAGACTCTTGGATTAGCAGGAAAAACCCAAACATCAGGCATGGAAGAACGTGCTAAATCTCAGAAACCTCTGCCAAAAGATAAAGAAACAAACAGAAAATACTCAAATTCAGATAATGCAGAGACTAAAGATTCTGCCCCCCAAAACTCCAATCATATGGAGGAGCCAAGAAAACCCCAGAAATCTGGGATTATGAAGCAACAAAGGGTCAACCCGCCCACTGCCAATTCTGAGATGAGCCCAGGCACCACCCAGATGAAGAACAACTTTGACATAGGGGAAGTGTGTCCTTGGGAGATTTACGACCTGGCCCCTGGTCCCGTGCCTTCAGAATCAAAAGTTCAAAAACACGTATCTATTGCAGCTTCTGAAATGGAGAAAAACCCAACTTTTTCCTTAAAGGAGAAATCTCATCAGAAGCCTCAGGCAGCTGAACTATGTCAGCAAACCAATCAGAAGAGCATAGACAAGGCTGAAGTATGCCCTTGGGAGAGCCAAGGTCAGCCCATTTTGGAAGATGAGAAGCATTTGATTTCCAAGACTCAGGTTCCCCCAGGGAGAGCTAAAGATGAGAATGGTGGTCAGCGGTATGTGACAAATGTGTGTGCTGGGCAATTTGAAGAACTGCCCCCCAAAGCCGTAGCATCAAAAGTAGAGAATGAAAATCTCAACCAAATGAGAAACCAGGAACAAAAGACATCTTTCCCTGAGGAAAATGTGCCTGGCTCCTATAACTCAAGTAATAACTTTCAGCAACCTTTGACAACGCGAGCTGAGGTGTGTCCTTGGGAGTTTGAGACCCCAGATCGACCAAATAATGAAAGAAATGCTTTACCTGCTGCCTCTTCCATTTCAAGGGCAAATAAGATAGCAGGGCCTCGGAAATAAGAGGTCTGGGATTTTTAGGGTGTAGCATCCCCAGAAAGAAAAGGAGAAAGGAGAAACCCTGAATTCCACAGAAGATAGAAATCCCCAAAGAATATTTGTCAGTCAAGGGAAATGGGAAAGACAAGGGCGGAAGAAGACCTGGAGGGTGAAGCTGCTTCACGATGGAGGAATTAGACTGGCCATGAGGAGTCTTTCCCCTGAGGACATGAGAGAACCCTTACATTTCGGTGTGTAGGGGGAGTTGCCCTCACCGTCTGCTTCTGATCAGTATTTACCCATGGCTCTTTGAAGATCCTAAGCAAGGCAAACCAGAAGACACAGAAGAAGTATGAAATTGTGCAAAGAAAAAGAAAGTATAGACATAAACGACCGAAATTCTAAGTAGCTAACTAAACTCACTCTGCCTATTTAACCTGATAGCACTGCTAACTTAATGCATCCCCCAAAAAATACCTTTTATATTAATGATTGCTCTCATTTTCTTATAAATGTATGTTTCAGCACATTGTTGTGTCTCATATTCAAGCATTCCAGATTGTATAACTTTTGCAAATAACTTTGATATTGTGTGACACAACACATTTATGCAATCTGCAGCTACTCAGTTGTTCTCGCGAGTTACAGAATCCCTGCTATCTATCAACTTTAGTTGATTCTTGGAGTACAGTGAGCTTTCTCTGGCTTGGGAAGCCATAACTGTTATGATAAACTCTTTTCGTTCTGGCTGTGGTTTATATATATTGTGGATTTGGATTCGATCCTATTGTTTCTCCTCATGGTTTGTTATACTGTCTTAATCAGGGTTTTTTATACGAGTTGAGTTACTTGTTTTGCACTTCTCGTTAGGACTTAGAGATCCAGAGGTCCTACTTTAGTCATGTGTCTCAATAAAGGACAACTTACCTATTGTTTGTTCAAAGTCAGAGACAGATAACGCCCTCATTCCAATCTACTGTCCCCTTTAACTCTTTTCAGTATATCATACTTAGCAGCATTTCGTAAGGAAGAAGCTAAGAGTGAGAAAAATATACTGCGCATTACTATCACCACTGAAAGGGAAGACTCTAGGAATGACATGAGAATTACAACAGTAATTCTCTTCCCTGAAGAGCCAGGGAGTTTGCCTTTCAAAACACAGTCAGAAAGGGAGCTACTGATAGCACTTTCAAGGGAGTATTTTTTTAAAGAGAAAAATTATGATAGCATCAAGATCATTGTATGGATATATTTTTATTATGCATACTGAATATATATTTTAAATTACCTCCAACTACGTATTCTCATAAACTCTTACTCATTGCTTCAGCTAGGGGTAGCGCTTGCTGGGCTTAAATCCCAAACAGGTTTATATCCTGATTTATTCAAAGCCTGTAAGGTGGTTACAGGCTCTTCATTCTCCCAAGTACTGGAAAACTTACAAGTCCTACAAATTGCCCTTGTGAGTCACCTCGCTCAAAATTTAAAATGCCAGGTTTACATGCAAAGCAAAACAGCTCCCAGAGCAAAATTTGTAAAACTTCCTGCCTTCCACAGTGAATGCTTGGCATGTAGATCCTGAGCTGCTGACTTAGCCCTCCTGATGTGATCATGAGAAGAGATTCGGATCTGAAGCTCAGTCTCCTGAGCTAAAGACGAATCACTTAGGAATAGAATGTAGACTTCCCTTTCTCTCGATGCTAAATGCTGGAGTATCAATGGCTTATTTGGCCAGGACATTTTCAGCCTGAGGAACTTTTCATTTCATGAACAGCAAGGAGAAAATGCTAGGAGGATGAAAGATGAGAAAAGAGAACCAGAAGGTAGATACGGGGCTGTTCGGAGTTAATATCATTCTCAGTGGAAGGCAGAAACTAGGACTTCTCCTTATTCATCGTCAAAATTTTCACAATGATTTTATTCAGGAGTCAGTGAGCACATCACCATTTTGCAAAGCTGTGCATAAATCTTCCTCACCCGTTTGCTCACTTCGTGCATTACTCAGGTTGGTGGGGTAGGTTTGAAGAGATATAGAGATTCTATTTTTCTGCATTTCCTTCACTTATTTCCTTCTTTTCTTCCTTTTCAGTCAAAGCCTATGTATTCGGTAACCTTGGAATACAACTTTAAGGTATATTTGTGAACTTGGATAGGAATTGCCAGGTCCACCTGCTTGTTTCATTTATGTTCAAGGTCTGTGAGCACTTTATCCACTTTTTGAGACATAAGCAGTCAAGCATCAGTGACTTTTTATTGCACTTCAGGATGATCCTGCTAGAAATGTGGCTTAAAGAAGACTTGCCAAATTATACCTTAGTGACAGTCTACAGTCCATAGATTTTTCTCCACCAGCATAAATCAGTGAGAGTGCCTAGGGTCTTTCCTAGAGTTTCATTGCCATTGCTTATCACCAAGAGAAATTTAAATCTATAAATCTTAAGGTTATTTTCCTAGATCAATAACAGTAAGAAAGTGAATAAACACTGTTAAGGTCACAAACATTGGCTAGGTTGTCCTTCTCAATGCATGTGCAGGCTGCATCCTGTCCTTGTTTTTAAGCCAGGGTTTATAAATAAGTAGATTTATACCAATCTTAATAGAACTGTATATTTTATGCAAGAATTAAATGCTTTATGACATGAATTATATAACTCAGCCCATTGTAAACTCTGGTGGCAACTTGGATTTGAAACTCGACAGTTCTCTTGTATTTGCTTCCTAGGTTTCTGCATGCAAGTGGTGACAGGTAGGACTGAAAAACACTGCCTTTTGACGTCTAGCATTTAGCAACCCAGAGTTGTAGAGTCAATTAAAGCTGTAAGTCTCTTCACTTAATCTGTGGTTCTTCCGAAACTATTATCTGAATCCTACAGCATCCCACCATGAAATATTTGGTAAATTTATGTTGTGATGTGTTACAGCATGTAAATAATTATAACTTCTCTGCAATAAAACATATTTATATGAAAGTGACTCATGGTGATCTGTGTGTTTGTCTATCAAAAAAAAATCAAATTTATTTTACTGAGCCAACTTGAATCCACATATAGCCTCATATGCTTATCTACAGAAATATGTGATCAGCCAGATGTGGCCTCAAACAGTGGACAATAAAATCTGTTGGGACTAGTGATTTTGATTTAAGAAAGCTCTGCCTAAATACCTAAATGGGAAGTAACTCAGTTACCTTTTTTAATTATCTGAACACACACAGGCAACTTGCTAAGCAACGATGATGATCTTTAGATGAACAAGAGCTCCAATATGTTGTATCCAGTAGCCAGTCACTGCTGGAGTAATACTGAGGACAGCCTGCTGAGTCATGGAGTCAGGGGAGGCTTAATAATGCAAGTTCATAAGGCTGAAATTCTGCAAAGGCATCAAGTATAAACAGGAGAAGGCATAAACCTGGAGAGGTCATTGTGCCCAGCCTTGCACACCATGTTTCAGATTAACTACAGCCTTATCCTGTAGTACTGGGATCTATCAAAAAGCATTAAACTGGGTCATAATCAAGTCACGTAGAAGGATCGTTTGGAGAGCAGCCCAGGAATGGACTGAAATGGGAAGAAACTGCAGGCAGCAACATTAAGTAGAAGAGTCAAAGGAAGAGAAGGTGAGGGCCTAAAGAGGAGAGAAAAACATTTTATTGGTTATTTTCTCAAACTAGGGTCTTCAAATGGGTTTGGTGTTATGTTCTATGAGGTCAGAAAATCAGAGTTATAGATGACTATATCAAATATAAGTGTTTCTTCTAAGTTTATTGACATTTTGGATCATTTCAAAAATTTTAAAAGCCCTCTCTGAAAATCTGTAGACCTCCTATCACCTGCCCATGAGAAAAGCTGTGGAAAAGAATACCACATTCATGCTATGGGGAAAATCTTGATATTAAACCAGTCTGGGAATGGAGCTATGGTATAGACTTAACTTCCCGTGTGAGAGTGGCAGCTCTCTGAAGCAGAGAAGCAGATGAGGCAAGAGGGCAGAAGAGGGAGCGGGATGCACCTTTCCAGTAACCAAGTCATCACAAATACCTTCTCCATCTCTTTAGACCATGTGTGTCCTGTATTCTACATACTCCTGGTGGTTAGACATAGAATCAGTGGTTTGAGCTCTTTGACCTTAAAAGGCTAAGACAAAAGCACCTGGCAATTGACAAGTCATGAAAGTCAAGTCTACTGTTCCTTCTCATGTGATAAGGAAGGTAGAATCTTATCCGTGTTGGAATTGCTTAGTTAATGGCTGTATTATTTTTCCATATATATGCATAGTGCTAGTAATCGTTTCTTTGTTCTAAATTTAGAACTTTCTGCTAAAAGATACCAAAGGGAAATATTTCCATGGGAAATGGCCTTTCTCACACAGTAAGTAATAATGTAAATCTATTGTTCTAAAACTACAAGTTGGCTAAGATTTGCTTTATTATTTCAGCATATTCTATCCTTTTTTTGCCCTGAATAGTTATAAAAACATAAATAATATCTAAGTTTGGTTATTTTCTCTTTAAATATATGCTTCTTAGAAAGTACACAGAGTTTAAGCACATTCTAATTCAATATTAACTGGTTAGAAGGCAGATGATGAAATGTATGAACTGGTTTTTTAGTTCCGTCTCTTTCTCTGTGATGTGAAAATAGTACTTTGTCAGAAATAACACTGATCAAATGAAAATGGAAAATGAGGGATAAATATAGAAAGGGGTCTGTGTTGCATAATAGTAACATTTCTGGAAAGAAAAAGATGTCAAATATGCAAATGGAAAGGTTCAGGACATACTCTTCTAGAAAATACTCCCATTTCAGTTCAAACAGGAATAGGAAAGGGAGAAGATGCCCTCTTTTGAGTACATAAAACAAAGACGCATAGTTTTTCCCCAAACATACCAAGGCCTTCTGACTTGCTGCTTGGTCCAGCTGAAGTTTTTTCCCTTCTTTTCCCTGTCAACATGTTATGTGTGTTTCAGTACTACTGCGATTATATAATGTATCGTCCAAAGGAAGCCTCTGAGTGTGGAAGTGCAGTATTACAATTGTGACTGAATGACAACATAAACCAGGACGGACCCAGGAAACCCAAGCTATTCCAATGTTTACCCTATTCCAGGGGCAGCACAAAATGCCCCACTCCCTCTGTGGGAAGACTTTCCTAATGCCCCAAATCAGAATGAACTCCCCCCCCACCTCTGTGCTTACCTTAGGAATTTGCTTAAGTCTGTGATTGCATTGACTCATGATGCAGTTACATACTTCTCTGAATTATCTACTAAATCAAAGTCTCCTTCACGGCAAGGAATTTTTTTATTCATTTTTGCATCCCCAATTTCAAGCAGTGTGCTTTTCTCAGAGTTCAATAAATATTTGCCCAACTCACATTTGTATTACCAATCATTGTCTAAAATACATTTGGAGACAAAGAAAAATTCAGGAGTTGGATGGCAACTTGCTGCAAAAATTCTTAAATGTTGAATACTAATTGGTCTTCCATCTACATCCTGACAGTTCCTGGGAAAGTCACAGATTATGACAGAACCACACTAAATCTAACGCTCCACTGTTCTAAGGTAAGTGTTGATTTTTCATCATAAGGAAGGAGAGACCTAAGGTTTTGGGACATGGCCCAGTTTGTTAGAGCTATAAAGGTATCACCATAAAAAGTAAATATTTGGCTATACTTGCTACTTGCTGCATTAAAAAAAAAAAAAAGCATGTCAGGATCTATACAAGACATTCACATAAAAGTAGACCCTGATGTTAAACTTTCAGACGTTTCTGAGAAATAAGATAGTTTGAACAAACAATTTGGATATTTGACTGACTTTAGGATTTTTTTAATGTTTATTTATTTCTGAGAGAGAAAGAGAGCCTGTAAATAGAGGAGAGAGGATGGAATGTCTGAAGCACACTCTGTGCTGACAGTAGAGAGCCCAATGCAGGGCTCGAACCATGAGATCAGGCCCTGACCTGAAGTCAGGTTAACTGACTGAGGCCCCCAGGTGCCCCATGACTGTAGGGTTTCATATCCATGTATTTCATAGTCATTATATGCATTCAGTAACCATAAAGGTGCTCTATGTGAAAGAAATATGTGCATACATAAAACTTTTTTGTAACTTGGAATATTACAAAAGTTATCTAAATTTGCCAAATAGTATATATATTAAAGATCATGAAAGATATTTCTCCTTTTCTTATATCTTAAAGAAGAGTAACTATGAACACAAATGGTAACTAACGTAGCTTAGGAATTTTTCCCTCCACTTCTTACAATACTCTGTACATAGAGCAAATGAGAAACTTGGATTTATTACTGCAGTTCTTGGGCCATGCAAATAAGTCAGTATTAAACCAGAATGAAAGGGTGCCTTGTACGGGAATTACTTTCTGATGCGTGAAAAAACTATAAGAAGGATTGTTCAAGAATACTCAGGTACAAAATTGGTTTCATAACCACTTGGATAAAAAAGTCAGCAGATTGACTCTGCTGGAACCACTTGCTGAAAAGCTGGAAAGGCTGGTATTCAAGTACACAGAGGCACTGTCCCTTTTTACATCCTCCAGCAAAGAGACAGAATTGTCTATTTGCTCAATTCTAACAGTATCTGACCTACCCAGGGAGAGTCACCACACAGAGCTGTGCACCCTCCTCAGTGATTAGAGACCCAGAGACCATGAAGAGTCTAAAGCAAAACACACCTCCCCTTGTGCTCCGTGGACCTATTTGCTTTAATTATATTTGTATATCTTGAAGTTTAAAAACATTTTCAAAACGTAAATTTAAGAACATATGAAAATCTTTTTAAAGACTCATTAAGGGGTGCCTGGGTGGCTCGGTCGGTTGAGTGTCTGACTTCGACTCTGGTCACGATCTCACGATCCATGGGTTCAAGTCAGGCATCGGACTCTGTGCGGACAGCTCAGAGCCTGGAGCCTGCTTCTGATTCTGTGTCTCCCTCTCTCTCTGCCTTTCCCTTGCTTGTGCTCTGTCTCTCTCTGCTTCTCAAAAATAAATAAACATTTAAAAAAAACTTTTAAAGACCCATTAAAAACATGCATAAGTAGTTGGGAGTTATTTATTTATCTATGTATTTATTTATATTTTAATAAAATTTATTGTAAAGTTTCTGTTTGAAACTATTTTTATTTTATTTATTTATTTATTTAAATGTAATTTATTGTCAATAGGTTCTGTTTGAAACTATTTTTCCCCTTCCTTTCCACCATGGTCTTCTACTAAGTTTCTCAACTTTCACATATGAATGAAAATATATAATATCTGTCCTTCTCTGACTGACTTATTTCACTTACCCACTAGTTTCAACCACATTATTGCAAATGGCAAGATTTCATTATTTCTCACGGCCAAGTAGTATTCCATCGTATATCTAAACCACATCTTCTTTATTCATTCCTCAGTTGATGGACATTTGGGCTCTTTCCATAATTTGACTACTGTTGAAAACACTGCTATAAATTGGTATACATGTGCCCCTATGAATCAGCACTTCTGTATCCTTTGGATAAATTCCTAGTAGTGCAATTGCTGGGCCATAGGGTAGTGCTGTTTTTAATTTTTTGAGGAACCTCCATGCTGTTTTCCATAGAGACTGCACCAATTTGCATTCCCACCAACAGTGAAAGAGGATTCCTATTTCTCCACATCCTCGCCAACTTCCGTTGTTTCCTGAGTTGTTAATTTTAGCTACTCTGACCAGTGTGAAGTGCTATCTCAGAGTGGTTTTGATTTGTATGTCCCTGAGGATGAGTGACGTTGAGCATCTTTTCATGTGTCTGTTGGCCATCTGGATGTCCTCTTTGGAAAAGTGTCTGTTCATGTCTTCTGCCCAGTTCTTCACTGGATTATTTGTTTTTTGGGTGTTGAATTTGGTAAGTTCTTTATATATTTTATATATTAACCCTTTATCCAATATGTCATTTGCAAATATCTTCTAGTTGGGAGATATTTTATAGATACTTTATAACATGTACAAATAGTGGCAAATATTGCTGATATATAAAAGAATGAAGAAAAAACTGGGTGTTCAAGACTGTTTCTGAAACCTGGTTCTACCACAGGTATGTTTGGTTTGAGAAAGTCTCTTCACCTTTCTCTATTTACATTTCTTAACCTAGACAATGAGAGGTTTTGGAGGAGATGGTATCTCAGGACACTCCAGTTCTATGACTAAGGGATGTGTGTGTGTGTGTGTGTGTGTGTGTGTGTGTGTGTGTGTATGTAAATTTTCACTTTGGTTTTGAATGTGCTAAGCTATTTTGCTAGAATGTATATAACCAAACAAACTTCTTAACATCTAGTCAAACATTTGGTAAATTTAAAATTATCTAGAGAAAGAAGACACACAAATGAAAGGGAACAGCAGTGTGACTAATTCCCATCCCCTTGATTTTCAATATATTTTGTACTAATATAAAAGTATAGAGTTCTTAAGTTCTGGGGGGAATAGTCATGGAATGTTCTTCAAAAAGTAAAATGAGTGGTGCCTGCATGGTTCAGTTGGTTAAGCCTCCAACTTTGGTTCAGGTCATGATCTCATGGTTCACGAGTTCAAGCTTGGCATCAGGCTCTGTGCTGACAGCTCAGAGCCTGGAGCCTGCTTCAGATTCTGTGTCTCCCTCTTCTCTCTGCCCCTCCCTTGCTTGTGCGCGCTCTCTCTCTCTCTCTCTCTCTCTCTTTCTTCTTCTCCCCCAAATAAATAAAAACATTAGAAATTTTTAAAAAAGCAAAATGAAGCTAGGGTCATGCCCTGAATCAGAAGTTAGAAAGCAGTTTGCTTTCTGAATCATGGGGCTGGCTCAATTTCTCACTGTTTGTCCTTGCTGGGAATGAATAGCTCTGGTTTTTAAGAAGTAGCTATTAATGACCATATATCATTGGAAACCTGGTCAAAATATTTTGGGAGACCAAGTTTTAAATGAACTTTATAATGCTAAAGACTAATGGAATCAAACATAATAAGTATAAAACTCAACTGTGTAGTAATTTTTGTGGATGAGTAATCCAAAGAAGGTCAATTTTGTATGACAAATGCCTCCCATTCCAAAATGATCACCAGAGTACAACACACCATAATCTTCCTTGATGCTCAATGCAATGTCTGTTTGGAGAGTAGACAATTACTACTAGTCAGAGAAGAAATAGCATGAGTAACACAAATTACGTACTATAGCTTTCTCCACATTAATGTTTACAACTTTCTCCCTTTATATAAAACAAAAAAGGATAATATCAGTTTAAAATTGATTCAGTTTTCCTGAAATTTGACTCATTTTGTATATATGCATTACATCCCATTACTTCTCTATACATTGAAAGAGTAAATCTTCTCCCAAGTCCAAATATTGCAGAAATGCATCATGGTTGCTTTGCATTTTATTTCTCTTGTAATTATCCCCTGTTGTTTCATAAAGCTGTGTTTAACTTAAGAAATTTTTATTCTCTTTGATTCTGAAGGGAGTACGTGTGTCTATAAAGGACAAGAAAATATTGATAGCAGGCAGCTGATATAAGAAAGTTAGAATAAGATTTTTACTTTTTTCTTGAAATCCATTCCTAGTTTCCAGTCGAAATTAGTGCAACTCAAGCTTCTGGGCCATTTGGCCTGGCACCAGAACACACAAAACAACAGCCAGGAGGCCAGTATTTACTGTATCTCAGACAGTGGCTTGAATGTTAGCATAGGGAATGTAAGCCTTGTTGGATCTCAACGCCTTCTATATGACTGAAGAGAATGTTTGCTTTAATTTTGATAGTGCGTGTAAAAGTCATAGGTTTCTGCACTATTTTCTTCAATGAATCAATGGGAAACTATTGTTTCTTGTTGTATATGAGATGGGAGGGTACAGTAACTTGTCTTAGTTCAAAGTCTAGATCAAGAAATGCTTTATTTGATAGAGTGGCTCAATAGAAATTGACTGTGTTTTCCTTGGTAAAGTGGTGAATGAGTATTTTGCTTGATGAAGGAAGAGAACAAGAATATGGACTATTTTAGAATGTGAGATTGTTCCCACTTACATTCAGATTTCTTTGCTAGACTATTATCTACACATCCTTACCCATAGGCACATGACTTGGGCCTTCCTGAGGAGGAGGGGACCCCCCTCCTGCACTGACTTCAGGTTTAGACACATTCAAGCAGAGGTTTAAGAATGCTCAGGTGGTTCATGGGTTGTTTTCTCTCTGCTTCAAGAACAGCATGTCCTACATTAGCATTTCTCCTCTGGCCTAGATTTCAGAATAAAAAAGACATGTAGAGCAGAGCCACACAGAGCTCAGCAAAATCACAGCAGTTCCACAGCCAACACATAATATGAAGAAAATATGAAACCTTGTTTTCGTGAGCTGCTGAGAATTTAGGGTTGTTTGTTACCACAGCTTAACCCTGTGAACGCTGACTGATGTTGAAAGTCTGTTCAATTGATTGACCAAACTATAGCCTGAATTCCATCATTATAGCCCTTACTTTGGATCTGTCAACATGGAGGTTCATGGGGAGGAGGCAGTGCCACAAATAGAGTAATTATTGAAGAGATGAATGGTCTCTGATAGAATAGGAAGCAATCCTGTTAATGAGGAATCCATTCGTTTTTTTTTTAATGTTTTTAACTTATTTTTGAGAGACCAAGAGAGACAGTGTGAGCAGGGGAGGGTCAGAGAGAGAGGGAGGCACAGAATCTGAAGCAGGCTCCAGACTCTGAGCTAGCTGTCAGCACAGAGCCTGACGCGGGGCTCGAGCCCATGAACTGTGAGATCATGACCTGAGCCGAAGCCAGACAGTTAACTGACTGAGCCACCCAGGCACCCTGAGGAACTCATTCTTTAAAGCAGCTATACAATAATTCCATTCCACCTGCTACTTGAGGTGACAAATGAGTGAAAGTTCTATTTTAAATACAGATCTTGAGTCACCTCTTGGAATGTACCTGCTTTTATCAAGTACTGTGAAATCAGTGATACTATAGGTCTGAGCCTCTTTTGGTGTAAACCTCCTTATGGTGGGCTTCGGATGCACAGAAAGTTTTAATTTTATAATGGCACTTCAAGAAAAGAGAAATTATGAAGTGAAGTAATCTGTCATGATGAAGTGTATGATATATTATAATATCCACTTGAGGAGTGCACATTGAGGGACAGAGTTGATTTTCCGACTACCTTCAACCAATTTACCTGAGTGATAACTCCTTCTTAAAATTGACATTGCAGGAGGCATCTGGGTCACTCAGTCAGATGGAGGTTTGACCCTTGATCTTGGCTCAAGTCATGATCTCAGTGTCATGGGATCAATCCCTGCATCAGGCTCCACACTCAGTGTGCCTGCTTAGGATTCTCTATCTCTCTCCCTCTTCCCCCCTCTCTCCCACCCATGTGTGTGCTCTCTCTTTCTCTAAAATAAAAAAATAATTCTGATATTGCAGAAGGTGTTGCTTTGAGACATAAAAGCAAGTAAATCATTTGGTGACCTAGGTTTCTCTTTCCATATGTTTTATCCCCTGGGTCCAAGATGGCCACCGCATTTTTTAGGCTTTCCTATGATATAACAGTAGCATAATTTACTTGTTTGATGTTCACAATATACACTTGACCCTGGACAGCTAGAGGGAGTAAAGCAAAACTTCTGCTGCCTCGTGGTAGCTGGTGGCATATACAGTAGGTGGTTCTAAATGGCAGTCTAAGTTTTAACAGAGCAATTTGTGAACACTGAGAAAGTTTCTCAAGAATATCCCTTTCATAAGGTTTACCATCGAGAGTCTAAGATAAAATCCAATGGAAACTGAGCATAAGATCTTCATGAAGATATAATGCTCCTCTTACATAGAAATGATCATTTAAAATTAATATTTGAATTAGACAATTCCAGTCTGTTTGAGAGAGATTCTTTCCAATATTAATTTCAAGTAAGAAGATAATGAAATGACAGTCTACTTCTCTGGTTGTTGGTTTGGCCCAGTTCTCCACAATGGGCTGACATTCCTTTCCAATGGAATCAAATCCATGAATTTTTATTGAGCAACTTAAAAAAACTGAGAACTGAACTTTGAAGAATATGTTCCCTATCTTTAAGATATTTTATATTCTTTCTGAATCTGTTCAATGCCTCAGGTCTACCAAATGAACAGAAAATTGTTTATGGATTAGGATTCAAAAGCTTTTGAAACCAACTTATAAGAAATAAAGCCTAGTTAAGATACTAGTACTTTGGTAAAAATCTGTAGCCTTGTTTTTCTACCTTCTCTGTGAGACCCCTCTAGTAAACTTCTTTGAGATGAATGGGTATAGTCCATTAAAAGCTGGAAAACATATGTGTTCTAAAACTTTGTTCTCTTTGGCTAATATTTGACCTAAAGTAACAAGGATATAAAAATAACCTGACATTTACATAGCAACTCTTTCCCCAATTCAAGGAGCTCATTGTTCTAGGAATTCCCACAGGTGTTTTACTCATCTGTGGGTCCTCCAAAAGGCACAGCCCATTCTATGACCCAATCATATTTATACTCATCTTTTTTAGTTTATCAAGAAAGTACTTAAAAGCTTGTTTCCACCCTTATTTAAAATAACACAATTCTGAGGTGCCTGGATGTCTCAGCCAGTGTTTCTGGCTCTTGATTTCAGCTCCTGTCATGATCCCAAGGTCAACCCCATGATCCACACTGAGCATGGAGCCAGCCTGAGATTCTTTCTCTCTCCTTCTACCCCTTTCTCCTACCCCCCAAAACATAAAAATTAAAAATCAAATAATATAATTCTAGTAATCCATTTACTTCATTTGCATCTCAAGCATAAATTAAATAGAAGTAAATTACTCAGGATCTATGTACCATTTAGCATCCATACTCTCTTGATTTTTAAAATTCTCCTTGACAGCTTCATCTAACAGATGTTTTGGTTCCATCATCTTGACTTTTTATTTCTGTTTTTGTTTTATTTGAATTATAATACCTATGTTTTCCCTGAGTGGGAAGTCTAACAGCCTCAGGGTTTAGGAACAGCCCCAGACTTGGATGTGAGTTAGTGTTGCCCATGACTGGTACTCAAAATAGCCAAGAAATGTTCCAAGTACAGAAAACAGAAGGTCCAGTGGGAAAGAAGACCCTGATGTAGATAGATGAGGTTGTTAAAGACTAGTGCCAGGAGCATCAAATTGACAAGTATCAGAAAAGGAAGGGGAAAAGGAGAAATAGGAGGCAGCCAGGAAGAAATAAAAACAATAGGGTGAGATATAACAGTTGGTGGCATGAATAATAACAGAGACGAATATTGATAGAGTCAGCAAAGTGCAGACAGACAGACAGACTGTAGCATGAATGCACTCAACAAACAGGGCAGTGTAGGGTCCTGAAATGTAGAGACAAAAACCAAACAAACAAAACAAACTTGAACAAACTGAAAATCACAATGCTGTTGCACATACATATAATCAAATACTCAAAACAATTGCTTTGTTCTTCATACTTTTCTATAAAACATATGCCTATAGTGTCCCCAGTGAAGAAAAGGGGTCTCCAGTCACAACATTTACATTGTGACCACTGTAGAATGTGTCATGCTCAATGGGAGAAAACATTCCCCTCACTTCAAGAGTTCACAAGCCAGGAAAAATGAGAGAAATCTAACAGAGATACATCATTCATAAAGCAATGTGTTTTAAATGTTTTAATTTTTTGTGAATAAAACCCATAAGAAGTCATTGTGAAGAAATAATTAAAGCAGTTTTCCAGAAAATTACTTTTTTTAGATGAAAAATCTAGTTATTACCCCTAATACCAATTTAAATTTTTATAATTTTTATTTAGAATGTTTGGTTTGCTTCCAGGGCTTTCAGACCTCCATGTAATCAAGAATGAGCTACTATACAAACTGGAGCAGAATTAGCCTATACTTAGATACATAGAAAAAATGTAGTTACCCTTTCCCAACAATGCTCTGCTCTTCTCGTGGGCCTCCACCAGTCAGTCTGGGAGACAGAGACAACTGTGATTTGGTAATGATAAGCAGTTCAGTTCCGTCTAATCTCAGTGTTTTCTGTTTTGTTTGTAAGCATTTTTTTTCTTTTTTTTTATTGTTGTGGTAAAGACATTTAACATGAGGTCTACCCTCTTAACAGATTTTAAAGTGTGCATAACACAGTATTGTTATCTGTAGGCACTATGTTGGACAGCAGATCTCTAGTATTTATTCATCTTGCATGACTGATCTTTTATACCCATTGATTAGCAACTCATTTCCCCCTCCACCAGTCCATGGCAACCACCATTTTATCCTTTGTATGTGTGAGTTTACTATTTTTGATGCCTCATAGAAGTGAAATCATGTAGGATTTGTCCTGCTGAGACCAGCCTATTTCACTTAGCATAATGTCCATCTTTGCTATGATGAACTTCTGTGTAAATAATATCATATTCTGTCCCTCCCCTTCTTCTTTCCAGTGCATCTGGGTGTGAGAAAGGTCTCATTGGGTTCTCATGGTGAGAGGGAGATGTGGTCCTTGGTTCTGGTTGGTTTTTCCACCTCCATCCAGTCTTTGCAATCTCTACTGCTGCCATCCTGGAGCCTGCACACCCAAAGACTTGGCCCAGGTTTAGAAATACTACTCTCGGGGCGCCTGGGTGGCTCAGTCGGTTGAGCCTCCGACTTGGGCTCAGGTCAGATCTCACGTTCGTGGGTTCGAGCCATGCGTCAGGCTCTGTGCTGACAGCTAGCTCAGAGCCTGGAGCCTGTTTCAGATTCTGTGTCTCCCTCTCTCTCTGACCCTCCCCCTCTCATGCTCTGTCTCTTCTGTATCAAAAATAAATAAAGCATTAAAAAATTAAAAATAAAAAAAAGAAATACTACTCTCTTTAGCCAGTGGCAATTTTTTTTGCCCCAGGGTACTGCAGTCCTCTGGTAGGTACTCTTAGCGCCTCCTGGGCACACAGTCACCTAACTTTCTTGCACACTGAGTATGGGCCATGAGGCTCAGAATAGCTGCTGTACTCAGCCTCCTGTCATCTGCCACCGTCTTCCTCGGTCACCGGCCATGTGCCAGAACCACCCGTATACAGTTTCTTCTGAGGGTTTGCAACCTCCCCTTGGCCCCCGGAACAAGTATGTCATGAACTTGGACTGCCCCATGCCTCTCCATGTTTCATGAAGCCACCCCCCATCCCAGATGCTTGAAGTCGTATTTGGTGGAGGGATGGGAACCTGGTATCTTGCTCTCCCTCCCTCTCCTTTCTCTGTCCCATAATCCCACCAGACTAAAAGGGTAGGCTTCTAGTTTTTCCTTCATCATATTTTTTCCACTCCCTCATTAGTGAAAGAAGCATCTTCTCTACCTTTAAGGAGTTAACTCTATGATCCAAGTCACCCAAGCCTAAAAGAGTTTAGAAAATCCTCTTTCCCTACTCCAAACCAGGCATGCAAGCCTATTGTTTTATTGCAAAATCCTATTTAAAATAGCAGAAGTTTAATATTAACTATTTCTTTTTAGATTCCTGCTGAATAATCCTCATCCATCTCCCCATTTCAGACTTGTAAGGGAGATGCTAATTTTCAGAGAAATACAGAAGAGAAAAATACATTAACTTGGGGTAAAAAAGTTACCTACATATTAAATATGATAGTAGTATACTACAGAAATGAACGTTAAAAATAACTAAAGAAGTTTTGAGTTCCCTTTCAGAGCAATAAATTAGCAATAGTGTTTGGGTACACTAAAATGGAAAGGCCTCCTGAGCAGGAGAGCTTGAAAATACTCTGGAGGATCAGTCCACTGCACTTGATTTCAGGTTCTCTGGGTCCTCTAGCCCCCTCTTGTCCCCCTAACACAGAATCCCTGGACTATTTCTTTGGTGGGATGATTCTTTCTTTTTTGACAAATTGAAGGCTTTACTAATTTTTCCATAAAATAAGTGTAAAATCTCACCACTGGACTTTCCTAATCAAATACTTAGAAAAGGAAGTTTCTGGATGGCCATATGTTTGATATGTTAGAACAGTTTGCCAAATTTATGAGTATAATAAGATTGACTATGTGTTCCTAACTGCTCTAGACACCAATAGGAAAGAAAAAGATGAGTTCAGGGATTCAAATTCCCACCGTTTGCACCACATAATGACCTAAAGGCTTCTACATCTGCCTTGAAAAACATCTTAACTTCTTGTAGCCATAGAATTTAGATGTATGAAAACCTAACCCAGAATCTCATGTGGTGAGTTAGTGGCTGAATTACAATGCAAATTGAATTCCCAACTTTACAAGGTATTGAAGTAAGGCCATTGACTAGGGAGGAATGGGGTCTTGGAAATTGAAATGGGGCGTGTGCGTAGATACTGATAAAGTTGGAGACACTGAGTCTTCTTGATTTGTAGAAACAGCCTTCCCACCCCCATCTGAGGAGCTTAATCCAGCTTTGCCTGATGAAATTGTAATGGCCTTCTCTGAAGTAATTGCCTTGAAAGACTTAACTGGTTCACCTCAAAACATGCCTCTTTGCTTCTAGACCCATAGCGAGACTCAAGTTCCAATAGGCTCCCAAAAGGGGTGACTTATGAGATGTGTTATCTTCCAAAAGACGACACGATTTTTCTAATTTATACAGATAAGAATCTGGGGAATATGTGAGGTAATTAATATGAAAGTGTGAGATAATGGTGAAAGGAATGTAAAGTTGGATCAGGGTGAATTTTTTAGGCCTTCTAAACAACGATTCTGCATTCACTACTGTAACTTGAGTACCTAGAAGGGCTCTGTTTGGCTGAAACATAGACCCAAAGGTGGCCTACACTAAATGAGGTTGAAATGCTGGGACTTTCTTGATATACTAGAGAAAAATATATCTAAAGGCTTAGGGAGATTGGAATGTTGAAGTTGACTTATCAGCTCACTTCTGTCCCCACTCCAGCCAAGGGGCCAGAGGACACAACTTTCACTATGACTATGAAAAATCCATTTGTAAGGAGAGCCTCAGCATCTTAGAAGAACTCTGAGGTCACTTTTTTCTACAGATCAAAACTATAAGGTGAACTGCTGTCACTGACCAAGGATCCTTAAATGTCAAGGTGATCATTGGATTCCAGGTGGCAAGAGCCACTGGTGACACTTAATCACCGAAACAACTTGGCAGTGGTTATCATGGTGAACATCAGAGGCAAAGCAGCAATCAGAATAGCCTGACTCACAGGCTACTTGATCATAGTTTCCCTAAGAGAGAAATAGGTGTAGGTCTACTAAATTCTTCCTTGATTTGCGTATGTGGGGAAGTTTTAGGTCAAGTGATAGAAGTCTAACATGAATCATCAAAACAGAGTCATGGCCCCTGAGTCAGTTCCTAGACTTGAGCCAGCTCACATACCCAGAAGCCCTAGAATGAAGAAGAGACCAGGTCCTTGGAGAAGGCCCTCCCCCAATATGGCCAAAAATTGATACTATTAATCTTTCTCCTTACCTTCTGCAAAGAGATCTATAGCCTTTCACAAGGTGAATATGCACTGAGTAAAAGGAAATATTCAGACTTTCAGGGATGACTGGACACTAGACACAAATTCTAGGAAATACAAAATATCATTGCTGTCTAAAAGAGTAGGAGCCTATGGAGATCAAATGATCAATAGAGTCTTAGCTCAGGTCTATCCCAGGGTGAGTCTCTGAGCTTATCCTGTAGATATCTTTGCTATTCCAAAATGCATTGTTAGGATATAAATATTCAGCAACTGGCAGAATCTCTGTATTGTTTCTATGACCTGTAGGGCATGGTAGCAAAGGACAAGGCTGAGTGGAAGCCATTAGAATTGTGTCTACATTGGAATATAGTAACCCAAAACCAATTTTGCATTTCTGGAAGCATTGCAGGGATTAGCAGCAGCACCAAAGACTTGAAGAATGTAGAATCAATGATTTCCTCCACATCCCCAGTCAACTCACTTAGTTAGTCTATAAAGAAAACAGAGAGTACTTAGAGAATATCATCAGATTATTATAAACTTTACCAGGTGGTGATTTCAACTGCAGCTGCTATTCCAAATGTGGTTTCCTCATTTGAGCAAATTAACACATCCCCTGGTACCAGTGTATAGCTATTGATCTGGAAAAAGCTTTTCTTCCCTACCTATTAGTAAAGACCATTGGAAGCAGTTTGCTTCTTGCTGACAAAACCAAAAACAAACCTTCACTGTCTTACTTCAGGGGGTTATCCATTGTCCAGCCATATGTCATCATTCATTCCAAAAGGACCTTGATTGCCTCTCTTTTCTACAAGATCTCAAAATGGTCCATTATAGTGATGATATAAGGCTGATTGGAACTACTGAGCAAGAATTCTAGACTTACCCATAAGACATTTGCATGTCACAAGGTGAGAAAGAAATCTGACAAAAATTCAGAGGGCTTCCACCTCAGTGAAATTTCTGGGAGTGCAGGGATGACAGGCATTTCGAGATACCACTTTTAAGGTGAAGGATAAATTGTTACATCTAATCCTGGCTATAACCAGAAGCACAATGCCTAGTGGGTCTCTGGAGTTTCGAGGCAACATATTTCTCATTTGGGAGTGCTACTCTGGACCATTCACTAGAAAATGAAAGACCAGAGAAAGCTCAGGCCCTAACTGGAAAAGTTGCCAGCTTTGAGCAGAGCCCAGAAGAACTGAAGGTTCTGCAACAAGTCTACACTCTTTGCATGCTGCTCTGCCACTTGTCAGTGGCAGATAAAGATACTGCTTAGAGTCTTTGGCAGGCTCTATAGGCGAATCACAGTTCAGACCCTCAGGATCTTAGAGCAACCGTCCTCCACAGACAATTACTTTCCATTTGAGAATCAACTTTTGGTCTATTGTTGGGTCTTAGCCGGGACTGAATACTTAACCATGAGCCACCAAGTTGCCATGTGACCTGAGTGGCCCATCATGAACTGAGTATAATCTGACCTGCCAAGCCAGAGAGAGTGTGATTAGCAGGCTCCCTCATCAGAGTGGTGTATGTGAGATCAGGCTCAAGCAGGCCCTGGAGGCATAAGGAAGTTACATAAGGAACTAGCCCAGGTGCCCGTGGTTCCAACTCCTGCTACATGACCTTCATGATGAGTTTTCTGTGTCAGTCCCAGGAGCAAAGTCCATACCAACCCATAACCAGTGCCAAAACGGAGGAGAGAATTAACAGTTGAAGCCAGATGGATCAGAGACCAAGGATGATCTGTTCTTGAAAGGGTTCTATACCTGTCAGGGTCCAGTCAAGAAAAAACAAAAACCATGCTAGTAATTTTGACTGGGAAAATTATCAACTAGTAACAAGGGATCAAGTTCTAAGAAGGGCAAAAGAACTATTAATAATACAGAAATAGCAGGCACAGAGCACAGCCTCTAGGGCTGAGAGAAGTGCCCAAGTGGAAACAGACTTGAAAAAGGCTCCACTCCACAGCTGAGACTCACCTCTTCAGAGAAGATCTTTCTATGCCTGTGTAGCCCACTGCATGGTAAAGTTTGCTGAGATGACACAGGCCATGACTGGTGGGAGGAAATGGCCCATAGAGTGGGGGCTGTGCTGGTGGAATGTCCTGCTGGGTGATGATGGAAATCATTGAAGGGTGTGCACCCCTGGGTCTCCCATGCCCCCTTGGCAAGAGCACCATTGTCATGCCCTAAAAGCAAGAAAAAAAAAAACCCAACAGCATGCTGGAGTCTAGCTCCAGCAGGTCCAGGGTTCCCTGAAGGATGGACAGTGTCAGCGAAAGGGATGAGAGAGCCTCAAGTTTCTTTCTGATCACCAGGGAAGCATCTCTGCTCTGTCTGATTCTCTAGCTTTATATACAGTGAAAAGTACAAGGAGCAGAAAGAGCAGCATGTGTTTAGTAAATGATTTCTCATAGATAATTTTTACAACTTTTCCAAAACATGGATTCTGTAGAAGTTACAATTCTAATCTTAGTAGTAATGATTGTTGTAAAAAAAAAAACTTTGCTACAGACACTCATGCTATTATATGGAAAAAGCAGGTATTTTTTAAGAATATATTTTTTCCATAGGTTGCATAAGACCAAGATATACAAAACCTCAGGTATAGCTCTGAGAAAGTGATCTTTAGCCAAGAGGCAAACAGCATTGTTTAGTAAAGGTCAGTTTTTTTATGAGTAAGGGTAATTAGGCTGTTTCTAGCTCTAAGAGAAGGTACCCAGATAGACAGGATCCCCAGGAGATATAACGCCTGCTCTCACAGTCCCAAAGACAAATGATAAATTTTTGACATTTATCATAGTACTGACATTTGCAACGACGTCCAGGCCTAGAAAGTAGTGAGTTATCAGTTAATTACTCAGCTAGGAGGAAAATTATATGTTGCTTGCTTTAGTTGCATTAGGGTATATCTAGTTTACTCACCTTTTCCCTGACCAGGTGCAATCATGTCTCAGGGACAGGGCCGTGGGACAGGCTACTCCTGACACTAATCAGCAAAGTACTCCAAGGTTTGGTGTCCAAGCAGAAATAATAATTGTAAGAGGGTAGATATTGGTTGCTGCCTGGCGACAAGAGACTTTGCAAACTTGCCGTACCCTCACCAGGAATTTTCACTCAACTGGTGAGTTCAGGATGGCTCCCCACAACAGCACCAGAAAGAGAAGGAAAAGTGTGTTTCTCTTGCAGTGTCTCTCCCATGCTCTCTAGTGTCAAGTCCTAACACCACACCTGCTGACGAAGGAGAAACATTCTAGGGTCTGTCTCCAGTAGCACAAAGCAGAACAAAGAAGAGTGGTTTGGGAACTGAAACATTAATAACTGGCACAGTTTCAAAGTAGGCAAAATGGAAGTACAGGTTTAGAGAATGTCCTCAGCCCACCAACGTGATTTTCAATGTCATGTTCTTGATCTTCAACAGGAGGATACTGTGACTAACTAATGGACATGATGGCTTTTGCAATTAATCTGCTCCTAACTGTGTAATTGCAAGTTCTGTAAGTCTGCCGTCCCTCACCCAGTTCTTGAACGGGATGTAATAGGCCCATTCTCCTTTTCTCTCAGCAGGTTGGTCTAAGATGTAGCGAGATGGATGCCTGCAGTAAGCTCTGTGGTAGGGCTTCATGCCCATTACTAGTAACTTCCCACAGCATCAGCTGGAACTGAACAAAGGGAGATTTGGAATAAACATTTGCTACAGAAGCATATAAACCCAATTTGAATATTTTAAAATTTAATTATTACTATGAATTATATGACTGAATTCACCAACTAATTCATTCAAAAGAGTCAAATTGGTTGCTACGGCAGGTCAAATTAATTTCCTAACCATAGAATCATGTACTAGATTCACTGAGAGACACCAAAAAGTCTCTTCCAGGGAAGCATTTAAGAATCGGATTTTATCAACCAGGGTCTCAGAGGACTCAATTTAGTTAGGTTTAATTGCTCTTTTTTCTCTTTCTTCTACTGAAATGTGGTGAGTCTATGACTAATTGGATTGCATACAGCAATCCTGCCACATAACCAGAGCAAGCCTTGAAGTAGGCTGAGTGCTAGGGAGTTCCCATTTGTTACCTCCAGGGTTGGCATAGTTTTATTTTCTGGTCTGAAAGCTTGTTTTTCTGGAACTTAACTAGTCAACCTACTATGGACTCAGCTCAGCACTCAGCGTTGAAGGAGGTTTCTACAGAAGAAATAGTCTATCCAGGACATAAACTTATGAGAAGGCCACAAGGAACTAAGAAGGGGCCTCAGCTGCATGGCACAAACATTAACTCCAAGAGGTTCTCAGGGACGGAGACGATGTGTGTGTGCATGAATGCCCCTGGGCACGGCTCGTGAAGATCACACTGGCTTAGCTGACACTTTGCTGTGGTGGAGTGGCCCTTGTGGGGGGCTAAGAGTGGAAGGATGAAGTGGCTAATGATATAAATCTTAGGTCCCACTTCTAGCTCATCTACTCACGAGATCTGTGACTTGGGGCAAAGTACTCAACCTTGTTCTGCCTACTCCTGAAGAGCTAACAGATGATTTGCCCACCCACAATGAGACGATGTAAATGGTGAAATTCCATTGGCATTTATTATTCTTGAGAAGGCACACTTAACAAGGCTCTGTGATTAATCAGAACATCTCTTTTTCTGGCCATACCTGCTTATAAGCACCTTTGAAAAAACACACATTTAAATAAATTTAAAAGGAAAATCACCTTCAGTGGCATAATTCACCAAGAATAAAGACAATAGGAAATGAAACAACATCCCAGAGTCACACATTTATATTTGTTTGTTCCTTACAAGTGCAGAGGTTTTCTTTTTTTAATAAGTTTTAAGAAACCATGCCGAGTGTCCAGGTTCTATGGCATATGACAACTGAGAGTCCCGGATGGGTTGAAGGCTCTATTTTTGGTTTTTAGTCAAAGGATAAAAATCAGACCTTCCTGTGGGAATCAGCTACACTGAGTCATGCAACACCATCAGGCCAGAATAAAATAGCTCTATAACCCAAAGCATTCATTACCTATGAGAGAAAAAAAACCAGAAGCAGTTTTAGAGATGCCTCCTCCCCTTCCCTTAGAGCTTTTGTAACATTCTCTGAGATAAACATGTTGCCCTCATTCAGTCCAAATGGACTAAGCAGCAGAACTTAATGTTCAGTGGGAAAAAGGAAAACTAAATTAGAAATTCAGTATGAATTAGAAAGTCAAGATTATTTCAATCTAAGGCAAGGAAGAAAGAAACTGGTCACTCTAAGTATTACTCAATAAATTGTTTGACTGATAATGTTTAAGCTGCTGCCCAACATGGGAGTCTATTTCTGTTTTCCAGGGTCAAACACACAATACTTGATTACTTCAAGAATATGCTGGGTATGGGGTGCCTGGGTGGCTCTGTGGGTTAAGCTTCTAACTTCAGGGAGGATCATGATCTTATGGCTGATGGGCTTGAGCCAAGCCTCAGGCTTTGTAAGGATGGCTCAGAACCTGGAGCCTGCTTCAGATTCTGTATCTCCCTCTCTCTCTGCCCTCCCTGGCTTGCACTCTTTCTCAAAAATAAATAAACATTTAAAGAAAGAATGTCCAGGATGAGAACACAAAAATAATATTTAATATTATCTAGGCATTATGGGCTCACACTCTGAAATTTAGATGTCATATGGGTTTTTTAAAGGTTTATTTATTTATGTAAATTTCCTTTTTAATGTTTATTTATGTTGAGAGAGAGTCGGAGTGAGCAGAGGAGGGATGGAGAGAGAGGGAGACACAGAATCCGAAGCAGGCTCCAGGCTCTGAGCTGTCAGCACAGAGCCTGACACAGGGCTTGAACCCACAAACTGTGAGATCATGACCTAAGCCAAAGTCAGATGCTCAACTGACTGAGCCACCCAGGCACCCCAAAATTTATTTATTTTTGAGAGAGGAAAGGGACACAGAGAGAGGGAGACAAAGGATCAGAAACAGGTTCTGTGCTGACAGCAGCAAACCTGATCTAGGGCTCAAACTCACAAACCATGAGACTATGACCTGAGCCAAAGTCAGATGCTCAGCTGACTGAGCTACTGAGGTACTCTGGTTTAAACACCTTCATTTTCAAAGTACCTGACACCTATGGAATTTTAACAACTTTCCTGGTCTATTAACAAGTTCGTGAAGAAGCAGAATCTAGAACCCATAGAACAGAAATGCTCAATGACTATAAATGCTTAAAGTCTTGGTTTTTAACAGAGGAAATAGCAGATTCCAAGATCTATATAGACTAATGTAGTGGAGGAATCATAATTTCATAGCCAGAAGGAACCACAGAAATCATCTACTCTGTCCCACTCATTTTAGAGATGAAATGGGATAAGACAAAGTAAGTTGCTGGGGTAGCAACATTCAACTGGTTAGTGATAGAGCCTGGCCCTAGAACATAGGTCTCTTGATCTTTGCCTGGAGAATCTTTCCACCTCACTAGCATTGAGATTCTTCTCAGACAGAATCTAGAATTCATTATTAAACAGATGGCTTGGGAGAATTCAAAAAAGAAAGCAATCATTAGCAGCCAGCATGGGTTCAGTTAGAACAAGTTAAGTCATGCCAGGCTAACCTCATTTCCTTTTTGATGCATTTGCAACCAAATGTATACATTATTGTAGTAAGCTAAATGGGGGATGGGGGAGTGTACTCCATCAGAATTGAGGTGAGCTATATTTACCCAGCTTCAGGCTATAGCCAACCTAGCTCGGTCTATATTCTTCCTTTCCTTGTTTTCCTGGCCTATGCTTTTTTCAGAACTCAATAATCTTCCATTTCCCCTCACTGGAGCCAGCCAGCAAAAATCTACATTCCTTCTTTCTTAACCTTTGTACACCTGGGATCCATTACCTCTTCCACATTGGAGATCCAGGATTCATATAATTGTAGAATTTGAATTCTTGTGAATGCTAAGTATTGTGGGGAAGACACATAAACATAATACCCTTAGTACAGGAAGACGTGGGGAGCTTTAGATTCACCTGGTGATTTTTCTAATGTGGTTGGTTGGGCATGTATTATGCATCCCCAGATGTCAAGAGCCCCAGAAAGTAACATGCAGAGATGAACATCTCTCAGTTTGTGAAAAAAATCAAATTATCAGGCTCACCTATGGATCATCATAGCATGTGTTGTTATGGAGATAAAGAGATGAGGAACTTTGAGGGGGTTTTGGAAAATCTGCAGTGAGAGAAAAAGTGTTAATATATATAAATCTTTGTCAAATACCTACCTTGGGCTTAGGTTACTCAATAACATTGCGGACTATCGGGATGTCAGAGGGCAACATGAGGTCATCAAAATTTCCCAAATGAGGGAGGTTCACCCAGAAATGTTAATAGAATGAAATATATAGAGTACCTTAGTTGCCAAAGACTTCCATGGTCTCCTCACCAAATGTTGCAGCCGATTATAAGACACAGCACATGTCAATTGATGGTTCTAGAGTTCTCTAGAAGTTAACCGCTGTCCTCTGTTCTTGGCTCTTTAGTGTTTACTCAAGAACCTGGATGAAAGCGTATGTTACTTGTTGACCAAGGTCATAGCAAAAAATTGAGGCTTAACTTAACTTTCTAACAATTCTGTGCAAAGATGGTGCCCCCCCCCCGCCCCCAGGAAAGAGTAAGCTCCCTCTATTGGCATGGTAGAGTAGAGACTGCAAGCTGGAAGAAGCATGGTGGCAATACAGCCAAGATATAAGGCATCTGTGAGGCTAGGGGCCTAAATAAACATCCTTAAGAATTCTTTCTCTTCTGTGATTCAGGTATTCTAAAATGAAGTTCCATGACAACATCTGAGATGCAAATGCATACCACTTATTAACGGTTAGGGAAAGTAGTGTTTGCTTCTTTTTCATTACCCTTTTTCAGTTTGTCCAAGGTGACACATACCATATGTACACAATCTGCTCTAGACCTGGATGAATAACTCAGAGGAGATGAGCTGACAATGGGAAGCCTCTAGGTTAAGAGAGTGAGAATGAGTCACAAATGGATGTAAAAATTATATTCTTAACACAGTGTTTGGATGAAAAAAAATATACCAGAGGAAAAAATGATCTATTTACTCTGTAATAACCTAGTGCAGAGGAAATATTACTTAAGAGGAGAAACTGGACATAAAATATGTTTCCATTTAAAATAAAAAAAACTCATGATGAGTGGTTTTGTGATCATTTTTAAATATAAATACAGGGGCATGCATAGCAAGGAGAGACTTCACCCTTAAAAGGGAGCTCTCTCCAAGGAACCCAAGGGTGCATGGACCCCTGAAGGGTGATAAGCATGCCTCTTTGTCAGCTCTCAAGTACTCAAAACCCATCCTACCAGAATCAGTCTCAGCCATTAGGAAACTACTCAACATCAGCAGCATACTCCCTCTTTTCCTAAATACTTTAGCTAAAATAATGCAAGCAAACAAAAATAGAAGAAATGTCCCTATAATTAGCATCTCCCTAGTTAGTGACAGAAATGTATATAAATCACAGGTTGGCTTAAATTATGGCAGGAGCTGTGGACAAAGTGGTAAATTCCTGGTTCCATGCTTCCAGAGCTACAGAACCTAATGTGGGTTTCACATTCTCCATAAATCCTCATTTTTAGAGGGCAGGATTCTTGGAGATGAACTACTCTAAATCCCAAAAGATAAGAAGAATTCAGCCACAGGAAGAGGTTTTTAGGCAATCACAGCAGGTGCAAGGGTACCTCAGGAGAGGCAGTTTGGGGTTGTGCTTGAAGAACTTACAAAAGCTGGTGTGGCTGTGAGACAGACAGGAGGGAGCCGTATGGGTTGGAAGTGTTAGGAGAGGCCAGATCATGTAGGGCCTTTGTGAGTTTAGTTTCTTTAATAAGCACCGTGGAAAACAATTAAGGATGCTAAGCAGGACAGAAACATGTCATGAGTGATGATGTTTAAAGCTTACTCAAGCTCTTCTATGGAGATCAGTCAGAGCAGCATCAAGAGTGTAACAAGTAGGAAGACCAGCTTGATGGCAACTATAGTTGTGTATGCAAGAATTATAAAAGTTTCAAATAGAAGTGTAGTGGGGAGAAGTGGAAATTGGGAGATCGTTAAGAGGTAGCAGCTAATGACCGAGATGTTATTGTATGGACAACCCAACTTTCGAAAGTCTGAATGAACAAATGCAAAGCATTGCTATTAATATGACAACACAGACCAAAATGTGTTGTTCAGGCTATAAAAGGCTAGTCTTGGTAAACATGGTTGCTAAACTTATTCCTGAGCATAAGGAAGAAAGTGTTGCATATATACATTTACCCACCAGGCAACTGAAGAGTTCTGATGGGTGCTTTCAGCAGGCAGCGGCAAAGAATTATCAACAGTAATTACTACTCCAATTATTTCCCACTGTAAATCCCCGACTATGGACAAGTTAGAACTGTTCCTTTTGAGGTAGGTCTGTCCTTGCATACTTGGGCAACATCTTGAAGTCACCAGTTCTGTGCAGATCCCATGACTTTCCATGACTGTTTTCCAAGAAGGGCATTTCCACCCCCACCCATAGATTTATCTGGGACATCCTTGGCAGCCTACTACTTTTACAAGATGTTGGGACTTGCAAAGGATGCATCCACAAAGACAAAAATAGCCGCACAATTGTGGAAGCCCCAAATAAAACCATTTACATGATGTCATATAGAAAAATGAAGCAGTTCATTATCTGAACTTTTTAGCTTTGATTATAAGGATGAGCCAAGTTTAGACATAGCCCAAATGACTGCTCCATAAAGAGCTTAGGGGTACCCTGATTCTGAAAGATGCTATATAAAAACTCAGTTCTATTTCCAAGGCTGCTATAGAACAAAAATAAATCATAAGCAGTCTGTACATTCGTTTATACATACATACTGTACCTTCTCTAACTGAAAATATTCACACAACAGATTGAATTCAATATGCTTTCCCTGAAGATGTTATTCTGAAAAACAGAAGTGCCATTACCTAAAATAAAAAAAGATAAGAACATTAATTGCACAGTGTTTCCATTGCCTCCACACTATCTTCACTGATGATTCTCTTAACCTCTCCAAACACAAGATGATCCAAATCGGGATCTGAGTTTAATTAGAAAGTATATGGTCGAATCCCAATATTTTGAGCAGCTTGCATTCACAAGTCAGAAATTAACAACTGTGGTCTAGGGAATGTGTCTTTAAGAAATGTTTCCAGTCCACTTGAGATCAGTATTGGTTTCCTAGATATTGCAAAGCAGAGAATAGATACCAATATACAGTGGACATTGTGGAATTCTTTTGCAACTGCACAGGTACAATTTTTTTTTCTGTTAAATAAAGAAAGGCTATTTTAAATATCACTTATAGTAAGGATATTTTCAATTGCAGCCCTAATATTGTTCTAGTCCTTTTTGAAAGTAACTAAGCAATATGAATTGAGAATATAAAGATTTATACTTTTTATGTAGGTTTATCCTCAACTTATGAAATTGTAGCCTAGTGAAACATTGCAAAATATGGAGAAAGTCATATGCACAAAATGGTTCAGATCTTTAATAGTAAAAAAATGGAGGGAAATTATATAATAGTAAAACATTAGAAAAAACCTATATATCTAACAATAGGGAAATGATTAATTCAGTTATGGTACATCCAATCTAATATAAAGCCTTTTCAAAATTAGCGTTATAAAGGCTACATACGAATAGTGCTCTGAATATTAAATAGTGAGTTAAGCTCTAGAATTAGTTGGGTTCAGTTATTTAAGAAGGAAACGCCCATATTGAGAAGGCCAAGTATCTAAAACTGGATTAGGGTTTTGCTTGGGAATCAGCTGAATCCAGTTGTTAAAAGATAAACTGGGTGGCATTAAAATTTTTAAGAGCTTATGTGAGCATTTATGAATTTGAATCCAGCAAGCCAAACAGGAAGTGGTTAGAGGCACTGCACCCACCCACCGCCAAGAGGCGGACTTCGGGAAAGTAAAGAAGCCAAGAAAGGAAATGACTTTATTGGCTACGGTGTCTAGTTGGTTGTCGTGATTGGTTGGCCTTAGTGCTTTCATTTTGTCACCCCGAGACGTTTGCGGGCTTAGATGTGGGTTTTCCTATGTACGTTACCACGGCATTGGGGCCACATACACCTAATGGCATCCTCATTCGGCGTAACAGAGTAGCCGCCTCACTCCAATCCTCATCTTCTGTGCATTCTGTTTGGGTTATAAAGAAGCACGGAAGGTTGGCCCTAGCTGAAAGGCTGCTCTGTGTGTTTCTCCAGACTCCCTCTGAGTTGTGAGCCCTCCAAGAAAAGCGTAGTACAGGATGGAGTGACTTGTCGTGAAGACAACCAAGGCTAAACGCTATTATGGCTGACACCTGCTGCAATGTCCATGCCTCTACTCTATGAAAATCCCCAGAAACAGAAACAACAACAACAGCAAAATACTCCGATTGTGTGTCAAGAATGCATTAATATCCAGTTGGAAAATGTCAATAATCAGTCCTTTGTGGTTATAATACATGACCCCTTATGACTGACTTTTTCCCTCTAGGTTCATCAGTTAATAGTAATGACCTATTGCTATACTTTGAAAGTGATGTTGCAATGATTTCCCTTTGACATAGACTTCCTTCCATGCCACTCCCATCCCCGGAGTATCCTTGTATGGGTGGTAAACATGCAACTGTCAGGCAGGGAAAAGCGTTGGCCTCAGAGCTCTCTGTCCCTGAATCCCTGGCTTATGTCTGTCCAACCCTCTGAGAAGTGTGATTTGTAAGTAAAAGCCACCCTGGGGCTCACGTAGATTCACAATTTATCTCTACAGTTTTCATGTTATCTTGTTATCCTGGTGTTGCCTTGAGGCTCTCAAAAACACTTGAAAAGATTCACATTTCTCACATCTAAAGGACATTTGTGATTCCTTTTTTTGAAGCTTGGAATAATACAACAGATTTAAAAAAAGACAAGAGGATAAAGAGGAAACAATGGTAGAAAAATAAGTTGCTGCCAGGGTAAGGGTAGCACCCAAGATACATTTCCAACCTCCTAAGAATCGGAGCCTTACATTTGATTTATAGCTCCCCAGTCTGCAGGGCAAGCATGGAAAAACAATGATTATCATTAACATGCATTCATTATGGTTACTCTGGTGAAGGTTTTCAAAAGTGGATGAATAGATAAAGAAAACAAGGTATATATACACATAATAAGTATTACTCAGTCTTAAAAAAGAAAAGAAACTGCCATCTGCAACAACATGGATGAATTTGGAAGACGTTCTGCTGAGTGAAATGAGCCAGTCACAGAAGAACAAATACTGCATGATTCCATTTATATGAGGTATCTAAAATGGTCAAATTCACAGACGCAGGAAAGACAATAGTGCTCGCCAGGGATGGAGTAGGAAGCACACAGTGTTGTTTAAAAGGGATGAGGTTTCAGTTACTCAAGATGAATGAGTTCTACAGATCCGCTGTACAACATAGTATCTACGGTTAACAACACAGTATTGTGCACTTCGAAATTTCTTAAAACGGTCGGTCTCAGATTATATTCTTACCACCAAAACAGGAGAGACCCAGGAAACTTTGGGAGATGTTGGATCTGTTATCTTGATTGTGGTGAAGGAATCAAAGACATCTGTATATGTCCAAACTCATCAAATTGTATCTATTAGATACATGCAGTTCTTTGTATACTGATTTTACCTCAATAAAGCCATTGAAAGCAAATACACATAACTACATTTAACCATTTTTTTCCAATACTTTCTTTTTCTTCAAATATTTTTTTAATGTTTTTATTTATTTTTGATACAGAGAGAGACAGAGCATGAGAGGGGGAGGGGCAGAGAGAGAAGGAGACACAGAATCTGAAGCAGGCTCCAGGCTCTGAGCTGGCTATCAGCACAGAGCCTGACACAGGGCTCGAACCCACGAACGTGAGATCTGACCTGAGCCGTAGCCGGAGGCTTAACCGACTGAGCCACCCAGGCGCCCCTCCAATACTTTCAAACAATGAGTTTGTTGCACAGAAATCTGTAATAAGAACAAAACATAATCATGGATTGTTAATAGGGTAAATGAGTCTAACACATGGAATATAGATGACCCACATACTCTATGTTCATTTCTGTCGAAAGGTTCTACTTTTGAGCATAATACATTGTTAAAAGAAAAAAAACCAAGGGACTTTGAGGAATAAGGTTATCTTTCCATCATTTATGTTTGACTGTTCATAGCTTTTTCTATTTGAAGGTAGGTAAAGGAAAATTTTCCTTGCAAATCAATGTGGTCAATAGGACTGATCAAAGTGCAATAAGCCCTCCTTAGGTGACCTCAGGACATTAGCTCCTATAATACATATGACAACATTGGGCATGAAATAAAGTTACTGGGGCTCAGGGTGGATAACATTTCTGCTTTGTATATTTTCACAGCGCCCTTCAAAATATGGGAACAGTGAGTTAAAACCATCTTATTTGTAGGAGTGGGCGTGATCAGGAGGCATTATGCAGCTCTTTGCTGATTCATCAGCTTGCGATGAGATGAGCCTGCATGAGAGCCCCCAAGAGCCAGTCAACCTTCATTAGAAATATCTTCACACTATAAAATTCTAAGGTAAAATGAGAATTTCATATAATAAGGTTGCAACTGGTAGAGACGCCAAAGTTCCATGTAACCTTGTCTGCAAGTGATGATTGCCTGGCTGGTTATTTTTAAGTCATAGATGCTTTTTGGCTGGTTGCTTGCTCTACAGCTTTGCTGAGGTGTAATTGATGTAAATAAACTGCCCATATTGAAATTGTGCTATCTGATGAGCTTTGACATAATAGACTCCCATGAAACTATCACTACAGTCAAGTTAATGAACCTGCCAATCACCCTTAAAAGTTTTGCTCCGGTCTTTCACACTCTTTTAGTATAATTGGTGTATATCTGCCTGTTTCCACTATATGGCAAAGAATTTACCTTTTAGAAAATCAATTCCACTGTGATGTGATGGATGTTTATCATTAGCTCTTTTGCATACAATTGATGATTGTCACTTTTTATAGGTATCATGAAAAGGATTTCCTCTTACACAGAAAACTTAGGCTCTGCAGGTGAATTCGCCTCTACGTATTTACGTAGGGTAAGATACCAGGAAGAACTGGCCACTCTCTCAGAACAGGTATAGAACATCCAAAAGGAAGAGGCTGTGGGGACAGGCATCGCTTCAGGTCTGAGTAAATGGCATAAGGCAGAAACACCTCAGTCTGATAGGCTGTGGTTGGTCCAGGCCACCGTCATTCCATAAACGGGCATATAGTTTAAAATATGCCAGAGACTGGGAAAGTCCTCAATAAAAGAAAAGAAAAGAAGAACAAGGGGATAGAAAGGAAGAGAGAATTGAAGGGAAAGAGAGCAATCTTAAGAGTGAGAGAAAAAAGTCCATGTTGCAGTGGGGCCTTTGGCTAACAAACACACATAGAGTGACTGGTGGTTAAAAAAAAAAAAAAAAAAAAAAAGTGAAAGTCTTGAAATGGGTACCCTTGAGATGGCAGCTTGTGAGGCCATGGCCTGGGAAAGAGCATGAGATGGGCAGATGGCGAGCCAGCATAGGATTCCATCCCTGCCCCAGACCAGGGCTGGCGGCAGAGCAAAACTCCCTACTCAGGAAGAGGGAGCTATGTTTGTTGAGTTCAATGAGCCTGAACCTCCAGAGCTCACTTGGCGGATGAATACTGTTAATTAGTGCCACGTCTTCAGTGCAGGAAGGACTCTCCAATCAGACCGGCAATTCCTCTGCCACACGGACAACACTGTATTAATAAAAATGAAGCTTCAGAATCCTTGTCAATGATGAGCTCATAATCCTGTGCCCTGGCCCTTCCCTGGAAAAGGTAACCCTACCTTAAAGTTACCACCATGACATCCTCTCTCCAGGCCTTTCCTTACACATGACAATAATTCAAACGGTAATTTTCTTTTTCTCCTGTAGGAATTTCTACATCGAGATGTCAAATCAAGCTGTTCTAACGGCCTAATTGTGATTTTCCCTTCATCAACAGACTTTCAAGGAGTTTCTGATTGAAAGTAACAGGCAACTCTACTCGATGCTTCTTATTCTGAAAAGCAAGGGGGAAACGTAAAACAGAGAAACATTCCCCCTTTTAAGAAATACACTTTTATTTATTCTAAGTTTATTTATTCTAAGGTTAAGGAACTTGAATCCACATTAAGATATGGAACATCTATATCATTATAAAAACTCCATTGTGACCTTTGCAGTAACCCCTCTCCCAAATCCTGGCCTCAGACAACCACTGATGTGTCTTCTATCACTGTAGCTTAGTGTTGCCTTTTCTAGAATTTCATATAAATGAAGTAACGTCATGACTTTTTTAAAACTCAGCTGAATGTTTTTGAAATTCAATCCTTGTTTCATGGACATCAGCATTCCTTTTCATTGCTTCATAGTGTTCTATCATATGAATATACCTCAATGTGTTTACTCATGGACATTGGGTTATTTTCTGTTTTAGGCTATAATGAATACAGCTACCATGAATATTAGTATCCAAAAATGTTTGTGGACGTATGTTCTCAGTTTTCTTGGGTAAGTACTTAAGAATGGAATTTCTGGGGCGCCTGGGGGCTCAGTCGGTTAAGCCTCCGGCTTCGGCTCAGGTCAGATCTCCTGTTCGTGGGTTCGAGCCCCGCGTCAGGCTCTGTGCTGACAGCTAGCTCAGAGCCTGGAGCCTGCTTCTGGTTCTGTGTCTCCTTCTCTCTCTGCCCCTCCCCCTATCATGCTCTGCCTCTCTCTGTATCAAAAATAATAAAACATTAAAAAAATTAAAAAAAAAAAGAATGGAATTTCTGTCTCATACAGGAATGCCAATTGTTAACCAAGCTAGCTGCACCCCGCACCACTTCCTATTTCCAGCAATAATGCACAAGAGTTCCAGTCACTCCAAACTCAGAGTCAAGGAAATGGGTGCAAAGTTATATCTCATTATGGTATTAATTACACTTTCTTGTTGCCTAGTAACATTGAGTATTTTTTCATGTATTTATTGGTCATTCATTAAGTTCTTTTGTAAAGTGTTTAAAATCTTTTTGCGCACTTAAATAACCATTAATAGGTTCATTGTCCTCTTATTCTTGATTTGTTAGAAGTGTTTTTCAAATAGTTTTAACACAAGTCAGATATATGGATTATGAATATTGTCCTTCAGTCTATGACTTGCCTTTTCATTTTCTTTTTTATGTTTTTTCTTTTTTTGAGAGAGACAGAGAGAGATAGCGAAGGCAGGGGAGGGTCGGAGAGAGAGGGAGACACAGATTCCGAAGACAGGCTCCAGGCTCTGAGCTAGCTGTCAGCACAGAGCCCAAAGTGGGGCTCGAACCCACGAACCATGAGATCATGACCTGAGCCAAAACCGGACACTCAACCTACTGAGCCACCCAGGCGCCCCATTGCCTTTTCATTTTCTTAAAGGTGTCTTTCAAGCAACTGAATTTTAAATTTAGTGAAATTCAACTTCTTCAGTTTTTTAGTTTGAGTTTTGTGCTTACTCCATAATTGCAAAGATTTTCTCCTTTTTGTCACTAGATGTTTTATAGTTTCAGGTAGGCCTATTTGCAATCATGAGTAAACTTTTGCATATGATATGAGAAACAGATTTTAAGATTCTTTTTATTTAATATATGTTTATTCAGCTATCTGAAGTGAGGCCTATTTGTTGGAAAGATTACCCTAATGGATTATGTTGCCATCTCTATAAACAATAAATTGCCTATACATGTGTGCTATATATATCCAGGCTCCTTATGCTAGTCCATTGATTTATATATCTATCTGTATGTAAATAATTCATTATCCTGATTTGTTATTTTTTAGAAAGTCTTGAAACAAAATAGTTCTAAGTCCTGTAACTTTTTTCCCCCTTACAATTATTTTGACTATTCTATGCCCTTAGCATTGGATTCCATATAAATTTTAGAATCAACTTGCCAATTTCTACAAAAAAGTCCTATCAAGATTATGATTAACATAGCAGTCAATTTATAGAACAATTTGGGTACAATTGACATTATTTTATTTTATTTTATTTTGGTAAAAATTTTTAACATGAGATCTATCTTCTTAACAAAATTTTAAGTGTACAATGCAGTATTGTTACCTATAGACACAAACATTGATTAATTGGCACCAGAATTCATACCTCAACATATTGATTTCCTAATCCTTAAGCATGCTATATCTCTGTTTATTTATATAAACTCTCTCTCATGTTTTTTACGTTTTAGAGTTCAGCTCTGGCACATATTTTGTTAAATTTATTCTTAAGTAGGTCGTGTTTTTAGATGACCTATTAAGTGGTGTGATTTTATAATTTTATTTTCCAATTGTTATTTTACTATATAGAAGTACAATTGATTTTCTAGACACCTGACTCAGTCAGTTAAGCCTCTAACTCTTGAATTTGGTTCAGGTCATGACAGGGCTGTGGGACTGAGCCCTGTGTTGGGCTTCATACTGAGTATAAAGCCTGCTTGGGGTTTTCTCTCTTTCTCTCTCTCTCCGCCTCTCCCCTCCCAGCTTGTAATAAATAAATAAATAAATAGATAAATAAATAAATAAATAAATAAATAAATAAAAAGATTTGGGGGTGCCTGGGTGGCTCAGTTGATTAAGCTTCCAACTCTTGATTTTGGCTCAGGTCATGATCTTCTTTTCATGAGTTCAAGCCCCGCCCACACTTGGGATTCTCCTCTCTCTGCCACTTCCCAACTCACACTCTCTCTGTCTCAGTAGATAAATGAACTTTTTAAAAAAGTATGTTGATTTTTTTTATATTGACATCGAATCATATGACTTTTCCCAAATATGCAAATTTATATATTTTTGAACGATAGTTTTTAAAATATTTTTTCTAACCTTCATATTATGAAGGAATAAAATGGCACATGCTTGCCTAATAATATTTCACAGGTCATTGAGAGTCTTAGTCTTTTCTTTTTGCTTTCTCTGTACTCCATTTGGGTAGAATGAACTCAAATTCATTGCTATTTTGTTTTGCAGCTCTTAATTTCTGTTTGTTGCCTTCAGCAAAAATGTTGTTTCAATATTACATTTTTCAACTCTATAAGTTCCATTAAATTCCTTTAAAATAGATTTTCTGTATCTTACTTGGTGAGGTTTGTATTTTCTCTTAAACCCCTTAGTGCAAATATTTAAGAGTCTTTGCTACTTTTATCATCTCTATCTTTGCTGGATCTTTGATATACTTTTCTCCAAATTATGAATGACACTTTATGATTTTTTCATATACCTAGTAATTTTTTTTACTGCAAGTTAGGCTTTGTGATTAGTATGATGTCGAATATTAGATTTTGTTGTCCTTAAAGAACATTGGCTTCTTGATTCTTGAATGTACTACAACTACTTGAGGGTCAGTTTAGTTTTTTTAAACTTGCTTTAAAAACATGTTAGGGCAAGGCTAGTGTTGCCTTTAATTTAGGGATAGCTTCACCCTACTACTCACCTGTGACCTTTCAAGGAACTTTCCCGATGCTCCAGGTGTTTATTCCTCTGGGGCTGACGGAAAGCTGCCCATCGCCCAGCCCCTGTGAACTGTGGGAATTGCTAGCGCACACATCCCATGACATTCTTTCTCTTGGCCCCATCGAATTTTACCTGTTGCATGTGCGGTTCAGCTTCCACTGCACTAAGGTGACCTCAGTGCTGGCATACCCTCCTCTTGGGTACTTCACACTCAGATCCCACTCACTTCAACCCCCGCAGACTCTGATCTCTGTTTCCTCTGTTTCTCCACTCAGTGATACCAGGATCTGTTCACATTTCTCCTGCCTCCAGGCAGAAAGCCAAGCTCACAATAGGCTCACAAGCACTTCAGTCCTGCATTGCTTTTGGTCTAATGTCTCAAAACAGTTTTTATGTTGTTTATGACAGGACAGTTAGCCTGGTGCCAGTTACGCCATCATTGCTTGAGTGAAAACTTCCTTTTAAAAAGATAAAAGTGGGGGCCTCTGGGTGGTTCAGTCAGTTAAACATCTGACTTCGGCTCAGGTCATGATCTCACGGTTGGTGAGTTCGAGCCCCGCATCAGACCCTGTGCTGACAGCTAGCTCAGAGCCTGGAGCCTGCTGCAGATTGTGTGTCTCCTTCTCTGCCCCTCTCCTGCTTCCACTCTGTCTCTGTCTCAAAAATAAATAAGCATTTTAAAAAATTTTAAAGATGAAAGTGTCAAGAGTAACGTAATTAAGGATGCAGCAGAACAGCAGATATAGTAAAATCGTAATTGCTTACACATTTTTCAGTTGCATAATTGAGCTACAGTTGGCTTTATCCTACAGGTTTATGTAATCACAAAGAAAACCACAGTAACCCCTTTCTTTTCTATTAAAACTTCTTCAACATGCAGATAGAGTAACCAGGTCTAGACAATGAAAGTTAAAGTAAAATTACTTATTTCTATTGAAAATTTGCATTTAGAGTATATTTTCTACTTTTAAGAAATTCTATCCCTTCTTAAAGTAAGAGTCTCACCACGAATAGATCTTACTGTTCTATCATAGAGGGGGGGGGAGTGTCTAATCACTAAAAGGCAATTAAAAGAACACACTTTTTCTGTCTTTGCCTTTTTTCTTTACATGTGATTAATCTTTAATGAATATTTTGAGGTCAAACTCAAGTCTGTTTCTCCAGGGAATCTTATCCAGAGAATCTCATCCCTGTGTACATCATGATCAAGGTAAGCAACAGCCAGAAAAAAGACTATAACACACAGTGCCTTAAAGTAGAGAGAAATTTCTGTCCGTGCTGACAGTCTCTAGGTAGCAGACCAGAGTGAGCAGGGCAGCTCCTTCCAAAGTATCTCTCAAGTCACTTTAGCTTCATCCTTTACACGCATTCCTCTATGTGATCAAAGTTGGATTTCTGCCACTTTCTCTTCCAGAACAGCCAGCTGTAGGAGAAAGAATATAATGGAAGAGAGTCCATCTATATGGCTTACGTCCAAACACTCACATGTTAGTGGGGAGACTTAGCCATGTGGCCGTACCTAACCACAAGGGAGGCTAGAATATGTAGTGTAGCCAGGTAGCTATGGTACAGCTACTTCAGTACATACGAAGAGCAGGAGAACGGCTTTTGGTGACAGTAAGTAGTCTCTTAATTTCATTCTCCCCCCTCAGCACTCAAAACCATGTTCAGATCTGGCATAGCAATCAACTCTGTTAATCAGATGAGTCACAAGGGATGCTCAAAGTGGAGGGTCCATTTCACAAACTTTTTTCCCAGATAAAGACTGGTAAAATATAACTCTTGCTTGGTGATTTCCATTACTCCTTTATGTGAAGTCACATGTTTATTGGGTCTACTAATAAGATTTCTCCAGTTCAATTTCCATTTAGTGCTCACTTAAGATAGACAACAGAGAAATGCAATATTACTCATTCATCACTCCTGTAGGTCTGGGAGACAGACAGACTGGCTCACTCATGGTGGTGTCCTTTCCAAGCTTTGTGACTTCAGGTGAGTTACGTAACTTCTCTAAGCCATTTGTTAATAAGTATAACAATATCTACCTTACAGATTATGATAAAGATTAAATAAGGTAACATTTATAAACATCTAATAGAGTGCCTGAACACATAGTTGGAGCCCAGTAAAATAGGGGCATAACATGTGTGTGTGTGTGTGTGTGTGCTTGTGTGTGTGTGTATAATTATTTTCTCTCTTGTTCCCCACTCTCTCACTATCCTTTCTTCGGAATATTCAGCAATCACAAATTTATATTTAAGAGATACTGATCTACATTTTATTCTTTTCCCCCACATGGCAACCCAGTGTGTTTTTTGCCTACTTACATTATTGAACCAAAAACAAATACACATTTCCTTTCTGGAGAAGCAGCTCATTCCTCGAAGTACAAGTCCAGCCTTCCATAAATAACAAACATCAACTAAATATTGGAAGAACATTTTGGGCAGCAATGCAATCATAACAAAGATTACCTTTTTTGAGAAATGGGAAATCATTGGCGGGAGGAGGGGAAGGCAGAAGACACAAACTAACTTTACATGATGGTAAAAATAGGTGCCCGAGCATCTCTTTGCTAACCTAAACTCTTCCACAATGAGCTGTATGGCCTTGAATGAGTCACTTAGCCTTCCTGGGCCTAATAATAATAATAATCACAACTATCACTTGTGAGAAATTACTGTACCAAGCTCTGTGCATTCATTTTTATATTTAGTTTTACAATCAAGGCTAAAAGGACCTAAGTAAATTGTCCAAAGTTTCTGAGCACTGGAGCTGTGGTTTTAATCCAAATCTGCTTTGCTCAAAAAATCATTGCTCTTAACCAAATGAAGAGGTCAGACTAGCTTATCTTTCAGGTTAGATAAAACTCTAAAAGTCAGTGAGTTTATGAATTTGCGTCAAGGAAAGATCAAAACAAAAGGCAGTTGCCTGGAAGACACCACAAGGAAAGTTATTTCTCTGAATAACGCAAAATTCATTTCTTCGAATTTGCAGCTCTCCTGTGCCATTTAGCACATGTTAAGATATACAAGGTCTAAAATAGCACACTCAGAAAGCTGCTCTCTTTCTCGTACACTCACGAGTCCGGACGCTTGAAGCCAAGGAAGAATTTCAGGGAGGCTCCATGAGTTTGGAATTGCCCTTAACAGAACTCGTGTGTGAATGACCTCCAGAACTTTCTAATATGGAACCTCTTACATTTATTCTTCATTGCATCCTGTTGTTTACTTGTCCATCATTTGTCTCCTTTACTAGACTGCTTTCTCCCTGGAAAAAAGGTTCATGTTTTCTACACTTCTCTCCAAGCCCAGGACTCCCACTTTCCTTGAATGTTTCTGTTTTTAAACACTTTTTTGCACTGTGGTCCACTTCAGAAATCCTTGCAGGCCACTGACTATCTTGGCCTTGTCACTGATTTCCAACTTAGAGCCCTTGGTTTTATTTTACTGTGCAATTTGGTAAATCATAGAAATCTGCGGCAGGACCCGGCAGTGGTATCTGCTCCGAATCCACTTGTTCCCCAAATAGCAAACCGAGTCTCAGTTTGTGCTCAGCTGGGACAGCCCTCCATAATGTCATTTCTTTTACTCCCATGTGTACAGGAAAGCGTGCTGCCTGCTTTGCATCCCTGAGCCTATGTAACCCTCATAAGAAATGTAGACTTTATCCAACTACCTGATCTTTGGCATATGTTGTGTCCTTTATCTCCATTACGGATTTGCTTGTTTTCTTCAAACACCTATTGCTAAGCTACCAAGGTTTTGGCATTCAATTAGCCTATAAAACATTTTATTTACTGAATTGTTATAAACTCAACAGGTGTAAACCCAAATTGGTGTAAACCCCATAACGGCAGCATTAAAGAAAACAACATAAAGCAGACAACAAGCTGAAGTTGTTCATAGAGTCAAAATCCAAAAAAGTAAAAAATAAGATAAAGACACATCTCACAGGGGGCCCTGGCTCTAAAGTAATTCATTCTTTTATTTAATTGTTAATACTTCTAATTTTTTAAGTTTATTTTTATTTATTTTGAGAGAGAAATAGAGAGCAAACAGAGGAGAGGGAGAGAGAGAGGGAGACAGAATCCCAATCAGGTTCTGATCTGTCAGCACAGATCCCAACGCAGGGCTCAAACCCACAAACCATGAGATCATGACCTGAGCTGAAGTCCAGAGTCAGACGCTTAACCGACTGAGCCACCAGGAGCCCCTGATTGTTGATATTTATGATCTAATCCCACAGGCACAATGACCGACAAAGCAGGTGTTTGGGTGAATGCCTGAGTGAGTATGTTCTACGTGAGAATGATCATGCAGGAACCAGTATGTAAGATTGTTTTTGGATCTCAGAATTAATATCTATCCCTCTTCATACATCCCAAACTATACATGTGACCCTCAAGGAGAAAGGAAAGCTGTTGCACCAAGTGTACTAATTAAAGCTGCCATTTGGAGGGGCTCCTGCTCAGAAAACCTTCAACTCAAAGTTGAGCATTGGGAGGATACGTGCCATGGTACTGAGACATCAGACATCAACAAGGGGAGAGCTCTGCTATTCTCTCGTGGCACCAACGTTTGTCATTTGAGTTTAGGTACAACTGTTGAACACTACTGCAAATTGCCATGGTGAAGAAATCTGCACACTGCTTTCTTGTTTATGAAATATTGTCATTTCCATGACCTAAGGATGGAAGCTCTTGCTCCTGGTCACCACTGAACCGAAGATGAAAATAAGGGAGCAGCCATTTAAATACGGAGTAGTAAAAATCGTACGCATGCCAGTGAAGTCTAGAGACAGAGAAACACTCCCAATAAGAACAGTGTAGCTCTATAGGTAACTAAATGTGCATGACCTGGAGTTTGTCTCCCAGGGAAGGTTTCAGGAATGAAGCAAATGATAAGGGAAAGAAATATACCTTCCTTAATTTTAAAAAATGAGCTACTATCTAGCTATTCTTATCTATCTGTCTGTCTACCTATCTATCTACCTATCATCTGTGTATCTGTCATCTATCATCTATCCGTCATCTATCTATGATCAATCTATCTATCATCTATCTATGATCTATCTATCTATCTATCTATCTATCATCTATCTGTCATCTATCTATCTATCTATCTATCCTGTATCTACATAGCTACCTACTTAATTTCCCCAAAGATTTGAAGCAACATAAAATAATATAATTAATAGTTTAAACAGAATAGAAATCTTTCTAGAAATTAAATACAGATAGATTTAAATTCAATAGAAAAATACAAGCCAATCGAGTTAGAGGAATGATGGATACAAGAGAAAGCTTCAGATGATGACTGGAACAGATACCCAGATATTTTAGAGCAATTGGAAAAGTTACGCCAGCTTTATCATCAAAAGCAAATCTTCTCCTTACACTTTAGCTTGAAGTAAATGTCTTACATGAAACTGAAAATAGAGAACACTGAGTGAAGAACTGGATGACATTCTTACTCACTTCTTTCCATAAATGCGGCAGAATCGTGTGCAGCCCTCTTTCGTCTACTATCCCTGAAAGTCAGCTAGAGGTTCATTGCCAAAATAAAGTTTGAAGGATGTTAAAACAAGGTAGATTCAGTCTGTACTCTTAATTCCAGCTTTCTCTAGGGGGAAATTCGAGGAGTTCTATCATATTTTTCAATCTTAAATACATATTAGATCCCTCCTTGGAGAGATTTGATAAAAAGCTGAGCTGCTGGGGGCGCCTGGGTGGCTCAGTCAGTTAAGCCTCCGACTTCGGCTCAGGTCAGATCTCACGTTCATGGGTTCAAGTCCCCTGTCAGGCTCTGTGCTGACAGCTAGCTCAGAGCCTGGAGCCTGCTTCTGGTTCTGTGTCTCCTCTCTCTGCCCCTCCCCCTCTCATGCTCTGTCTCTCTCTGTCTCAAAAATAAATAAAACATTTAAAAAAAAAAAGCTGAGCTGCTGACAAGCCAAGGTTACTTTCCTCTGGAGCACAGGTATGTGAGAACACAGCCTTGAACGGGAACGCCATCTGATAAGGCGTTTTGTGAAAATGAAGGCACCTAACCAGGACTTTCAACTGAATGGACAGGCATCCATCCCATCTCTCCACTATGTCTTGTTCTTAGAACATAAGCAAATAGACAACTGGCCTGTGGCCTAAGATGGATATTATGATTCTGGCACCAATTCCCATGAGTGTGCCCCTCCCCCAAAGTAAATTCTCTGACACTAGCTGGGAATCCAAACCAACTCAGACAGCTTCTTCCTGAATGAATTCCACAAATTAAAGGCTCAGTTCTCCCAAGACCACCCCTCCCCTTCGAATGCCATTCAAAAGCCCGGGTTGTTATTACCTGTTCTTGTGACCCAGTGGCTACAGACCAGAGGTTCCCACAACACCCCCCACCATTCTTGGGTTTGCTTAATTTGCTGGAGAAGCTCACACAACTAAGGGAAACATTTTACTTACCGACTACCACCTTTTTACAAAAAGATATAACTCAGGGACAGCCAGAGTGAAGAAATACATAAAGGTGTGGGGAAAGCACTTGGAGGTTCCATGCTCTCTCCGAGGGCACCAATCTCCTCCAATCTCTGTGTGTTCACCAACCCGGGAGCCCTCTGAACTCAGTCCCTTGGGCTTTTATGGAGGCTCCATTACATATGCACAATTGATTAAATCATTGGCAGTGGGTGATTAAACTCCGTCTTCAACCCCTCTCTCCTCCCCAGAGGTCAGGGAGGTAGGACAGAAAGTTCCAACCCTCTAATTACCTGGAGGGTTCCCCTGGCAACCAGCCCCTATCCTTCTGTGATTTAGGTGCTTTCCAAGAGTGGGCTTATTAACGTAACAAAAGACACCTCTTTATTGATCTCAACACTTCAGAAATTCCAAGGATTTTAGGAGCTTGGTGCCAGAAACAGGATGAAGACCAAATATATAGTTTTCTTATTATAAATCACAATATCACAAATATTATGGGCTGCCTTGACATTAGAAACTGGAAGACTCTTAAATGGCCTACCTGCAAGTTCTTCATGCTCTCTGTTCCTGTGGATAAGGCTCACAAGCCAGACAGCCCTCCTTAACAAGAGGACCAGACCCGGTCTCTGCTAATCCCTGAGTAGGAGGTCTTAGTCCCCTGTCAGCCCGTGATACTCAAACAACGCAATCACATCCTCCTGCAGGAACCAGAGGGCACCCACCTTCTCAGTGCCACCATCTAGAGTCCTCAGCCCCCAGATGTTCACTCAGACTCCCAAAAGCATCTTCCTAGGGGCCATGCACGGTGATCCAAACATGGCCTCAAGTGTACTGAAACAGCCTCGTCACCTTCTTTGGCCATCAAAGTCATCCAGACCAGGGTGCTATCCAGTGGTTCTTTTGTCCTTCTTCTCTTCTGTCATCGCAGCTGAAGAAAGAGGCAGTGGAGGAAGGACCTTTGAGAATTAGCCCCATCCCTCCCTCCCCCCCACTTCCACATTCACCATTTTCCTCAGCCTTTGTTTTCTCCTCTCTCCTGCCAGCTTTCAAGGCCCATCTCTGTGCTGCGCTGACTGAAAAGTGTTATCTTCCCTTCGAATTATATCCATTCTAGTGATAAACAGCTCTTTCCTTCAACTTTGTTTCTCAAAGGGTGGTGAGAAACACCAATTCCACTGGAATTGCCTGGACGCCATGAGATGCCGAATTTTGGACCCCGTCCAACAGAATCTCAGAAAGTGTGTCCAAAGAGGTTGTATTTTTTTTAATGTTTATTTGTGTTTGAGAGAGAGAGCATGGGAGGGGCAGAGAAAGAGGGGCACGGGGGCTCTGAAGCCTGTTCAGTGCAGACGGCAGCAAACCCAGTGCAGGGCTCCAACTCATGAAGAGAAACGTGAGATCATGAGTTGAGCCAAAGTCGGATGCTCCACCGACTGAGCCACCCAGGCGTCCCGAAGGGTTTTACTTTTAACGTATTCCCTCAGTGATGCTGTGGCACCTCTGGGCTACTGACCTAGACTCTTTACATCAAAGCAGAGACATCAAAGACCGGTATCACTCATGCATCCACCTCCAGTTGCCCTAAGGTGAGACTCAACCAGTGAGTCTGGCTGCGCTGGGAACCTGAGACAAGAACTCTGTGCCTTTACTGCCGCCCCTGTGTTAAGGGGGCACTTTGTGGGCCAGTAGGAGATTCTAATGTCCTATGTACTCCCAGCACACAGGTATAGCAGGAGAGACTTCCACAGAAGACCCCACCTGCACAGGACATCTCAAATGGAGCTGCGTCCTTATTTTTTTTCTGATGCTGTGATCCAGGGTCATTGCTCTAGAGACATGTGTTCTCAGTTACTCTCGCTAGGAAGTGACACATGGATGGATATGTGTGTGACCTCTTGTTTGAAAAAAAAAAAAACCCCACGTGAGGGAAAAAACAAAACTGCGATTTTAATCACACTTATCAGCGTTACATGAAAACGAATTGAGGAAATTACCAAATACTGTGTATATTTTGGCATATTTGGTTTTCTATTTTCCATATATGGTTTACTAACCCACATCCAGATTTTAATTATTAATAAAAATTGATTCCTTGTTGATCTTATAAGTAATCTAACCCAGAAATAGCAAGCCAGATATGGTCTTCATATATATATGTATCAGTCTCAAGATGTTCAGAAAATCATATAAATCAATGATCCTGAACCTAATGTGTATGTAAGAATCATCCAGAGAACTATATTCATAGTGTCTAAGAGCATTTTGAATCTCAGTTGTGCCAGTTACTAGCACATAGCCTTGGGCAAGTTATTTAACCTCTCTGTGCCTCAATTCCTTCATTTGTAAAATGGGTATAATAATAGAATATGCCTCATAGCATTGGTCCAAGAATTAAATTATATATATTTATATATACATGTATATGCATATATGTGTACATATATATATGGTTTTAACAAAGTATTTGTCAAACAACGCACACTCAGTATGTATTATTGGGGCGCCTGGGTAGCTCAGTTGGTTAAATGTCCACCTTTGGCTCAGGTCATGATCTTATGGTTCATGGGTTCAAGCCCCGCATTGGGCTCTGTGCTGACAGCTTAGAACCTGGAGCCTGTCTTCAGATACTGTGACTCCTTCTCTCTCTGCCCCTCCCCTGCTCATGCTCTCTCTCAAAAATAAGTAAAAACATAAAAAAAGTAAAAAATAACTAAAAACATTTAAAAAATAAAAAAATAAAAATTTTGTATTATTATTCAATAAAGGCAACTGGACTGGACTTTCAAACACTTGAAAAGTTTCATCCGAAGAAGATTCTTAGAAAATCTACATTTTAAATAAGTATTTCTAATCATTCTGATGCTGGTGGCCCAGGGACCAGTTTGAGAGCCAGTAATCTACACCTGTGCTCTAAAGAGGGGTGGACCAGCAAATAAAAACGATGATTCCTTGGGCTTTAGGAGAAAATGTTGATATTCTATTTCCATTTTCCTCTTTATCTAAAAAATAAGAAATCCATTTAATGTTATTTCATATACTAGTTGAGGGGCACCTGGGTGGCTCAGTCAGTTGAATGTCTGACTCTTGATTTTGGTTCAGGTCATGATCTCACAGTTCATGGGTTAGAGCCCCATTTGGGTCCTGCACTGACAGCTTGGAACCTGCTTAGGACTCTCTCTCTCCCGCTTCCCCTCCCCACCCCCCGGACCCCGTCACTCCCCTGACTCTCTCAGTCTTTCTCTCAAAATAAATAAATAAATTTAAAAGAATAAAAATAAAAATAAAATGAAGTCCTACTTGATCTTCCCCCTGTGGGATAAGGACACAAAACCTCCACATCAGGCCTCCCCCTCTCCCACCCCTCCCCAGGCACAACAATAGGGCAGTGCCTTGGAACTTCAGTTGACTTAGGATGGCCAGTCCCCACCCTACTGCCAGCCATTGTCAGGACCAGGGTCCAGAGTGGAAAGCCGTCCCACCAGGGAAATGGAGCTGGCCAGAACGGGGACTCACCCTCACCCACCTCTCACCAAGGGCAATGAACATCGGTGGGAACCTGGTCCTAAGCTATTCCTAGAAGATCTGCTTCTGGGTGCAGTTCCCTTCATAGCCCAGGACCTCCCTCACAGTGACCCACTGAATGTCAGCCCTCCCACAAAAGGGGCTCTAAAAAATTAATAAATAATAATAATAATAATAATGTATTTTATTTAAAAGAAGAAAAATTATATTAAAAAAAGAAAAATGATTAAAAAGAAAAATAACATAGTTGATATTGAGGCCTTCATTTGTCTTACACGGCTTGGATGCCACATAGAGGGCTCAAGGAACCCCTTATCAAAGGAATTGGGAGTCCCACAGGTTAAGATGATGGTGGCCCCTCGCTGATGGCTTGATTTCAATGCATCGTGATGCATTGAAATTTACCTCCACGCTGGATGAAATGACTTCATAATTTACATTTCTTCATTTTAAAATAGATGCATCCTTATCAAAGGAACTACTGATTTAAAAAGATTTGTGCTGAGGGGTACCTGGGTGGCTCAGTCTACTTCAGCTGAGGTCATATCTCACGGTTTATGGGTTCAAGCCCTGTGTCAGGCTCTGTGCTGACAGCTCAGAGCCTGGACCCTGCTTCGGGGTCTGTCTCCCTCTCTCTCTGACCCTCACCTGCTTACACTCTGTCTCTCTGTCTCTCAAAACTAAATAAACGTTATAAAAAATTTTAATGAAGATTTGTGCTAAGAAGTCATGTATCAATGATAATGCTAACAATTTCAGCAAAAGTGAAGAATAAGAAAAGGGCAGAGTCACCATTTTCCTTGGTTTTTATACAATTTCTCTGCCAAACACATCTCCAATAAAAGTAATCTTCATTCAAACTAGCGAAAAGAGGCCCCCAAAAGTGCATTTATCAAGAAGACACTTGAAATATGAACTACTTCCGCTCTCATTACTGACTATTTCATCCCACGTACATTTATGCCTCATATATTAAATATTACCAGCCCAGTTTAAAAGTTTGGAGATCATGAGAATAAGTTTTAAGATTCAAGATTCATTCTGTCAACCACTAAATTGACTTGTATGGAGATCAACAACAAAAGCAAGCAGCTGTCTTTTAAGTTGGGGAAAAAAATGACCATCTTACCAAGAGTATAGAAGGGTGGCATGCACTCAAAAAGATCGCAGATTATTTAGATTCAGTTCCTTCCTTGGAGCATAAAGTAGAATGAAAACTAGTTACTCAACCTGGGTCTGATTGCAAATTGTCTTTCCCTTTTGGTTTGTCCTTAAGTGAAACTGCAATACAATCTAAGTTTATTTTGGGAGTGTTTGCTGTATAGTTGGATATAATGAAATGTTTAGAGGTGCAGTAGGCATGACTTTGAGTAGATAATGAAAGAAAATGCAAAATGCTTACTGATTCATGATGTGGTTTCATCTTAGGTTGGGCAAACCATGCAGTATTTAATATATAGTAGCAGAATATTTACTATTGAAGCTTGAAAAGATGTGAGTTCTTTGTGTGCAATCTTTCATTTATGCATGTGAGAGGGTTATCATTTTTTTAAATATTTTTACATTGTAGTACTTGTTTTGCTTTTTGGGGGTGTTTGCTTATTTAATACATTCCATCAAGACAGAAATTACATGATGGGTTTTTTGGGGGGTTTTTTGTTGGTTTTTTTTCCCCCCTAGGAAGTGTGTCTTGGGTTTTTCCCTTATTTTTTTCATTACTTTTTTTTTTCCTTTTGTTTTTTTGGTGGGGGGGTTGTTATGTTTAAATGAAGTTGCTTTTACAGCACCAAAGACTCAATCATCCATTTCCTACATAAAAGGTAGCTACTTTTTTGCATGGACCTCAAGTATATTGTAGTATAGAGGTGGAATTTAAGGAAAGGTATTAAGCAGGCAGTGTTTTAGCTTATGGGCAAGTAATAAATTGTATCATGTATCTTGAATGTATCATAGATAAGCTGCTATAAAACGATTGCCACTTCAGATAGCTGTGAAATTAGGTGATTAACTAGTTGTTACTTAACCTTCTAATTTCTGTATAAGTCTAACTACATGAAATAGAAGTTGGGGTTCTGATTTTTTACTTTGCTTATCCATTTGGAGTGCCATTGTAACTACTGTATTGTAAATGATGGAAAATAATTGCATATGTTAAAAAATAGTTATATTCTAAAAAAAATTAAAAATTAAAAAAAAAGATCCTGATATAATAAAGCTGCTTAAAGAGAGACTTGAAAATATATTCCATGGGCAGAGGTTGCTTTGGGAGATGACTCAACAAAGGAAAATGTGCGGAGTACAGAAGAGTTAGACAACAGATAAACATTGGTGTGATGGGTGCCTACTGCAGGCTGAAAAGAATTTTTGCAGACCAACTGGTTTTGAAAGGCACTTTCTGTGCTGTGTGTCACTCTCTGTAATTATATCAGAGTCACTCATTCACTTTGTACCTAATAGATCCTCACTGTCAAGTGAACATCAGTCTTCAGTTTAATATTGTGTTGGAAAAGGAGTCAAAGAGAAGAATTCATTTGTTATGGCAGAGAAAGTATCATGGACCCACAATGCCCCGACCTCTATGGAGCATGCCGGCTACTTTGGATCTGAACTTTGGTATTTGTGTTTTCTGACATTTCCTAAGAAGGCAAAAGCACGTGCTGTACTCTTGAACTTATAAATGGTGATGTTCTATGGTACCACACTGACCACAGTAACCCGCTTATGAAAATGAAGTGTTGGATTGTATCTATAATTACAGGCACAAGCCTAAAGCAGCAGAGCTTAAAATTGAGTTGAATCATAGGAAACCGCCAGTTTTGGAAACCAGAAATGGTCAAAATTTGGCTCTGGGGCAAACTTACCCTGAATTCAGCTTTGGCAGCTCTACCTGGCCCCAAAGCTGGCTCCTAAACTCTTTGATTGGTATACCTTCATTTACCATCATCGTAAATGTAGCATCTCTAAAACCCTGGGCTAAAACAACAACAACAACAACAAGAAACCCAATCTCACGTGGTAGCCTAGTTACTAGAGAAACTTCTGCAAAGAGAAGTTGAATGCTAACTTTTAACATCTTGCAAACGGAAGATGTTCATTTTCCAGAAGCAATCTGTGCCAACCAAGGTCCAGAAGTTTGTGAATTAAAAAAAAAAAAAAGTGAAATGGATATACGAATGCACAGACTAAAGCCGAACTGAACAAGTGAGTGTATTTTCTTCTTCAAAATAGTTTCTGTCGGGGTGCTTGGGTGGCTCAGTCGGTTAAGTGTCCAGCTTCAGCTCAGGTCATGATCTCACGGTTCGTGGGTTCGAGCCCCGAGTCGGGCTCTGTGCTGACAGCTAGCTCAGAGCCTGGGGCTTGCTTCAGATTCTGTGCCTCCCTCTCTCTCTGACCCTCCCCTGCTCGCACGGTCTCTCTCTAGCTCTCAAAAATAAATAAAAGGCATAAAAATAAAATTTCAAAATAGTCTCTGTGGGAGTCTCTACACTCATCCCAAGAGGTGGTTATTCTTTTAAAATATACTTGGTACCACTGTTGGTACCATCCTTGTTATCTCACATCCATGCCTCGAAGATCTATTTATCTTGAGGAAGGTGACTGAGCAGCCAGACTGTATATACCACAGGCTCGATACATTATAATAGTGGTGAAAACACCAGGAGGTATGACCACTTTGTCATAAGTTAAAGGAATACTTTCTCGGTTGGATCCCAGGAGTCTTTACAGATGAGTCCAGCCGGATAACGATGGTTGCAAATATTCAGTAGTAAATGGAAAGCTGAGAGGGATACGCATGAAAAAAAATATTATCGATGGGATTGGATGTGGGTGGCTGGTATCTATTCACACTGTTTTCTGAGAAATTCTTAAATTCTACTCCATGATGTTATGGAAATTCTCTAAAACATGAACATGTAAGACCGAAAGCACCTTTGGTCTGTTAGATTGGTCCTATGTGAGCCACTGTGTTTGTGGATTCTTTCCGGCCACGCGGTGTTCACGATGCACCGTTCCACAGGGACCTCCAGGCAGCATGTCCCCATGCTCTCTCTGGCTTTCTTGCTGATAGGAGATAATCCTGAGAGATAGAAGCTGGACCCTCCTTTATTTCCTACCCCTTCAGGAAGTTACAGCACCCTGTTTGGCCTCTGTGTCAAGGTTCCACTCTTGGTGAATTGCTGAAAATACGATGCACAGCCTCCCAACAACGTCTCTTGTGGTGTCTTGGATGCTTCCTGCCAAGTTCGCATTTGACTTTTAAGAGTGTGCCTTAACCACAGCCACCTATTTTAGCCGATCAGCCATGCCAAATGCCAGTAAATGTCATGATTCCATCTTCTGGAGACTCTCAAATGAAGCCTAATCCAGTGACCATTATAGGTTAAAAATCGTCAAAATTTGTTGACAACAAAATTTGGTGTTTTTTTGAGCCAGAGTCGAGAAGCTGATACATGTTCCTGACAAAATCATGTTCCCGTAGATCCTCTTGCCTTCCTGACCTTATGGACCCTCAATGTCCTCTCTACACCGCAGGCAATCTGATTATTGGAAACAAAAAAGGTGGGAATAAGAGATAGTGGGCCAAGGAATGTGCCAACATTATCACCTCCTTTACTGAAAACCAACAAGCACTGTGGCCACACTTACTAACAGGGTATCTTAATGTAGAGACGTTATCTGTTGAGTATTTTTTTAAAAAGGATAATGCACACCACCCACTGAGTTTGGGGGAAGGGCAGTGATACAAAGAGGCTGGGGAGGGTAATGGGTGCAAGCACAATATTCTGAGTCAGGAGCCGGCACAGCCTGCATTGGACCCGGGCTGCCCCCCATGGCTAGCAGGTTCCCTTGTGTTCAGGATTGCTTGGCTCCAGAGTTTTGACCACTTCTGGCCAACAAAAATGCCTCTCTCACATGGTCCAACTTAAGGCTAAGCTCTGCTGTCCGTGGTTTGTCTTTGGTGCCCCCAGACATTTCCCCCTTACACCCCACCCTCTCCAGGGGCCAGCCAGTTGCATGACTTCCCACTGGAGCCTCCATTTCACACTGTCTTGAGCTTCATTTCCTTTCCCTGCCTCAAAATCCAGGGCTACCCAGTTAGAGACCACACTTCCTTGTGGCTGAGGCTTCAGCCATTACACAGCTTCTTCCCGCCCCCATCACGATTTAACCCAGTGGGATTCACAATAAAAGAATTTTAATTGGAGTCGAATTTTAGTTAGAGCAAAGACGATACCTTTGGGTAGACCTGGGGTGACAGGGTGTCTTTCTTGGACCCCGATTCTAATCACGGCCCGGTGGCCATCGACCTCATCTAGATGTACCACAGCATTTTCATAAGCATTTCTTTGGGTGATAATAGCTGGAGAATAGATTGCACTGTTTTCCAGGCCACCCTCTAGATGAGTCTATTTTTGTTGCTCATTTTGCAATGGCTTTAAATAGTGTACCTTAAATGGCAGTTTGACATCAGGGAGTTTACCTTTGAGGTAATTTCCCCTCTTTGTCAGCCTGGGGGCCGTTCTTTGGCACAAGATATATGCTCTTATGATATTGCAATCTACCGGGATAAAAATAACTCATGATGTCAAACTCTCAGCCCCGGAGTGCTGTCCGCACGAGAGAATCTGCCAGGGGAAGAGCAGGGTGGGCCAGGCCCAGAGCCTCCGCGGAGACAAAAATAGAGGGCTAATGGCCTTCGGTGGCAGGGAAGAGAGTGGGAAGTGGACAGAGAGATTTATAAAGAAAAACGGTCTGAGCATCTGCTAAGTCCCCATTCTCTTATTTCCCTCCAGTCTATTCCTGTCCTCTTTCCACAGCGCAGGCAGCTCCTCAAAATAAAAAGCCTTGCTCCTGCCTGCCCTGGCCTCCAACCGAGCTCGGAAGGAGGCAGGCCATGAATGATGATTGTCTGTGTCTGGAGTTTTAATTGAAAAACACTCCCCGAAATGGAATGACACACAGAGGAAGTGATCTCATCGTCGATGATTTTGGCAACTTTCAGTTTTGTGTCTCCGCCGTGGAACTCAATGCAGCAGCGCCCCTCCGTGGCCGTATCCCAAAACTGCAGGCAGGCAGGCTGCCCGGTGAATGAGCGATGAGACCAGGATGCGGGTCTGGGAGGCAAAATCCCAGCCGGAATCAGAAAGGCTGAGACCTGTCTCCGTAGAGAAGCTGGGGAAGCTGGGAATAGCTTCTCCACGGATTACAGTTCATAACCCAGGAGGAGCGGCCGCGCCGAGCTTCAGGTTCGTGACGGGTATATAGGAGGAAGGTGAGAAAATTAAATGCTGCACATGAATTTGGAACTTTTGTCCAGAAACAGAGAAACAAAATGACAATCCCATTACCCTCCACTCAAATAAGATTCTTGTGAGGCGAAGCTTATTTGGAAAAATACATTAATATACTTAGGTATGCTCACAGTGTGTGATTCTACCTACAAATGCATATTAATCATTGTAATCTATCACCCAAGGCCTTATAGTAAACTGATTAATCGAACTTCAAGCTTTCTTCTTCATCTTAAAAAATTTAAAAAAAAAACCCTCTATATATAAACCCGAAATCACAGAAGCAAAAGAGTAGATTGAGTCCGTCTATTGTGGAGGAGACAGAGATAAAAGTGCTCAAGACTATCTGTGTTCATATTTTCACTCCATATCTTTGATGCATCCACAGAATAACATTTGATTTCTACCCTTAATATCAAAATGATAAACCTCACAGGATCTAAGCAGAGGGTTTTATGAATTGCATGAGTCAAAAGATTGGATTCTACAGGGCGCCTGGGTGGCTCAGTCAGTTAAGCGTCCGGCTTCGGCTCAGGTCATGATCTCACGGTTCGTGGGTTCAAGCCCCACATCGGGCTCTGTGCTGACAGCAAGCCCAGAGCTCAGAGACTGGAGCCTGCTTCGGATTCTGTGTCTGCCTCTCTCTCTCACCCTCCCCTGCTTGTGCTGTCTCTCTCTGTCTCTCAAAAAAAAAAAAAAAAAAAACATAAAAGAAAAAGATCGGATTCTAAATCTGGATCTATCTAACCAAAGAAGTTGTCTGCTTCTCAGGAGAATAAGGGGAAGTGATTCTTCTCAAGGAGGTGAAGGGAACCTTTAAAATCGATTTCTTCAACTCTGCCCAGTCACAAGACCAAAGTGTTGAAGCTTCTGAGGTTAAAGAGGAGCCTGCTAGAGAAGGTGCCACAGGAGGCCAAGGGGCTTCCAAAAGAAGGCCTCTCAACCTGGCACTTGACGTGGTTCTAAATGTCCCAGCCTTGCAGGATTTGAAACATGATTTGTCAGTTTCCCAGGCGTGGTTTCACTCCTCCGACACAGAGTTACTTTAGTGACACTGGAGACACTGATCTATAACCTTAAACTCCAAATATACATACAGTGAGAAATAAAACTGTCCAGTGGAGCGGACACGTTCTTTCTGGCTAGTAAACATCTTCCCGTCTTATAGAAAAGGCCATGGGAAGGTGAATTATGATGGGGAGGTGGTATGATGGTCAGGCAATCAAAGCACGCAGGCAGGAGAGGAAATGGGATCATCAGAATGGGGCTAATGTCCGTGCGCTGTAGTAGCCTGGCTCGCCCACGGTGACTGGGCTCAGCCTGGCAGATGCTCTGTGGCACCTGCTGTCTTGGGCTGGGGTCCCCAGCAGCAGCCCGACTCTGAGATGAAAACGCATAAAAGTGATATTTAGAATGTGCTTCCAGGAAAAAAAACTGGTAGGTGAGTGGGGTTCTTGGGACAAGAACGCAAGTGGGGGTGCCTGGCTGGCTCAGTGAGCGGACTGTGTGACTCTTGATCGCCAGGTTGTGAGTTCAAGCCCCGTGTTGGGTGGAGAGAGTACTTAAAAATAAAATCTTTAAATAAAAAATAAGCTAGGCAAACGTGAGTTATCAAGCAAAATCAGCAGGCAGTTAAGTTGGGTTCCGTACCACAGGGGAACTCTGGACACGACATAGGTCCCATGTCAAACTGTCCCATGCTGGCATAAAGGAGTTGTAATACTTCTTATTTTTTTTAACAGGTTATTTATCTTTGAGAGAGAGAGAAAGAGTGTAAATAGGAGAGGGGCATAGAGAGGGAGACACAGAATCTGAAGAAGGGTCCAGGCTCTGAGCTATCAGCACAGAGCCTGTTGCAGGGCTTGAACCCACGAACCATGAGATCATGACCTAAACCAAAGTTGGATGCTTAACCAACGAGGCCACCTAGGCACCCCCTGTTTTAAAAATATTTATTAATTTATTTTTGAGAGAAAGAGAGCACAAGCAGGGGAGGTGCAGAGAATGAGGGGGACAGAGGATCTGAAGCAGGCTCTCACTAACAGCAGAGAGCCCCATGCAGAGCTCGAACTCACAAACCAAGAGATCATGACTCAAGCTGAAATCAACCAACTGAGCCACCCAGGCGCCCGAGGTGTTGGAGGACTTCTACTTCCGCACCCAGCCATCAGGCTAGAGCTGCCCACAGGTGCAGGTGAAGCACCCTGGGTTGGTCTGACAACCCAGACACCGGTCAGCACTGGCCTGGGGTCAGCACTTAGACAAAGAGGCCCAGGCCCCGGCTGTTGGACGCAGAAGCACACAGGAAGACCAAGTGCACTCAGACGGAGAAGGATCCGTGGGGACGTCCGCGGGGCACCAGCGCGGTCAGCCGGAAGATCAGCACACCTTCCCCAGGAGTGTTCCGGGCTGTGTCACAGGCTCACTCCCCACCACCTTTCAGTTCTGAGCTCCTCCTCAAGGCAGTCCTTTCACTGGCCGTGTCCTGGCCTCTAAACTTGGGTGTTCATAACATCTATCCAGTCTTTTAATCAAACAGAACTTAGAGTGACTTTGTTTACATACTGTTGTGCTTGATGTCTACACATCCGCACATCCTTATTCTCTTCTCAGAGAAAAACCAGGTTTGTCACCCACATACATATGGCCTACGTTGCATAAATGGGGACGGAAAGGATAAGAACCAGACACTGTGTAGTTGGTCAAGCACCATGTGGGGCTGGAATTGAGGGACTAGTGGGTGAAAACTATTTAAATGCGGGGCTCCTGGGTGGCTCAGTCAGTTGAGTGACCGGCTTCGGCTCAGGTCATGATCTCACAGTTCATGGGTTCGAGCCCCGTGTCGGGCTCTGTGCTGACAGCTAGCTCAGAGCCTGGAGGCTGCTTCTGATTCTGTGTCTCCCTCTCTCTCTCTCTGACCCTCCCCTGCTCACGCTGTCCTTCTCTCTCAAAAATAATAAAACATTAAAAAATATATATTAAAAAAAGAAAGAGAACTATTTAAATGAAACTACGCTATTACAGCATCCAAGTTTTCTCTACAGATTCTAAATATTTCATCTTTGACTTTGAAAGATGGCGGAGGAAATTATACCCAGCAGAATGGCCTTGGGTGAACAGAGTTAACGAAGTGGAAAATACCCCACAAAGGCCCTTTTCCCGTGTGTCCAAGGTCCTGGAACCCTATACAAATAGACTCAGACTTGCCGAGCTCCTTCCTTCAGCCTTCGGAAGAGAGCCCAACCTTACACATCACATTCAGTCTTTTTCCTTTTCCTGTGCACGCATTTTCCATCCTGTAGCCCAACGCCACCCCTGCTCTGTCTTTGCCTCACTCCTTACCCCTCTTTTGGTGTAGAATCCTATTATATTAGGTCCAGGGGAAAGTTTTCCTCACAAAGTTAAACAAGCTGTTCTTTATGATAAAAGAGCAAAATTCCCTCTCAGCCAAGATATCGCTAATACTCTTTCGTGAGGGTCTAACATGGCAGCTTATTTAAATCAGCCATGGGTGCATTTCCATCCAGTTTGCAGGACACAAGGGACAACACAGCCATCAGAGCTGGGTATCGCGAGATCCGATGTTGCTTTGGTTCAGATGGAAGGGGAAATGAGGAGGGAAAAGAAGCAATAAAAAAAGGGTTCTTCATCTTGAAGGGGATGGAAACACTGCCAGAGAAGACAGCATTTCAACACGCAGCCCTGCTGAGCTGGAGCAAGGTCTCTGAGCTCTGTTCCCCCTCACCGGGGGACAGGAGACTCAGAGGCGTCACCCAGAAGGTGCAGCTTCCGGTCGCGCTCCCGCACCCAGGAGCTCTGGCCCCTGGCGGGTCAAGCGGGGGTGGGGGTGGAGGTGGGGTTCCCTGCTCGCACCCTTTATTGTGATGGCTCTAGGCCCAAAAGAAGTAACCGTAGAAGATGTTAGGTGTTATTCAGGGTGCCTTTGGGAGAGGGCAGCGGTCAGTAAAGGCCACTGACAGACCAGACCATGACAATGCTCTGTAATCAAGATTTGTTAAGTCATGATGGGGCTCAGCCCGGGACTTGGTTTCCATAATTGGTGGGATGCTTTAAAAAAACTCTTTTATTGGGGCACCTGGGTGGCCTAAGTGTCTGACTTCAGCTTAGATCATGATCTCGAAGTTCATGGGTTCGAGCCCCATGTCGGTCTCTGTGCTGACAACTCAGAGCCTGAGGCCTGCTTCAGATTCTGTCTCTCTCTCTCTAAACTAAAATAAATATTTACAAAAATAACTGATTAAAAAAAATGTTAGACCCTTTTTACTCCCATCGTATGTCTGTGTGTTGTGGTCAGTGCCCTGGCAACCTGGCAATAGAGCAGCCAGTTGGGCTGACTGGTGAAAAGATGAATTTGGAGTTCGGGGTGAGGCCTCTAGACCAGCAAAGTGTGACACCCCCAGAAGCCCTGAGCCGTGGTGGGCATAGGTGCCTCCAACCCGTGGGCTCATATGCGGTTTTCAGCATGGCTGCAGTGTTGGGGAGTTTTCTACCTGGAACGCCTTCACCCCCGCCCCTCACCCATTCTCTTCCGTGCACCATCTTGGCATCTAGAATTCCCTTCAGATATTTAACCTCCAGCGCAAATGCTCATCCCTGCTGCAGTCCTCCTGCTGCCCACCTTTTCATCCCTGTGCCCGTCACAACTTGACATTCTCTTCTGTGGAATTTGGGTCTTTTCTGTTATGTAGGTGCCTTCACTTACTCTCATTTATTACCTCAGCGTCTGTGTAAGTTCCTTTATGGCCTTTGTTTTCTTCATCTACATATGGGGGACAATGATAAGAGCTCTTGTTCAGTGGGCTGCCATCACGATTACCTGAGGTACCAGAACACAGTAAATGCTCAAACAAATTAGCAACAGCGATGATAATGTTTATTGTATTATCATAACCTGATATAGTCTCAGTAAATATTTTTGGAATGAATGAATAGGGCAAAAATAATCAGTGATTACCCAGAAACATCAGTGACCCGAAAACCTGATGGGTCCCATGTCTCAGACTCCTCCAGGGCATGTTTTGTTCATCCAGAGTCTGAGTTGTGTTTTGATAGGTCTGCGTGATGACTTCCATGGGTGTCTGTAAGATAAAATCCCACATCAAGTTAAATAGAAAAGACCTGAAGATATTGAATCCTCCTCAGAAGGAAAGGAAGTTGCCATTAGTTTTATCGCCATTGGCTCAGAATAATAGAGGTTTCTGCTGCCGTGGATGAATCTTAAATTACCTAAACTTGAGAGTCTGGGAAATGATAAGGAGCCTAATTCCCCAATTATAACACCGATTGTGTAAGCCCAGGGGACCTGGAACTTCCTGAAGTATTTTTTAAGGGCTGACCATAATCATAGTCACCACTGATGCATTCACTTTGCATGATGCTGTTTGGTTCTGGTGATTTTTTTTTAAACATTATTCTATGTTATATGTTTTCTCTCCTAAAAATGGCAGTTAGTTCTTTAAAGGAGCTCAATCATTTGCATTGTGCATGTTTTCTCCTGTACCCATTTTTTCATAGAACATGACAAACAATGGATGTCAAGTTTTAATAAGAGGATCACTTGAGGACTCTGCAGTAAATGCACCTGTCACAGCCCGTCCCCAGGCACTCAGACTCAGCGACTCTCTCCAGAAATATACATTTTCAAGAAGACCCTTAAGTTATTTTAAGGCAGGAATCCTCTGGTCCTTGCTTAGAAACACTAGTTTCTATAGACACCTAAGAATGCATAGGTCTCTTAACTGGGCTATGAAGTTTTATTGACATTCACACATAAGTTTTTTAATTCATACATTAAATATTTATTGAACAATTATGCTGCGCAATAAAGATACAGAAGTTAAAAAGAAAGAAAGAAAGGAAAGTCTCTGATTTCATAGAGCTTACATTCTACTGGATAGAGATAATTAATAAAGAAATAGATAGATAGATAGATAATGACAGTTAGAACCAAGTTCTTTAAAGAAAAATAGGGGCACCTTGGTGGCTCAGTCACTTAAGCATCCAATTTCAGCTCCGGTCATGATCTCGAAGTTCATGGGTTCGAGCCCCGCATCAGGCTCTGTGCTGACAGCTCACAGCCTGGAGCCTGCTTCAGATTCTGTGTCTCCTGCTCTCTCTGCCCTTCCTCCACTCTCACTCTCACTCTCTTTCAAAAACAAACATTTAAAAAAAATTTAAAGGAAAAAAAGTTATAGGAGAGAGCGCCTGACAATTGGGAGGATTATGCAGAGTGACTGGAAGTCTTTCTGAAAATGGCCATTTAAGGAGAGACCTGAAGGCATGAGGAGCAGCCCCCAGTCCCCCGAACAGTGCAGGAAAAGAGCACCCAGGTGATGAGGTCCTGAGGTGGGTGCATTCTTCAAGGGATGAAGAGGCCCATGTGGCTGGAGTAGTAGGCAGACAGGATGGTAACAGACATCAGAGAGGCATCAGGGACAAGCTCATGACAGGCTTCGTAGGAGACAGGAAGGACTTTGGCTCTTATTCTGAGATGGATGGAAAGCCACAGGAGGATCTGAGCCACCAAGAGATGTGACAAGATGTGTTTAAATGGCCTCACCTAAAGCTTCTGTGGAGGGAATGAAGATGAATGCCAAGATGCTAGTGGCAAGATCCCACTGCCTAGAAGTCACGCAAAAGCCACAAGCATTTTGGTCTTCTTGTCAGAAATCAAAAAATACAAACTTGCTGTTATAAGATGAAAAAATGTGCAGCATAATGCCCGTAGCCAGCACTGCTGTATGGTACACAGGGAAGTTGTTAGGAGAGCACATCCTGAGAGTTCTCATCACAAGAATACTTTTTCTTTTTGCTTTACTTTTTAGAGTCTCTATAGGAAATGACGGGTGTTGGCTGAACCTATCGTGGGAATCATGTCACAACGTGTGTGAATCAAACCATCATGTTGTGTGTATTAAACTGACACAATGGTGTAAGCCAATCACTTCTCAGTGAAACTGGGAGAGGGGAGCCCAAAAGAAATACGTCAAGGAAGGACAATGTAATACAGTAAGATCTTGGATTTCTGGCAACTTGTTCTGCGAGTGTTCTGCAAAACCAGCAAACATTTCTAATAAATTTGAACTTGATAAATGAGCAGTGTCTTCCAATACGAATAGCACGTGACACCGAGCGTCACATGATCACAACTGAGCCAACGGTTCTTGAAATTCACTTTGATATACAAGTGTTTTGGATTACAGGCATGTTTCCAGAACAAATTATGCTCGCAAACCAAGGTTTTACTGTACAAGGGAATGAAAAGCTCCAGGAGACACACAACAGAGGATACTGAGTGAAGATTCACAGCACCACAAGCAACTTTTTTTTAATTCAGCATGGACTTTCAATTCAGAAAATGTTAAGAAACTCCCCCATGCCGAGCTTCCTCTCGAATGGGGCAGATTCTGAATTAACTGTGTGGCAGCTACAAACAAGAGAGTGACTGAACAGTGGGAAAGTCACACCAGCTCTGCCCCACATTCAGCCTCCTCTCACGGAGGCTGGCTTTGTTTGGCCATCACGGCCCGATGGGCTGTAAAATCTGCACAGAAATGTGTCCCAGAATCTTCTATTTCCTTCTTCTCTTCTTTTGTCTCACACGTTTCTTACTTCTTCCGCTTCCTGCTCAGAAACTCTCTCAATCGTCTGAAAAAAAATTGTGCACACTCCACTTAAAAATTCTAAGCAATGTTTAAAAGTATAAAAAAGTTTGAAATAAAAGCCATCACATAGAAACAATCACTATTAACAAAAAGTAAACTGATATACGTTTGCACAAATTTGGTAGCTTCAAACAATAGAAATGCATTATCTTATGGTCCTGCAGGCCATCTGAGAGCAGGCTCACTGGGTCTTGGCAGGATTATATTCCTTCCCAGAGGCCCCAGTAGGGAATCTCTTTCCTTGTCTTTTCCAGCTTCCAGAGGTTTCCTGCATTCCATGGAGTGTGGCCCCTTCTTCCCCTTTCAAAGCCAATGATGTGGCATGTCTCTGACCCTGCTTCTGTGACCCTGTGTTTTTCTCCAATCATAGCTGGAAAAGGTTCTCCACTCTGAAGATTCATAAATCCCTGGGGCCAACCAGGTCAATCCAGATCCCAAGGTCCTTACCCTTAATCATGTCTGCCCAGTCCATTTTGCTATGTAAGTGAACAAATTCACAAGTTCTGGGGATTAGGATGCGAATGTTTTGGGGAGAAAAGGGGGGGTCATTATTCTGTCTACAAATAGACAAAACACTTTTACAAAAATAGAGCATAAGTTATTTTTTAACAGGTTTAGTTTAACCTAAATTAAGAAACTTCAGAAAGAATTCTTGCAGTGAGGAATCTCTAGTTGTATTGTGATATGTTAAAATGACAGATGTAATCACAGAAAGATAGATTAGAAACTTAGATCCAGATCCAAAACTCTGTACCTCAACAAAACAAGGTATTGTTCAAAGTCGATGTAGTGTTAAAGTAAGCATAGATTGGATTTCCTTATTTTGAAATATTGACTAATTTCTTTGCATTGGCATTCTCTGTAATCTCTGGGTCCTGCCATCCCTTCATCACCTCCCTCAAAACTATTACAAGCTCAACTAGTTACAGCTTTTGAGTTTCCAGACATTAGGCCTGACGGGAATGGAAAGTAGTCAGGGCATATTCAGAGTAACAGCTAACTCTTCCTGCCCCTTCATCTTCTCAATCCCTGCCACCATAATGGGAGGAAGCTCAATTAGTCATGTGGCATGGCCCCCTGGAGGAGGACTGAAGGCCTCCAGCTCCATGTGAACTCCCAATCAGAGCCGGCATCTCCTGGCAGTTTAGTGTAGACATTTGGGACCTTCCTGCTAACCCAGGGCTCCATCAACATCATGTAAAATAGAAGAGCTACCTAGTCAACCCACAAAATTGTGAGAAACTATATATTGCTGTTGATTTATGCCACTGTTTAGATGTGGTCTGTCAGTCAGCAATTAAATCAGTGAAATGGTGTGAAGGTGCTGGTAGAAACCAAGCTGGTGATGAACATGGAGGAACGAGCTATGTGCTGTGGCCCACTATCTCACGTCCGCTCACACCACAATAATTGTTCCTGTCAGGGGGATCACTGTAAAGCCAACGTGAACTTTGCTGGTGACAGAAAATTGTAACTATTGTGAAATTTACCCCACAAATCTTCAAAGGAAGCAGCAAAATGGGACTCCCAAAAACACCCTCTGCCCCTCCAGCCAAGTGCAGTTGGCAGCAGGGATAAGTCCCTTTTTGGCTGGGTCACACTTTAGGGTGATCTCTGGTTGTGATACATGAGCTGTTTGAAAATGCCATCATGGGGGTGGCTGGGTGGCTCAGTCGGTTAGCCGTCTGACTCTTGATTTTGCTCAGGTCATGATCTCATGGTTTGTGAGTTTGAGCCCACATCAGGCTCTACGCTGACAACTCAGAGCCTGAAGCCTGCTTTGGATTCTGTGTTTCCCTCTCTCTCAACCTCTCCTTGGCTCACACTGTCTCTTTCTCTCAAAAATATAATAAGCATTAAAAAGAATTTAAAAAAAAAGAAAATGCCATTATGGATATTCCCTGGAGTGATATTTTGGCCAGCTTTCTTGGTGGCATTGTGCTTTTTTCTAGATTTCTCCATGGATGAGCCTGGAGATCCCCTGAGTGAGAAAAGTCACATCCGAAGGTTCACTTATAATAACAGCTGCAGTGACTGAAGTCCGTGTTTTCATGACCCCTTTGGAGAAAAACAAGATTCCTGAGAATAAGCAGGGACAGAACGACCCGTATCTGAAGAGTATGATAGAGAGAGGTCAACACCTCTATCACGGTAGCAAGGCTGTCCGGCAAGACAGTTATGGAGAACATCATGAAGAATCTTTTGAAATAAGAGGCCATCACCCAAATGACAAAACGTCAGGGAAGAATGATACCTGTCTGCGTGCCTCAATGGTCCCCAAGTTCTCCACAACCATGGTCGGTTCCAATCATCAACCATCAGATGGCGCCCACTCCCTCACCCGCCTCGCTTCTCCCCAGCTGCCCAGCCCTGCTGGTCCCCAGGAGGTCCCAGGACTTAGTGTCTCACTGCAGAATGTGATTTTCAGCCTCTGAGATCCCCTCTCCCAAATCCAAAGCCTGAAGAGGCTTTGGATTACTCCTAACTCAGAAATTGAATCCTTTTATGAGTTTAATTTTAGACACGGTCATTTACTACAGAGCCACAAAACACAGGAGACTCAGTGAAGGAGTGCTCATTAGTGAATCCAGCTGTGGTCTGGACACCAGAAGGGCAGGGCCGACCCTCTTGGGATTAACCCAACACAGAGCCACATTCTGGATGCTCTAGGTCTGCCTTCTGAAGAGAGCGCCCAAAGGGCCTCCATGCCCAGCAATCCATTGTGTATTTGGGGGGAGAAAGCTATGGGATTTGTGACCCCCAGAACCAGTGGGCAGAACCTGACTTCCCAGGACCACTTCTGCATCCAGTCTGCGTTGTGTTTCCACTAAGACCCTAGACTAGATCCCTGGAATGCTGCCAGGGGACTGTGGCTCTGTCTTGATTTCCGCAAGCTTCCAGACAGCGTTAGGGTGAGGGGTGTGGGAGGAGTGAGGCCAGATGCCACAGCAGGGCTTGATTGGAAGATGCAGCCCTGCCTCCAAACAAGGCTGTGCCCTTCAGGTGCCTGAGCCACACGTGGAAGAAAATACACAAAACTATTCAGGGTTTAATGCATCTAAATGTCTGACCTGTGACCTGTGTAAAAAGCAAAGACTGTTCGAACACTGGCTGTTTTTCTATCAGAGCCAGCTACTTTGTTAAGGTGGAATTTTCCCTAGACTACAGTTAATTTTTTTTTAATTTTTTAAATGTTTTTATTTATTTTTGAGAGACAGCATGAGCAGGAAGGGTCAGAGAGAGAGGGAGATACAGAATTTGAAGCAGGCTCCAGGCTCTGAGCTAACTGTCAGCACAGAGCCCGATGCGGGGCTTGAACCCACAAACCAAGATCATGACCTGACCCAAAGCTGGACGCTTAGCCAACTGAGCTACCCAGGTGCCCCATCTACAGTTAAATTTTAGTCACCTGTAGGAAATTTAAATTGTTACTGGGATAAATAGGTTGTGCAATAATTGTAGTAAAATAATATGTTCATTACCATTTTTTTTTAAAAGGTTACCAAAAAAGACTTTCTCTCAAAGGTGGTGGGCAATTCCCTGTGGAAGTTTGAAATGCATGTGCTCTGTGTGGACACCAGTGAAAATACAATGAAATGGAGTGGAGGAATGGGTAGGTGAGGGAGTCCCAGGGCCCTGCGGTGCTTGGGCAGAGTGGGCTCCATGTTGGAGGGAGGACAGAGGACTGGCCCACCTAACCTGTGGTCTCAGGAACTTCGTCACGGGGTCCCCTGGCAACACCAGGAGGCTTGTGTGAACCTTTAGCCTGGGGCAAAGGCCGGCCCCAGACATGGGGACAGTTAAGTGGGAGAAAGAAAGGAGGGAAGCCGGCCACAGCCATGGCCAGAGCCACAGTCATGGAGCAAGCGCCTCTTGCCAGACCCTGGTTCTCCAGTGACAACCACTCTCAGCCCTGGTGACACGTCCCCAGGTCCTTGAGACTCCCACACTCCAGCATCTGTCTATCTAGCCATTGGCAGTAATGGGCAGGGCCCCCCAAACTCTGCAGGGTCTTGGGAAGAACTCCGTTCCCAGGCCCACCCCTCAAGCTTCCTACATGACCACCCTCTCTGTCTGGAGATGGCCCCACACGTGGTGAGAAGAGAACTGTTTTGAGCCTGTGCTGCTGCCCTGGCATTTTGCAGTTAGGACCCCTGCTCACAGTGAGCCTGGAGCTCAGAGAAGGATCTGAGTTTAGGATTCCTGTCCCAAGCTTTTACAAAGCTACTTAGAGTCGAGCCCTTGAAAACTTAGTGACCTCAATCCCAGCCACCTTATAAGTAATGAGTGATGGCCACCCTCATCTGCTGCCTGGCTCGGGAAGACCGACCAGATGATGGCTCTAAAGTGTTGGATATGGTCAGTGCACAGAGAGAGACTCAGCGGAGGGTCTGAAGCTTTGAAGCTGTGATGAGTTCGAGGCTGGGCAATGATGGGCTGTAGCCTTGGAGAGCTGCAGGTGAGAGGAAGCAGAAATGCCCACACCGAGGGAGCCAGTAGGCAGAGAAGGGAATGGACAGAGAGAAGCAGAGATGCCACTAGGGAGACCCAAACCCATGGGGGTCAGAGGACCAAACTGGGACCTGGTATTGTCACCCCTGCCTTTCAGTTCCAGCTTCGATCCCCATATATTCCTATCAAAAGAAAAATCCATTTTTCTTAAGCTTTAAAATGACCCAACAAATACAGTTCCTATACTCGCAGTGAAAAATTTTGTGGGTGTACCCAAGGAAACATGTCAAATGATGCTCACTGAAAAAATGTAAATAACAGTTAACAGAGGAATAAATAATTAATTGTGATGTATCTATATGTCAGACCAGGATTCTGAAGTTAGAAGAGTGAACAGTTGTCTAGATGGATAAATGACAGGTAGATATATAAATATGTATATATGCATATAGATACATCATACACATCACGCACACATATATTGACAGGGATAGGTTCTAAATTATAATGACAAATTTAAAAATATTATTTAAAAGGTGTCTGGGTGGCTCAGTTGGTTAAGCATCTGACTTCGGCTCAGGTCATAATCTCGTGGTTGGTGAGTTTGAGCCCCACATTAGGCTCTGTGCTACAGCTTAGAGCCTGGAACCTGCATCGAATTCTGCATCTCCCTCTCTCTCTGTTCCTCCCCCATTCATGCTCTGTCTCTCTCTCTCTCTCTCCCAAAAATAAATAAACTTAAAAGATTTTAATATAATAAAATAAAAACAAATTTAAAATCTCATTTAATAGGGACTCTTGGGTGACTCAACAGGTTGAATGTCTGATTCCTTTTTTTTAATGTCTTTATTTTATTTTGAGAGATAGAGCAGAGAGCTATCAGGGAGGGGTAAGAGAAAGAGAGGGAGACACAGAATCTGAGCAGGCTCCAGGCTCTGAGCTGTCAGCACGGAGCCCAACGCGGGGTTCGACTGTGAGATCATGACCTGAGCCAAAGTCGGATGCTTAACTGACTGAGCCACTCAGGTGCCCCTGAATGTTTGATTCTTGATTTGGACTTAGATCATGATCCCAGCGTCATGGGATCAAGCCCCACGTGATGCTCCTCATTGGGCATGGAGCCTAGTTAAGATCCTCTCTCTCTGCCCCTCGTCCCACTTGTGCACTCTCTCTCTTTTAAATAAAATTTTAAAAATAAAATAAATAAAAATCCCATTTAAGATACACATAATACATTTCTGTAAATTTAAAACAACAGAGTACATGTTGCTTGTTCTGGGTACATGTATTACATGTAACTGTAATAAAATTAATTTGAAGGTTATAATCTAAATTCAACAAAGTAGTCATCTCAAAAGATAATGGAATAATTTGAGAGAAGGAAATATTTGTTAAGTTTATAAGGTTTAACTCATTTAATGACTTACTAAGAATTAAATCAAATGTGACCAATAGTCAAAATGATTAATTCTTTTATTTTTAATGTTTTTTAAATCTAAGAAAATGAACAGGGTGCAAGTAAACAAAAAGGAAGAAAGAAGAAAGTGCAGTCATCTGGACGATGAGGTGAGAAGCAAGAGCACAGACGTGGAGAGGAAGGGGGGAAGAGATTCATATATACATCAGACAAAAAGAAAACAGTCGATGGACTGTTTGACTGTGGGACTCAGGGAGGGGGAGAGATCTAATTTGGCTCTGAGCTCTCTGGCTGTACTGATTACAGAAGATAAAACATGGAGCAGATTCAGGGAGGAAGCTGATTAATCCGGCTTTGGACACGCTGAGTGTGAAGGCTCCTCTTTCATCTACGTGGGAGATGTGTAGTAGACACATCCAGACTAGAGACAGAGACTGGGAATTATCCGCATCAAAATTGTAGTTGAAGCCATGGAACAAGGGTGACCCAAGGAGAGTATCTAGAGTGACAAGAACAGAAGCCAAAGGATGGACCCTTGCACTAAAAATGGACCAGAAGTAGCCAAAAAGAAAAGGAGTTGGTGAGGTTCACCATGAGAAATAACATAGGACCTGACAGAAGGGTTTTCCAGAGGCCCAGGAAAACAGGTCCGTTAAGTGCTCAACCACGAGGAATGTCACAAAGATACATGAATACATGTTTATGCCATTTGGAGGTGCCAAGAGATGAGCCACAGAATCTCTTTCTTTGGACAATCTTAGCCAATGGCCTTTAGAAGTCCCTTCACTGTGCGGCTACACAAAAATAAGGGGTGTAAGGACCTAGGACCTAAGAATGAAGGGGTTGAGATGAAACTGTTCCTTGTACATGTCTAGTCCTTCATTTCTTCAGTTCAGGACATTTTTATGAGTACTCTTTACCTTCATTGCTGACGCTATTCTAAAACTTCTTTGAGTATGGGGCTGTTATGGGGTGAATGGATTTTCTCCCCAAGTCATGTTAAAATCCTAACCCCCAGTAACTCAGAATGAAACTGTATTTGGACCTGGGGTCTTTGAAGAGGTCATTACATTGAGGTCATTAGGGTGGACCCAATCCAGTCTGGCTGGTGTCCTTATAAGAAAAGGTGATGAGGACACAGAGAGACACCAAGAAAAGACCACATGAGAACACAGGGAGAAGATGGCCATCTGCAAACCAACCCATTGACATCTTGATCTTGGACTTCCAACTTCTAGAACTGAGAGAAAATAAATTTCTGTTGTGTACAGCACCTAATCTGTGGTATTTTGTTATGTCAGCCCTGGCACACTCTTTTTTTTTAATGTTTTATTTATTTTTGAGAGGGAGAGACAGCATGAGCAGGGGAGAGGGAGGCACAGAATCTGAAGCAGGCTCCAGACTCTGAGCTGTCAGCGCAAAGCCCGATGCGGGGCTCAAACCCACAAACTGTGAGATCATGACCTGAGCCGAAGCCGGACGCTTAACCGACTGAGCCACCCAGGTGCCCCTGGCACACTCTTATAGAAACAAAACAGCCATGCCTGCCACCCTGTGTCTGTTATGAGTGTGTGTGTGTGTGTGTGTGTGTGTGTGTGTGTGTACCAGAAGGAGGTCTGTTTGCTCACAATGAACCGCTGCACTCTCTGAAACCAAAGGGAGCAGGGTAGAGAATGAGGTCAGAAAGACAACACAGAATTAGACTATGTAGATCATTTTAAGATCATCTCTGTTGTGGGGCACCTGGGTGGCTTAGTCAGTTAAACATCGTCTTTGGCTCAGGTCATGATCTTGTTTGTGAGTTTGAGCCCCGTGTCAGGCTCTGTGCTGACAGCTCAGAGCCTGGAGCCTGCTTTGGATTCTCTGTCTCCCTCTCTTTCTCTCTGCCCCTCCCATGCTCATGCTGTCTCTGTCTGTCTCTCTCTTTCTCTCTCTCTCTCTCTCTCACTCTCAAGAAATAAATAAACGTTAAAAAAATTTAAAATATCTCTGTTGAAACTAAATTTTAAGTTACAATGTCTTAGATAGCCAAGGAGCACATTAATAGATGTTCAATATCACTAATAGGAAAAGGCAAATCAAAACCACATGGGATATTACCTCACAAAGGTTAGAATGGTTGTTGTCAAAAAGACAAGAAATGGGGTGCCTGGGTGGCTCAGTCGGGTAAGTGTCCGACTTGGGCTCAGGTCATGATCTCGTGGTTCATGGGTTCAAGCCCCACATCGGGCTCTGTGCTGACAGCTCAGAGCCTGGAGCCTGTTCAGATTCTGTGTCTCCCTCTCTCTCTGCCCCTCCCTTGTTCTCACTCTATCTCTCTCTGTCTCAAAAATAAATAAAACTTTTTTAAAAAAGATAAGAAATAACAGTGTTGGTGAGGGCGTCACCAATAGAGTTACCATGTGATCCAAAGACTACAGAAACCCCAGTTCATAAATATTTATGCGCCCCTATGTTTACTGCAGCATTATTTGTATTACACAAGGTATGTATGGAAATAATCTAAGTGTCCATTGGTAGATGAATGGATAAAGAGGATATGATAAATAGGTAGATAGAGATAGAGAGAGAGAGATAATGGAATATTATTCAGCCATAAAGAAGAATGAAAATTCACAACGACTTGGATGGATCTTGAGGATATAGTGCCCTGCAAAATAAGTCAGACAGAAAAAGATAAATATTATATGATTTTATTCACACGTGGAACCTAAAAACACAAAACAAACAAAAACCAAACAATACAATGCAGAAGCAAACTCATCGATACATAGAATATATTGATGGTTACCAGAAGGGAAGGAGGTGGGGGTGGACAACATGGGTGAAGGGGGTCTGTTGGACAGTGATGAACAGTAACTAGATTTGGGTCTGGAACACTGTGTAGTCTATACAGTTGAATTATAATGCTGTGCACCTGTAATGTACATGATATATACCGATTTTACCTCGATCAAATCTGGAACAAGAAACATTCAGATCTGAAAAAATACAAATAAGCAAAAAGTGAAATTACAACATCTTGGCTTGATAAGAACTCCTGGGAAAAAAAAAACAGCAAGCACAAATACCCAACTGATTTTGTTGATTTTGAAGGACACCCACCCTTGGTGCCTCTTCAGAAAGGTGAACAAGGAGAAACGACACAGATCTGGAAAGCCAGGCCGCAGAGTTTTGATCATATCTTGTTGAGAGACTGTAAAGGTGTTTTGGATCGTGAATAATTTTGTTTTAATTTATTTATTTTGAGAGAGAGAGAGAGAACAAGTGGGGGAGAGGCAGAGAGAGAGAGGGCTGGCTCTGAGCTGTAAGCACAGAGCCTGATGTGGGGCTCGAACTCATAAACCACGAGATCATGACCTGAGCTGAAGTTGGATGCTGACCTGACTGAGCCACCCAGGCACCCCTGGCATGCATAACTGAATAATGTGTCATTTGAGCAGGGTCAAGAAAGGGAGGGATAGAGAGTAGGGGGGGACCAGCAGAGGACATTCCCACTCTCTGCTCTCAGCCATGCCCTCCTGTCACATCAGCACTGCCCGGGAAATGTGGGCAAGGGGGGCCCCTGCCCCCACCTCCATACTTCAGAGCAGTTCTGTCTTTCCTCAGCCTACCCTCTCACCATCGGACAAGGAGCCCAAGGGGCCAAAGGGCCATGAACCCCGGAATCTATGCACACCCTTCTAGACCACACATTCTGAGTACATGGGATCCTGGCATTATCTACTCCGACAGCCTCGAGTCAACAGCTGCCTCTCTGCCTCCTTCTTCGCAGGGTCCGTGTTCTGGAGGGCCTTGGTGGCTTCCAGCGTGCATGTTCCCTTTCCTGAGGGAGGGGGCTTCAGCCACAACTGGAACGTGAGGCTGGATATCCATACATTGTGGCCACCTCTCCACCTGTGAGGGAGCCAGGCGAGAGAAAAGAAGGGGCTGGGTCCAACGCCAGGGGCACAGAGGCTGGTTCTCCTTCTGGGTTCACATTCTATGCTCAATATCAAGAAATCTGAGTTCTGAATTCAAACCTGACCTTCCCTGTCATTGTGAAGCCAATTTGTCAAGGAAGGAGAATAAGATATTTTATATAACAGTCTGTACCTTTAGTCTCATTTAACATTGGCCATACGGTATGTGGACCTCCATTTGTACAGGTGGGGGGCTGTGTGCCCTCCAGGTCAGAGACCTGTCTCTTCTGTAACCCCACAGCCCAAACTCTGCTTGGATCAGGCCTAAAGACACACAGGTTTATCCCTTTTATTTTATTGTATTGTATTTTTTTAAATGTCTATTTTTGAAAGAGACAAAGAGCAAGTGGGGAAGGGGCAGAGAGAGAGAGGGAGACACAGAATCAGAAGCAGGCTCCAGGCTCTGAGCTGTCAGCCCAGGCCAGTGGCTTCAAACCACCAACCTTGAGATCATGACCTGAGCTGAAGGTGGACACTTAACTGACTGAGCCACCCCAGGCGCCCCTCTCCCATTTATTTTATATCACTATGTCTACCTTTGTCATTTCCTCCCTAACGCATGAAATGATGACATTCTCAACTAATTTTTAAAAAATATATATTAGGATTTGTGATATTTTCCCTTTGTTTATGCATGTCAACAGGCAAAAGGATGGATGTCCTTTTGTAATTCACTCAAAGATCTGGCATTCGTTTCCTCCTTTTCCACTGTCATAACCTCCTAGCAAGCCCCACTGCGGTGAAGGTTCGGATCCAACACCACAGCGATCACACGTAAACAGAGACGTGGGTCTGGTCTGAGTTAGCTCAGGGTCATTAGCGCACCGCCCCCGGAGACCATCCCTTCCCCGGGCACTCAGTTCACAGTTTTATTTGCAGGGATGGCGTCTGGTCAGCAGATGGCAACGAGCATCTTGTAAGAGAAAACTTATTTAGGTTGAGTTAAAAATACAGAGAAAGAAAAAAAATAAAAAATAAAATTAAAATTAAAAAAATTTTTTTAAATACAGAGAAAGGGAGAGAGAGAGAGAGAACAGGTCCCACGTAGGAGCAGCCTGCCGCAAAATCCCTTCCGTCTCCGAGTGCGGCAGTGGGCGCAGGTCCTACCGGCCATCGGGGGTCCCTGGCGCCCCCAGGCCCCTTCTCCTGCAGCCTGGCCAGGCCCTTGGTGATCAGAAGCTGTTTGCATGAGATGCTCAGTTGATGGCACACGCAGATTGCGGGCTTCTGGAAAGGGAGACGGACGTTGGGGTGGCTGGGACAGAAGGTGGCCCCCAGCCCCCCCACCCCCAGGAAGGACTGCCCCGGGGGTTCTGGGCCCTACGAGCCGCCCACCACCCTGAACTGCCTCCCGGGCTGCTGCTCTGTATGCATCCAACATCCCCGTCTGGCTCCGGACTGCAGAGGCGGTCCTCCAACCCCCCCCCCCCCCCCCCCCCGCCCCCCACCAGCCCCGGGTGACCGGAGCCGGCTAATGTAACCTGCATGCGTCCTCAGCTCCCTGCTTATCTGGCGGTTGCCATGGCAACCCCCCAAGGTTCCTCGGGCTTTTTTTCTCACTGACTGACCAGGCCCCGAGAAAAACCATTCTGGAATGGACGGTGCTATATTTGGGAAGAACTTAATGAAAGAACAGGTTGACCTAGTTTTCGCTGCTTACACAATGAAAATGGCTGGGGACGGGAGGTGGTGCCCAGTAGCAAGTTCCTCCCGGAGATGGGGAGATTGCAAGGGCGGCTGTGGGTCCGGCAGAGATCTCGCCCTGGGTGACCCACCCCCTCATCGGCCAACAAGAAAAGCTCAACACCTAGTTAGAGGCCGGTTCTCCCATATAGTGGGCGCCTTCCAGAAAGCACGGAAATGTAGACTTCTTTTTCTGTGTTTTTAAAAAACAATTTTTTACGTTTTTTGTTTATTTTTGAGAGACAGACCGCATGAGGAAGGGAGGGTCAGAGAGAGAGGGAGACACAGAATCCGAAGCAGGCTCCAGGCTCCGAGCTGTCAGCACAGAGCCCGATGTGGGGCTCGAACCCACAAACCGTGAGATCATGACCTGAGCTGAAGCCGGATGCTCAACCAACTGAGCAACCCAGGCGCCCCTTTTTCTGTGTTTGAAGAAAGGTAGAAATTTAAGATGGTTTTACTTCTTTAAAAGAACAAAAACCCTGCAGAGGAAATCTCCCTGACGATTTGGGTCTGAAGTGTGCGTCTGCTGTTCCATTCATCCAGTTTCCAAAGGCTCTGGGGGCTGGCGGTCCTGCCACCCGGTCCTCCCGCCCCTGGTCCGCGCCTCTGGGCTCTGCTTCCAGGGCGTTTTGCAGCTGGGAGCCCCAGGACGGCGGCATGGTGAGGTCATGGGGCAGCTGATGGAGAGGCCTGGGGGGGGGGGGGTACTGGAATTGAGGTGTGCCAGCTCACAATCTAGACTGACTAGAGCCCTCCCACGGGATGCCCCAGCCGGAAGTCCTGTCCCACAGAAACTGGGGGACCATGAAGGTCAGCCATTTCAAGCCACTAAGTTTTGGAGGATTTTGTTATCCAGCAATCAATACCTAATACAGTTTGTTCTCTTGCTCCCACAGTTTGGATTGTGGTTACAAGCATGTCCTTTCAGAATCCACTTGGTCGTATTTGATGGTGGCCTTCATCTCTTCTGGCTGTGGAATCATGGGCAAGTTACTGTGGAATCCAGACTCTGGCTCACGGCTCTAGGATTCAACCTCCATTTAATCTCTGCTCTGTATTCTGCTCTGTTGTAGAATCCCAGTCCAAAAACCAAAACTCTCTGTTGGGGCGCCTGGGTGGTTCAGTGGTTAAGTGTTTGACTTTGTCTCAGGTCACAATCTCACAGTTCGTGGGTTCAAGTCCTGTGTCCGGCTCTGTGCTAACAGCTCAGAGCCTGGAGCCTGCTTGGGATTCTGCGTCTCCCTCTCTCTTTGCCCCTCCCCCATCTGGGCTCTGTCTCTGTCTCTCAAAAATAAGTAAACATTAAAATTTTTTTTTAAACCTACCAAGGTGTCACTCACTTTCCCAAGGGGCATGTCTTAGTTTGCTGGGAGGCTTCAGTAGAGCTTTAGGAGCTGGGCGGCGTGGGGAATCTGGTCCTTGGCCGTCAAACCACACAAGACGTGGCTGCCCTCAGGAGCACTCAGGAGCACACAGGAGCTACTCAGGTTTGTTCCAGATAAGCCACTTCTGCTGGAAGCCAGCCAAGGGGAAACAAGATGTCCAAGGCTGGTTCTTACTCTCGCCTGCCTGGATGGGAAGCGGCTGTTTGGGACCAAGGAGGCATGCGCAGTGCAGCCAGGATCACACATGTGTTTTCATCCAGCTGCCTGGCCACGCCCACCTCAGATATGCTGAGGAAGGGCCCACCCTTTCCTGAATTTTCACTCACATACAAAGAACAAGAGTCCTGTCACCAAGATTTTACTTTAGACAATCCAGACTCCCGACCGGTTCAAAGGCTTTTGTGGAAAGACTTTTCAGTTTGGATTTTTCCCTGAAGGTTGTGGGTCTTCTAGAGATTTTTAAACCTAACATACTTTGAAAGGCAGTGCTTTGCTTGAACTGAGACAAGAAAGTGTTGAAATGTTGGACAAAAGAAGTGGGAGCAGGAAAGAAAAAGTAAGGGAGGTAAGCACTTCACATCACTTCCTTAGCACGGTCACGATCAACCTCATTGCCACCACTTTCACCGCTACCATTTACTGAATGTCGCCTTGGTCCTCGGCCACTTCGTCATGGGATTTGCATATGTCATCTCTAAGCACATGCTCAGAGGTCACATGCTCATGATCTGAAGGCGGGAGAAACTTCCCAGGGTACACAGTGACCGGCTCACAGTCATCCCCCCTCCCTAGCTCAGTGCACTTGTTTGGGTACTGAAAGGTGCACACCCCAAAACCCGCTGTGTCCCTGCTGGTATGCTCCTATGCTGGGCAGCCCAGAATAGAGCTTGTACCCGATGCCCACAGTACACCTAACATATGCACAGAATTCAGATGCATCTCTACCCAAGAGTGGTCTCCAAACAGAAGTTTCAAAACCTCACTGAAGCAGAGGAGGTCCAAGACCATAGGGCTCATCACCCCAATGCCCCTTTCCACACTGTGTCTTCTACGGTGGTCTCATGACTGAGCTGTGGCTAATCTTTGCCCCCCTCTCCTCTCTCCAGCAAAGGCAGGTGCAGTTTATGGATGACTCTGCCCAACTCTTCACCTTCCCCAATAACCAGAAGCAGACTACCACTAAGGCCCATGCTGGTCTAACCCTTTATCTTAAAGTTTTTCTGGGGAGAAAAAAAGAACCAGAAAAAAAAAACATTTTCTAAATGAGGTAATTTGTTTAGACATTGACAAACATTAATGTGTCGTTATGAATTAGTTTACCAACTTAATCCATTTGGTCGAATAATCAGATCGAGCAGATAACAGGCCAGTGTGATCTAGTCTGATTAAATTAGATGAGCAGCAAGACCGGACGCTTAGACCAGATGACTCCCACGCTTTGTAGAAGCATGCACAACAGAAAGTGCAAGTCCTCCCAGGGCCTGACGTCCTTACACAAGGAGAATCTGAGGGTTGGGCTGGTGGAGAGGGGCTGCCTGGGATCCTGGGCCTCTGTCCTGCTCAGGTTTTAGAAGTCCTGTATTTCAGACACACAGCTTAATAGCCACATCACCAGACCAGCCTTTTCGGTTTCCTACACCCACAGTGACAATTTACCACAACTATGGTAGCTAAAACAACACAAGTGTATTATCTTACAGTTCTGGACGTCAGAAGTGCAAAACGGTGATAAAATCCAGATGTGGGAAGGATGGCGTTCCATCCAGAGGCCTGAGGGGAGAATCCATCCCCTGCCTTTCTGGCTTACTGAGGCCGCCGTACTCCCTGACCCGTGATCACGTCACTTGGACATCTGCTTCTGCGGTCAGTCACATCTCTCACACTCTGATGCTCTCCACTCCCGTCTTTCACTTCTGAGGGTTCTTGTGATGACGCTGTTCCTCCTGGACCATCCAGCGTAATCTCCCCATCGCAAGGTCCCTAACCTCTGTGAAGTTCCTTTTGCCGGGTAAGGGAACATATTCCCAGGTTCCTGGATTCTTTGTTGTAGGTGTTGTTGTTTTTAAGTTTATTTATTTATTATTTTGAGAGAGAGAGAAACAGAGAAAGGCAGAGAACAGAGAGAGAATCCCAAGCAGGGTCCACATAATCAGCACAGAGCGCCGTGTGGTGTTTGAACCCATGAGCCACGAGATCATGACTTGAGCCTCAGCCAGAATCAAAAGAGTGGAAGGCTTAACCAACTGAGCCACCCAGGCACCTCCCCCCACCCCGTTTTTTCTTAACTTTTTTTTTTTTGAGTCAGAGAGAGAACGAGAAGGGGGGACCTGTCAGAGAGAGAGGGGAACAGAGGACCCAAAGGGGACTCTGCAAGGACCACAGAGAGCCAGATGCAGGGCTCGAACTCCCAAACCGACACAACCTACTGAGCCACCCAGGTGCCCCAGCACATGGGTAACTTTGGAGAGCCAGTATTCTGCCTCCCACAACAACCTATGGCCATTGCCAAATTTTCAGAAGTTGTGACGGCAAGTCTGGTCCCTTACAGACACCTCCATGCTTAGGGACTCTGAAAGGCTAGACTAAACTAATCCCTCTGCATTAAGGCTTGGGTTCCAGAAAACTCCTGTGACCACAGAAATATACAACCTGCATGTTCCCGCTAACATCCATCATCTATGACTAGAACATGATGGGTTGGTTTACAAACTCCCTGTAATTACGAGGAGCCGTAATTAATTACTTGTTAGAAGGAGATCAGTTGATAATGCTCAGAATGTGGGACTCCAGGCCCCTTACTCCAGACTCTAGAAAAGATAAAAAAATTGAATTTACAATTACTTCTGCCGTAAAATACATTAGCTAGAGACAGGCCCCAATAATAGACTCAGTGACACTGAAGTACTTACGTGTGTACTTAAATATAATCTCATATTGGAGCCCCTGAGTGGCTTTCAGTCGGTTAGGCATTCACTTCAGCTCAAGTCACAATCTCATGGGTCGTGAGTTTAAGCCCCTCATCAGGCTCTGGGCTGACAGTGCAGACCCTTCTCAGATCCTCTGTCTGCTGGTCCCCTGCTCTCTCTCTAAAAAAAAAAAAAATGTTTTTTTAAATTTTAAAAAATCATAAAATAAATATAAACTCATATTTTTCTCCTGGTTTAATTCTACTGACAATTCTATTGCATTTAGTAGGCCCAGTGCTTGGAACTAAGGATAAAGTCTACAAGGGTAAGAATGAAAACAGTTTAAACTATGCCGTGTCCTGAGTACCGGCTGTGAAAAGTTGACTTGGTCCTTAAGAAGCTGCCTTCATCTGGTAGGACTGCCATCACAAAGCACCAGAGGCCATGTGGCTTAAATGACAGACATTTGTTTTCTCATGGTTCTGGAGGCTAGAAATTTGTGATCAAGTTTTGGCCGAGTTATTTCCTTCCTGGCCTGTCTCCACAGCTGGCTCGTTCTGTGTCCTCCTGTGTATACCTGTGTTCTAATCTCTTCTGTGATGGCACCAATCCTATGGCATCAGGACCCAACCTAGGGACCTCATTTTCAACCTATGTAACTTATTGAAGACCCCAGCTCTGAGACCCCCCCTCCTGGGGGGTTTAGGATTTCAACATTTGAATTTGAGAGGAATGCAATTCAGCCCAGGGCAAAGAGGAGGGGGCAACAGAAATAGGTGAGGGGAAATGCATGTACATTTGTGGAACAGTCACAAGATGAGCTGTAACTTGACCACAGGAGAGTTTAATATGCCCTGAATTAGAGGAAAAGATGTCCGTTACAGGGAGAATAGATAGTAAGGGGCGCTCACCCGCTTCTGGATGATTCACTAATAAAAGTTTAGTTTCAAGATTTTTCGTGTTCCTTCGTCTATATTCTGTTTGTCATGGTGTGGTGTTCAGAGTAACCAGAATATGTATCTTCCCCTGTAAACTAGAAAACTCTATCTTTAACCTTGTATTATGAGGCAATCAATCAAAATTGAAGAGATATGAAAGTTTCCCACTTTACCTCCATGGGGACAGAAAACTCTACCATAATTCTCTAATATGTAACACATTGGAACAGGGGCCCACCCTCCCTAACTATGACTTCACCTTAACTAATTACATGTGCCACCATTCTGTTTCCAAATACATCATCTTCTGAGATACAGGGTGTCAGGACGTGAACACATGAATTTTGGAAAAACACATCAATCCATAACCCTGTCCATCATTGGAGTTAAAAAATAGTGAGACTGTTTCATTTTCCCACCTCTTTCATTTCAAAAGAAAGACTCAGTCAACAGGCACCTGAATTTTCTGTAATGACAGAATTTAATGAATAATTAAATGGAAAGAAATTTGAAAAAAAAATTTCTAAGACAACTAAAATAAAAATCCCAATTATAAAATGGAGCCCACTTTACGCATGCATAAAATCTGTTTGCTTCTAGAACTTTCCTGATCCTTGTAACATATCTGTTTTTCTCCTCCTACTCATGCATGTGTTAGGTTTAGAAGTTATTTTCAGAACACCTTCTACTTAAGGAATCCTTTAGGCAATAAAGGATCTGCTTCAGACCACCTGTCATGATTCAGGAGTCCGTGAGGCACCTGTAAGAGAGAAAACTGGTCTCCCTGATGAATCAGAAAAACCACCACTGAGATGTGTTTGCTAAGACTAAGAAAGCCTTTCTAATTCCGGTGTAGACTCATTCAGCATTCTCCAGAGCACATATTTACAAATAAAATATATTTGCATCCCTTTTATATCTCGGAGTAAACCCTGCTAGCATATATTTTCTTTAATTCTTCTTCACTTTTAATTACCTTTTACAGAGAATAATATTGCAAGTAAATGCCATGTCACAGTAGTAACGTTTTCTGATAACTTAAGAATTCAAGGTGGCCACAAAGGTTTCCAAAAGTTAAGAAAACCATGGTTAAATACGGACCTTTCAAAGACAGATATACAATCAGCATTTGGTGATATTCCTTTAACTCTGGTATGAAAAGGTCTGCTATTCTGAACACTTAATGCTTGATTTCTTAGGGGCATAACGTTTTAAAAGCAGGCTGAGAACAAAAATCTCCTTAGATATCACCTGGTTAATGTCCTCAAAGTAAATCCATGAAAGTGGGTAAAGCCAGCCTGCAGACATAGAGAAAGCATCTTCTAGCGCTGTGGGGACATCTTGTGGCCAATCTTAGTAAGGATTTTTTAAAATGAGATCTTTTGACTCGCCAAATACAGTGACCCATTGTGCCTTAAGCAGGGAGCATAAAGATGAATAAGAAGTAAGCTGCGCTTTGAAAAAGCTACCAGAATAGAAAGGAACTGAGTATTTTAGTATCGCTAGGCCTCATTTTATTTATTTGACCGTCCTCAGCGCCTCGGTGCACTTTTATTTTGGAAGCCTTTCCTCTTTCAGCCATCGAACACATTTTGGGGAGGGTTTCTGGTCAACCCCTCTGGGCCTCTCTAGTCCTCATATCGAATCAGGAGCACAAGATCCAGACTAGGTAAATTTGTTTGCTTCCAGGAGTGAACTTCTATTTGACTCACAGGGACAAAGATGACCCCTTTCGGCTGGTGGCCCATCAGCCTGGGGCTGCTGCTGACCAGCTGTTATCATGTGGGAGAATGGAGGGGCCCAGAGGAAAGCAAAGGCAGGAAGTTGAGAGCATTAGGCGTCTGACCACAGGACTGGAGCACCTGGAGTCATTCATGCCACCATGGAATGTTCCATAGAAAGGGCAATCCTGTAATAAAAGCAAATAAATCAATGTAAAAGATAAGCATAAAAAGAGAGAAAGAATGAAAAACGACCAACTCATGGAAAACTATTAACAACCTTCAGGTAGGTAGGTCAATAGATGGACAATTATATTAACATAAACATAAGTTAATTTAATAAATAATTAAATATAGTTATATATTCATTTATTATTTGTTATTATCCTTAGCTTTCCTGACCAAAAACAATGTGAAAAACTTTCCACACACATAGATGTCACACCGCTCTATACTTAAAGTTTACCCAGCATTCCATGCTGTAAACGCATCATAATTTATACCATCAATTGTCATTTATTAGACATTTTGAACACTGAGTCTGTGTGCCATCTTTGTGGCTGTCAACAATGCTGTAATCTTACATGCATTCCAAAAAAATTGTCAGATTATTTCCTTAGAATTAGAGAGAATTTTTTAAGTTCCAGCAATCAGTATCTAACTGTATTTGAGATACAATAATGATAAATTGATTTCATTCAAATGGCTTTATTCCCCTTGGAAAACATAGATGCCAGCCAGGATCGTACTAATGTTTAAGATTCAGACAGTGAGACTATTAGCCTCAGGAATTAAAACACCCATTCTGAGAGGAAAAGATACCCAAATACCCAAATACCCAAATCCTCTGGCACCCTGGTGCCAGAGACAGGAGATGAAGGAATGCGTGAATGACACCATTTGCTTATTTTTCTTTTTGTCTATGTACCCACAAATAAATATATGAAAAGTGGCTCAATGTCATTATTGATTGGGGCGGGGGGGATGAAAACCACAATGAGATGTCTTCCATGATCACAAGATAGCCGATTTGAAGGGCTAAACTTAAAAAGATTTACCACATCTAGTGTTGGTGATGACATGGACAACTGGAACCCTCCAACTGGCTGAGGAAGCAACATGGCGCCCCCGCTTTAGAGAACTGGCAGTCTCTCAGACAGGTAAATAGGCTCCCATTCCCAGACCCAACCATTCCACATCGAAGGATTAACCCCAAGTCAATTAAAACATAGTTTACAAATCTTTACAAATATTTATACAGGAATGTTTACAGCTCTTTTTTTTCTTTTAGTCCCAGCTGGAAACAACCTAGACATCTATTTAAATTAACAATTAACAATTTGTGGGAGTGGCTGTCTGGCCCAGTCAGTAGACTATGCCCCTCTTGATCCCAGGGTTGTAAGTTCGAGCCTCACCTTGGGTATAGAGATTACTTAAACATAAAATCTTAAAACAAAACAAAAGAAACAATTTGAGGTGCATCCTCATAACGGAATGCTGTTTTGCTATAAAAGAAGAAACTACCAATTCAGACAACAGGGATGAATTTCAAAATCATTATTTTGAGTACTTTTGTACATACTATATGATTTTCTTTATACAAAATCCTATTAAGTGCAAGCTAATCTGGAGTGACAAAAAGCATATCCGTAGTTGCCTGACCAAGAGTTGAAAAGAGATAGACTATAATGTGGCAGAAGAAAGTGTGTGTTGGTTGGGGGAGGGGATCAGAGAAGGTAATGGAAATCTGTATCTTGAATTGCGGTCATATTTCCGTGGGTGTATACATGTCAAAATCCATGAACTGTACACTTGAAATGGTGGCAGGTTATTGTACATAAATTATACCCAGGTAAAACTGATAAATCAGTCTAAAAGCAAAAAACATCAGCTGCTTACAAGAGTTTCTTTAAAAATGAATATATAGCTGGAAAGTACAAGCATGGAAAGTAATATTCTGTGAAACACTAAAGGAAAACAAAATCACAAAATATGGTCTCCAAGGCAAGAAGCACTATTAAGAGGAAAAGAAAGGGGTGCCTGGGTGGCTCAGCTGGTTAAGCATCTGACTTGATTTCAGCTCAGGTAATGATCTTGCAGTTCGTGAGTTTGAGCCCCACATTCAGCTCTTCCCTAACAGGGCCTGCTTGGAATTCTCTCTCTCTCTGCCCCTCTCCTGCTCATGCATTCTCTTGCACTCTCTCTCTATCAAAATAAATAAATAAACTTAAAAAAATCTTTTAAAGATAGAAGAGTCAGTACTTCAGGAAGACACAAGTGTAAATCAATACACATCCAATATCATATTTTCAAAATATTTAAATGATATAAAAAGCAAAGATAATTACTCAAATACACAATCATATTTGAGGATTTTTACTCTCCTTTTGGAACTGATACAAGAAGACCAAAAGAAAAAAAGTAAAGCTATAAAATATTAGAACAAAATGATTAAATAACTTGAGTGATTTAACATTTATAAAATATTGCACCAGAAAATTGCATTCTTTTCATGAGCACCTGGAATAGTTAATTAAATTGGCCATTTGCTGAGCCATGAGGCAAGTTTCAGTATATTTTAATGAATTAAATTCATAGACTGTGTTCTCTGACCACAGCAGAATTAGGCTATAAATTTATTACAAAAAGATAATTAGAAAACCCCAAAGTTTAAAATTAGACAATATATTTCTAAATAAGCATAGATCAAAGAAGAAATAATAATGGAATTTAGAAAATAATTGGAACAAAGAATAATAAAAATACAGCATTCCAAAATGTGTGGTACAGATAACACTATGCTTAAGGGCCTTAAATAAAAATATTAAAAAGAAGACAGGCTGAGGATAAATTAATTTGGGGTTCTGGTCTTATGATAGAAAAAGAACAAGCAAATTAAGACCAAATAATACCGAAGGCAAAAGACATAAAGAAGAGAGCAAAACTGAATGCTAACAAAGTACGATACTTAATAAGACCAAAGTTTGAATTTTTGAGAAGCCTAAAAGAATGGATAAATTCTTGTCAAGTGTGATATTTTTAAAGCAAAAAGTAACATGGAAATGTGGAAAGTGCATGAATATAGACCCTAAATATATAAAGAGGCGAATAATTGGGGAGCCTTAAGAGATACAACAAAGGATTGCAATCAAAATGTAACAATCAGGATATTTATGAGACAATTGGAAATTTGAGCACCAAACATTGGACAACCCAAGGAACTGTCACCATCTTGGAGGTGTGGTGATGATAACGCAGTTAACTAAAAAATGTACATTGCACATCGAGATGCAGACCACAGAGCCCCTGCACGGCATGATCCAATGATTTGCTCCAATATATTAAGAGGGTGGAGCTGGTGGTAGGGGCATGAAAGGGAAAGAACCACCGGCTCTACTCTGCTGGTTATTCAGGGGTGTGGGTGAGCGGTACATGGGATTCGTCAAACCACACCATTTACGTAGGTGATATTCAAAATTGTCCATAATAAGCGAATTCCTAAAAAAAAAATTCTACGAACTGAACTGACATGAGAAACCCAAAAACAAATTCTTATATGTACTAGAGAAATAAAATCCATAATAAAAAATCTTTGGCCCCCAACACAAACAAAATTGTTGGTGCAGATGACTTGACTTGCAAATCCTTCTAAGTAGTTACAATTAACCAATTCTACATAGATTCACTAGAAAGAGTGAGAACAATCCTCAGTTAATTTTATGAGACTTGCACAAGAAATCTGGCAAGAACATTATAAGAAACACACATTTTTAAAAATGTACTTCATAGTTCTGAATGCAAAAATTTTTGAAGAAAACATTAGATAACCTAATCTAGCAGTATCTTTTTTTAAAAAAGAAAGAAAACAAGTTGAATTCATTCCTGGAATGCAAGGTTGCTTTATTGCTCAAAAATCTATTACCAAAAAGAAATAAGTAAATAATCCATTATTGCTTTAGAAGAATATAGAACAAATGTTACATGATCATCTCAAGAGATGTGGAAAAGGTAGATAGTAAAAATTTAACAATTATGACAAAATTCTTATTTAACTACTAATAAAAGGAAAAAATAAAGCTAATCAAGGGTGTATATATCTAATATCTATAGATATCATCATACAGAATGGTAAAGTATTGAAAGCTTTCCCCTGAGACCAGAAGTGAGACAAGGATGCCCATTATTATCAGTTCTAGTCAAGATTGTACTAGATATCTTAGTATCATATGACAAGAAAAAAAAAAACAAAAGATACAAGAATTGAAAGTATAGAAACAAAAATGCCATTATTGTTATTTGCATTATTAATACATAAGATAGTCAGAAACTATACACAGTCCCTGTGCATGAATAAGTAAACTTAGTAAGGTCACTGCTTAAAAGTCAACATGCAAAATGAATTACATTTTTATATTTGAGTACCTAATAAAAATAATTTTAAGTGACACTAGAACACTTGAAAAAATTAAATACAAGGGAATAAATGCAGTAAAATACTTACAAATCATAAAGGCAAAGTGCTACTAAACATTATTATGTACTATTAAAGAAAATACAGCTAGTCGTAGGAATAAAGTAAGTTCATGAATATACTCATCAACATACTCAATGAGTAATACTCAAATGGACCAATAGATTTAACAAAGTCTCACTCATAATCCCAGCAGGATTTTTTCCGATTGACAAGAAAATTTATATAGAAATGCAAAACCACCAGAATACCCAAGAAAACGTTTTTTAAAAAAGGACAAAGTCGGAGGACTTACACTACAACATTAACACCTTTAAAAAAAAAGAGGACATAATGTAAACTTACTACAATCCATAAACTAAAAATTCCCATCATACTGTTTATAGCATTAGTAACCGTCCACAAAAGCAGAAAAATATGATTCATAATAAAGAAAAAATAATCATAGAAGCTCACTGTGGGATGACAGAAATTTCAAGACATTAAAGCAGCTATTATAAACACAGTCAAGAACTTAAAGGACATTAATGAACAGATGGGGAATCTCAGCAAAGAAAGAGAAACTATAAAAAGAATCAAATGGAAATGGTAAGACTACAAATCACAACATCTGAAGTGAAAAAAATTCACAACATTGGCTTATCAGCAGACTGATTACACACGATGGAAGGAAAAGGCAGTGTGTTTGAAGATAAATCAATAGAAATGATCCAATCTGAAGAGCAGAGAGAAAAAAGATAAAAAATGAACAGAGCATCGGTGACCTTTGAAAAACCATCTGACCATGTATGTAATTGTACTGTCAGAAAGAGAGGAAGGATGGAACAGAAAAAAAAAATTTGAAGAAATAGTGGCTGAAATTTTCTCAAAAGTGATGAAATATCAATCTACAGAACCAAAAATCACAGAAAATCCCAAGCAGGAAAAACACAAAATCACAGCTAGCCTGAAAGGCAGCAAGAGAGGAAGACGTGATTAAGGGGGAAATATATGCAAATGACTGCTGACTTCCCCAGCGAGGTGGGGGGGGATTTGGCAAATATGCAATGAAATGACCCATCACCTCAGCATCCCATGCCCCCAAAAAGAGGCTTCAAAAATGAGATTTAAATGAAGATATTTTTAAATAAATGAAACTTGAAAGAATGTGAGGACTTGCACCAGAAGAAATGTTAAAATAAGCTATATTCAGACTGAAGAGAAAGGTTATTGAATGGAAATTTACATTCACAGAAAAATATGAAGAGCATGGGAAATGATAAGTATGTGGATGAAGATGTTAAGACTCTCTTTTTCATTTCTTAACTTATGTAAAAGACAAGTAACTATTTAAAGTAATCATAAAAACATTATATTATGGTTTTATAGAAAATGTAAAAATAGAATATATGATAAGTGTAGCATAAAGGACAGGTGGGGAAAATAAAATTACACTGTTGTAAGTTTCTTACATTTTATGTAATGTCATACCATTTTTTAAAGCTTATTTATTTATTTTGAGAGAGATAGAGAGCAGGAGGGGCAGAGAGAGAGAAGGAGAGAATCCCAAGCAGACTCTGTCTGCAGTCAGTGCAGAGCCTGATGAGGGACTCAAACTCATGACCCGAACCGAAATCAAGAGTTGGATGCTTACCTAACTGAGCCACCCAGGTGCCCCTAATGCTCTACAATTTTAATTACAGATTGACTGAGATAAGTTAAGAATGTATATGTTAATTGCTAGTGTAACCATTAAAAATAATTTTTAAAAGAATAAAAACTCCAGGGAGCCTCGGTGGTTCAGTTGGTTAAGCGTCCAACTTCAGCTGAGGTCATGATCTCATGACCTATGAATTCAAGTCCCATGTCCAGCTCCGTGCTGACAGCTCAGAGCCTGGAGCCTGCTTCAGATTCTGTGTCTCCCTCTCTCTGACCCTCCCCTGCTTATACTGTCTCTCTCTGTCTCTCATTAATAAATAAAAAACCTTAAAAAAATTTTTAAAGAAATGAAGAAACATTTTAAAAACTTTCTAAAAACAGAAAGGTAAAGAGGAATAGTTCATACTGATACATACATTGTTATCAAGAATATGTTATCTTAAACAAAAGTGGATTTAAAATCACAGCAGCAAAAACCATGAGACAAAAATTGACAGAATTAAGAGAAAAGATGAGCGACCCACAGTCACAGGTAAAGAGTTGTCACGAATCTCCAAGTGGTTGATACGGCAAATGGACAATGAGCAATAAGGGTAAAAAATATTCAGGGTTTTTTTTTTTTGCTGTTGTTGGGACTTTTTACCATTTTTTTAAAAGTAGGCTTCACACTGAATGTGGGGCTTGAACTCATGACCCTGAGGTCAAGAGCACCCAGGTGCCCCATGGATAAAAATATTTGAAATGACATTATCAGAAACTGATCAGACTGTCATTTATAGAGTACTATTCATAGTAAGCCGTTGTGGACTGAATGTTTGTGTTTCCCAAGATTTACATGTCAGTAGTTTGTATTTGTCTTTTCTTGGAATTTTTATTTAAAAAAAATTTTTTTAATGTTTATTCCTTTTTGAGAGAGAGAGAGACAGAGCCTGAGAAAGGGAAGGGCAGAGAGAGAGGGAGACACAGAATCCGAAGGAGGCTCCAGGCTCTGAGCTGTCAGCACAGAGACCGATATGGGACTCAAAGCCACCAACTTTGAGATCATGACTTCAGCTGAAGTCAGACATCGAACTGACTAAGCCACCCAGGTGCCCCTGGGATTTTTACTTTAAGTATAGGGGAGCAGAAAACAAAAAACATGATCATTTAAGTACAGTCATATGCTCATTCTATACAAGTAAAAGTCAATCAAAACAATCCAGAGCCAAACTGAATAATGCACATCTTTGCTGGAGTCAACAAATGGTCATGTAATACAATGTCAATTGACTTTTGACAAAAGCATTAACAAATAGTGCCTGAATGACTGAGTAAACACCCAGGACGAGGGGGGAGGGGGAGTAAACTCCATCCCAAGCTTACAGTACACACAAAATTAATTCAAGAACAGTCATAAAACTAAACATAAAAGCTAAAATAAAAAAGTTTTAGAAGACAGGATAGCATTTCCATGAACTTGGAATAAGCATAGACTTCCTGGACAATTCAGTAAAAAATTCACTAAACATGGAGACAACATTGAGGAACTGGACTGCAATATGGTTAAGAATTACTTATCAGAGGCACGTGGGTGGCTCAGTCAGTTGAGCATCGGACTCTTGATTTCAGCTCGTGTCGTGATCCCAGTGTCGTGGGATTGAGCCCTGAGTCCAGCTCCATGCTGAACATGGAGCCTGCTTAAAGTTCACTCTCTCCCTCTGCCCCTCTCCCCCACTCATGCTCTTTCTATATATAAATAAATAAATAATTGCTTATCAGAAGACATCGTGAAGCAGATGAAAAAGTCAATCATAAGTTGAGAGAAGATATTCTCAATATGTAAATCTGACAAAGAACTTATCACCAGAATATGTTACAGATGACTGCATATTAGTAATCAAATGATAATCAGCCCCATAAAAGAATGGTCAAAAGTTTTGAAAGTTATTTCATAAAAGAAGATATAGAAATAAGCACATTAAAAATGCTCACATTAATGATAAGTATTTTAATTATGAGATATTAATCATGAGAAAATAAAACCACAAGGAGATTCTCTTTCACAGCCACTAAAATTAAAAAGACAGAGAATACTAAATGTCATTGAGGATGTGGAGAAACTGCAACAGTACACTTCGTTTGTGGAAATGGCACATCGCCTTCCCATTTTAGATAGCTGGTAATTGTAAACCTGCCCTCTGACCCACCTTCCACTCCCAGGTTTTTGTCCAAGAGAAATGGCAACATATACCACAAGAATATTTACACGTGAATGCTTATAGAAGCTCTCTCACAATAGCCAGAAACCGGACGCGACCCAAATTTCCATCAAGCAGTGAACAGGTAAATTGTGTTATATTTGCACAATAGAATACTATTCAATTAAAATAAAACAAAACAGAGGTTCCTGGGTGGTTCAGTCAGTTGAGCATCGGACTCTTGATTTCAGCTCAGGTCATGGTCGCACAAATCATGAGATCAAGCCCCACACTGGGCTCTGTGCTGACACTGACAGGATGGAGCCTGCTTGGGATTCTCTCTCCCTTTCTCTTTGTCCCTCTCCTGCTAGTGCTCGCTCGCTCTCTCTCTCTCTCTCTCTCTCTCTCTCTCTCTCTGTCTCTCTCTCTTCCACTCTCTCAAAATAAATAAATAAACTTAAAAAAAATCTCCTGCCATGGATGGAACACAAAAGCATTAAGTTAAGTGAAAGAAGCCAGACATGGAAGATCATGCACTCTATGATTCTACTATGTGACTTTCTGGAACACGTAAAGCTAACTGCTGATTGAGTGGGCTCAGTTTCCTCTAGGTGAGGGGAGGGAAAGCACTGACTGAGGAGCTCATGAAGGAACTTCTGGCCTTATGGAAATGCTTTACATTTTGATAGAGAGATGACCTACACAGGTGTATGTATTTGCCAAAATTCATCAAACAGCACACTTAAGACCTGTGCATTTCAATATACGTAAAATCCACTTCATTTTAAAATGAAAAGAAAACCAAACAGATGCATTTGAAACAACAAAACACATTTTGCACGAACATGTACATAAAATTGAGGAGTGACTTAATGTTCAGACACAAGGGCCTGCATTAGCCACAGTGTTGAATGGTTTCTTCAAATGTAACATTTGGTTACTTGCTCATTTTCAAGGATGAAGGTCTTAAGCCGTTGTGAGGAAAGAAGAAAGCAGGTGGGGAATGAGGATAAAAGGAAACAAATAAGAAAAGCAAGAGACGTTATGTGGACGTGACAGTAAATTGCCATGGATCGAGGGGGAGCATGGTTGCATTAAATTACTTGTTACTTCCTTCACTAATGGAAATGTGATCTGAGATTGAAGATAATGTCATCAAGCTACCTTTAATAGTTTCTAAGTGTGGCACATTTGAAAAAATATTTTGGTGGGGGGGTCTGGGTGGCTCAGTCGGTTGAGCGTCTATCTCCGGATTTTGGCTCAGGTCATGATCCTGGGGTCGTGGGAGGGAGGTCTGCGTCAGGCTCTGCACTCAGAGCGCAGCCTGCTTATGATTCTCTCATGCTCCCTCCCCCTCTCCACCCCTCTTTCTCTCTGTCTCTCAAATAATAAAAAGAAAACATATTTTGCCTGATAGACTATAGGTATAAAATTATGTCCCAGAAAACAGACCAGGAGGAAACTGAGACAGAAACTGGCAAGGCCTCTCTGTTCATTGCTTCTTGTCTCACGGGTTTTTACTTTGAATTCCTTAGTGATAGCTTTTTAACATGTAAGTGTATCCCTTCCTGGCCACTAGATGGGTCCCTACTCAAAAACACTGGTTTTGTTCCTTTTTTTTTTTTTTTTTCCCCCTTGCACAGTGGTGGTTAATTACATTAGTATTTGACTTGTTCTCTCCCTTCCAAGTTAGGCACGTTGAGTTTTCCTCTTTATGGATTTGCTAAGAATAAACATAATAATCCTAAGCACCTTATGCTTGAACAAAACATTTATTACTGCAAACAAAGGGACCTTTTGTTACAGCAGGAATACTCTACAGGCAAAGGAAAATACCACCGGCCCTGAGTTCAGTGAAAGCTGAAATCCTCCCTCACTCCCTCCCTTGTGCCCTGGCTTCCTTCCTTCCTTCCAGCCTTCCAGCCTGCCTGCCTTCCTTCCTTCCTTCCTTCCTTCCTTCCTTCCTTTCCTCCCTTCTTCCTTTCTTCCTGTTTATTGATTTACTTTTGAGAGAGAGAGTGCAAGCAGGGGAGGGGCAGAGAGAAGGAGAGAGAGAATCCCAAGCAGGCTCCGTACTGTCAGCAAAGAGCCTGACGTGGGGCTTGAACCCACAGAATCTGAGACCGTGCCCAGAGCCAAAATCAAGAGTCAAACACTTAACCGACTGAGCCACCTTGGCGCCCCCTGCAACCTTTTCATTATATATACATAAGTTATACTTTAATTTCAGAGAAAATCATGATAATGTCATTTTATTAAGTGCGATCTGAAAATCTCCTTTGCTTTACTTAGGTTTGCGATAGTCATGAAGAAAAACAAGATCTGTTGTACACAGACCACGTGTTGCAGGAAGAGATTGCCATGCTAAGACTGGAAATAGACACCATGAAGAATCAGAACCAGGGAAAGGAAAAGAAATACTGTGATGACATTGAAATGATAAAAGAAAAGAAGGTCAATCTTCAAATGACCATAAAACAAAAGGAGGAAACATTAGCGAAAACCTATTCCAACATAACGGACAGCTTAATCTTCTGACAGCTGAGATTCAAACGTTAAAGTCTAAATTGAAGAACAACAACAACAACAACAGCAAACCAAAGAGAGACTGGAAGAAGAGCTTGAATCATCCCGCGCTAGACTGACTACCGCTGTACCTGATCATGATCAGAGTCAGACATCAAGAAGAGACCTAGAACTTGTTTTCCAGAACCTGTATTGATTTCAGGATGACTTATACAAAAAGGTCACTTTACAAACCACTTGAACTTGGGAATTTCCTTCACTTTCTTTTCCTTGAGGTATGTTGTGAAAGCACGGAAATATTCAGATCATGAACAGTATATACACCGAAAGAGAGAATTAAGAAAATTATCCATGTCTTGCCATTGGATTTTTTTAAAGTTTTATTGAGGTGTAATACACACATTATAAAATGCACCCATTTGACACGTACAGTTCAGGGTCTCTTGAGTGGATGCGTGCAGCCATCACGGCCGTCGTGTAGAATGTTTTCATCTCCCTGAAAGGGAGCCCTTCCTCGTTGCCTCCGGCCTCAGCCAATCACCAGTCCACTGCTTTCTGTCTCAGTGGAGTTGCCTCTTCTGAATATTTCATCTAAATGGAGTCACAATGTTTGGTCCTTTGTGAGTAGCTTCCCTTCATGTTTTCAGGGGTCATCTGTGTTGGTTATAGTGTCTATCAGTGCTTCATTTCTTTTTATTGTCAGACAGCACTCCATGTGGGCTAAGGCCCTTGGCCATTCATCAGATGATGGATGAATGCGTTGTGTTTGTGTTGTGTCCTCTCTTTGGCTATTAATAATGCTGCTTATGAACATTCATTTAGTTATTGTGTGGACATCTGTTTTTATCTCCCTGCCATCTGATTTTATCCTCTGAGTTAAGTGGGTTGGTGTCACCAGCACTCAGCCTTTACTCATGCTGTCCTTCCCGTCTTCTTAGTTTCTGCTCCTCTTGCCTAACGCTACGTTCTTCACACCTGGCTCACGGTCTCTTTCCCCATGAACTTTCTCTGACTGTTGTAACTCCCATTGGCCTTACTCTCTTGACACTTGTCATCTGGTCTGTGCAGAACAAATCAGTCTTTTATTTTCCATTGCTTTATTGTTTTCATGAGAGGTCATTTTGTCTAAGGATAACTTTCTTTAAGGAGGACTTATATTTGATACATCTGGTACTTACCCTTGTAACAATGAAAATACCTTAACAGTTTTTAGGATAAAATTAAGTACTTTATACCATATGAATAATTTCTTCTTAGAAACATTGGTATAACAAGCCATTTATTCTAAGTGTATTGGAAGCAAGTAAATATAAAATTGAGGGGTGCTGGGTGACTCAAGTCAGTTCACCATCTGACTTCAGCCCAGGCCATGATCTCCTGGTTCTTGAGTCTGAGCCCCGCATCAGGCTCTCTGATGTCAGCAGTACCTGCTTTGGATCCTTTGTCTCCCACTCTCTCTGCTTCACCCCCACTCGTGCTGTCTCTCTCAAACAACAAACATTAAAGAATATATATATGTATATATGTATATATACACATATACATGTATGTATATATAAAATCAAAGGGACTTAATCTAATAGAGGAGAAGTGTTCAGTCAAATGCTTGGTTTTCTTCCCCCCTCACTATGCAAAAGTAGTCTAAATTTGCCTTTCTTCATTATGCAGGCAGAACTGGGATTTGTAGATTTATAGCACTTTACCAACTATAACACTCTGGGGACAGCTTTTCTGACATGCCTTTGCCACAAAGCCTTAATCTCCTCAACAGTGTATGTGCTAAGCCAGCCTAACGTAAACAGTTGCTAAGATAAACAGTATGAACATAAAACAATTTAGGAACTTTGATTTAGCAAGAGTCCATTATTTCCATGGCACTGGCTTGACCTTGCCTCTGCTGGTCATGTCAGTTATCACTCAGTCTAGGGGTACTGTTTGTACTGTAGTCATGAGCATTGTCCACTGAGTAGTAGAGAGAAGAAGTAAGTTATATTATTGTAAATGGAACAAAAGTACTGTTGGCTAGTGGCATTGGTGAAAGTGTTTTGAAGGAATAAGGATGTATTCCAGGCCTCATGCTCCCCATTCGCTGCCACATTCAGTGGTATGAAGAATACTTTCAGTATGATTTGTGTAGGAGACCACTTCCACCGGCATGCCGTCTGCCCAAAATGTCAAGTTTTATTGGAACATAAAAGACAGCAAAGCTGTTTTTGTTTTTGTCTTTTAAACCTTTTGAGGAGGGACACCTGCGTGGCTAAGCCGGTTGAGTGGCTGATTCTTGATTTTGACTCAGGTCATGATCGAAAGGTCGTGGGATTGAGCCCTGCATTGGGTACTGTTCTGAGCATGGAGCCGGCTTGGGATTCCCTCCCTCCCTCTCCCTCTGTCCCTCCACCCGAGTTGTGCCCTCTCTCTTTCTAAAATAAATTTAAAAAAAATTTTTTTAACCTTAACCTTTTTCAGGCACTGTCAGACTGTTTTCCAAAGTGGCAGCAACATTACATTTTCATGAGCAGTTTTTGAGGGTTCTCATTTTCCCTGACTCTTGCAGTGTTTGTCATTATTTATTTTTTTATTATTATGGCAATTCTAGTGGGTGAGAAATGGCATCTTGTGGTTTTTGGTTTGCATTTTTCTTATAACTAAAGACGTTGAACATCTCTCTTGTTATGTGATTATTATCTATGTTTATATCTTCTCTAAAGAACTAATCAATTCTTTTGCCTATTTTTATATGGGATATTCTTTTCATTATTGTAAGAGTTATTTAAATATCCTAAATAAAAATCCTTTATGAGACATGAGGTTTTCAGATATTTTCTCATGTTTAGTAGCTTGCCTTTTCATTTTCTTGATGGTGATATTTGAAGCATAGAAGTTTTTAATTTTGATGAGATAGACTTCATCTGCTTTTGTCTCTTGGTGTCATATCTAAGAAGCCATTGCCAAATCCAGTCATAAACATATACAGCTATGCCTTTTTTCTAAGAGTTTTATAATTTTAGCTCTTAGATTTTAAGTTAATTTTGTATATATGCGATGAGGTGGAGGTCTAATTTTATTATTTTGCACATGGATATCCATTTGTCCCAGTACCATTTGTTAAAAAGACTATGTTTGTTCCATTTAATTGTCTGGCACCCGTGTTGAAAATCAGTTCAGTATAATGTGACAGTTTATTTTTAGATTCTCAATTTTAATACATGAGTCTATATGTCTATCGTTATGCCAGTACCAAATCAAATTTTATGAAAAGTCTTTCCTAGTTATCTTGCAAATTGCCAGTCACTTACATAATGATAAAAAGTCAGTGTAGTAGATTTAACTTTACTCCTCTAGAGATTTTTGCCTCTTGAAAGGACCCTTTCACTAACTTATGCCTTGCTGACCCCATGACTCAATGTGAAATAAGGCTCAAAAAGATAGAATCCTGTTTCTGTAGTCTGTTCAAACTTTTATTTATATTTTAGAGCATGCACACATGGGGAGAGGGGTAGGGGGAGGGAGAGAGAAAGGAAGAAAGAGAGAGACAGAGAGAGAGAGAGTATTTCCAGCAGGCTCCTCACTCAGTGTGGAGGCTGACATGGGTCTTGATCCCATGATCCTGGGATGGTGACCTGAGAGTTCAATGTTCAACTGACTTAGCCGCCCAGGTGCCCCTCTTATTTAAACTTTTAGTCTCTCATTCAGTGCCTCCCACTTCCATTTCCATCAAATCTTGGTCATAGTATCTGTTGACTCTGTACTATTTCCTTCATTATATTTTATTATCTCATTGTAATGCATAGACTCACCCATAGTTTTCACCATCTAGGAAGGAAAAGATTAACTCTGGGCTGTTCATCTTCCCTGATTTGAAATCTTGCTAATCCATCATCTTGCAATTCACATTTAGATCCTCTTTTGATGTGGTTCTCGTGTGTCACACTGGTGTTAATCCTGTTCTTGGCACAGATCCTACATTCTTGGAAAACATACTAGCCAGTATCCACCTTCTTTTGCTTAAATAGAAAGATATGCATAGCTGTGCTTTATAGCTCAGTATATAATTAAAGGAATAAACATTACGTCATCCTGATAAGATAGCTGTAAAAAATGAGGCAGTATTAAATTGATTTATCAGAGATAAATTATAGATTAGTAATTTGAATTACAAAAAAAATACAAAGCCAATTTTCATGATGTGGAGAAGCATTGTGGTACAACATAAAGATGAGATGGTCTTACATTCCCACAAAAACAAGCTTGCAGGAAGGTAAAGGAGAAATTGTGATTAATTTAAGTAGTGCCGAAGAACAGTAAATTTGTTTTGCTACTGAAAAGATTAAAAATGATCCCATCATATTCTCTTTATTTCCTCACTCAGGAAAGAAGAATGAAGATTGAGTATTCAGTTGATTAAAAAAATACACAAAGCTGACTATTTCTTTTAACTGAAATCAGATAAAAGGTCCAATTTGGGTTACTAAATTAACTCTAGTTTTTCAACTATTGTACTTCAAATCATATGTGTCTCTGCTTACCAGTCTTTCTTCTCCCCTAACTTGAGGGGAAATTCCAAAGAGGCATTCCTGCCTAGTTGTAAGAATTGTTGGAATTAAAGGGCATCTTAGAAAAAATTGCTTACAGACAGGAAGATGGCAGAGGATTTGGAGGACCCAAGGCTTGCCTCATCCCATGAATACAACAAGATAACTATCAACTCATCCTGAATACCCCAGAAATCGACCCAGAGCCTGACAGAACAAACTCCACAACTAAAGGGAAAGAAGAGGCCACATCAAAGAAGACAGTTGATGCAGAAATGTGGTATAGAAGACAAACAGATCCCAGCTGCTGCGGAGGGGAGGGAGTCATGGTCGCAGAGAAGGGTGAGAGAGAGGAGCACACAGGGAAACGCACAAAGAGAATGTTTCCCCATAGACACTGGCTTGGAAAACAAGAGGGTCTGAATTTCCTGCTTTCTTGCAACCAAGTAGGGCTTAAAGCCTGGAGTCTGAAAGGGCATCAGGTTTGGCTGGGAAAGAGCCCTGAGGGCACCACACTGCTCTTGAAGACAGGGCCCACAAACAACTTGAGAGGGTCACAGCACGGAAACAGTGATCTGAAGAGTGCCCAGGGCACTCAGCAGGGAGATTATTTCCTCTTCTCAGACCACGTCCATGAGAGGCAAAGTTGAGAGAGACCCCTCTGGAGAAACAAAGCAGCCCTCTGTCACCATCTCCTTCTCTTCTCCTCAGCACAAACACAAAGCCACCTGCAGGAAGCAGTGCATCACTAACACCAAGCACCACGGCCTAACTTACGCCAAGCACCGCCCCCTTGCACTCTGGTGGAACTACCCTTCTCACTCTTGCTTGAGTTCCAGCACAGCAGACCCCTTCCCCAGAAGACCAGGACAAACCCCTGCCCACACCACATCCTCCAACCAGAGAGTGTGGCAGGGTCTCAGTTCCAGTGGAGGTGGTGGCAGGTCTCATTTCATAGGCAGACCAGAGCACACCTAGTGAAAGCTTGCTACATTCAAGCCAGGGACCAAACCCTCCCCAGAGCAGGGAAAGGAGAGCCTGACCTGAAGGATAGCATGGCCAAAACCCAACAGCAGAGTGCATGCAGCCCACACTGGTGACACTCCCTGAAGGGCAAGACCCTGGGCATTACATGTCATCATTTTCATAAGTCCATTACTTTCAGGAGCAGGTGACATAACTGGATTTTATAACACACAGAGAAGATAACAGATACTTAAACAAAATGAAAAAACAGAGGAATTTATCCCAAAAGAAAGAAGAGGATAAGGCCATGGTCAGAGATCTCAATGGGACAGATATAAATAACATGCCTAATGGAGGACTTAAATCCATGACCATAAGGATACTCACTGGACTTGAGAAAAGAATGGAAGACATCAGGGGCACCTGGTGGCTCAGTCAGTTAAGCGTCCGACTTTGGCTCAGGTCATGATCTCATGGTACATGGGTTCGAGGCCCGCATCAGGCTCTGTGCTGACAGCTAGCTCAGAGCCTGGAGC
>NC_043709.1:123277667-123278852 GCF_006229205.1 Suricata suricatta
AAATGTTGAGTTTTAACTGTGTCCTTGAGACTTACAGTTGTCAGCCTGGAGTAGAGTCTTGAGAGAAAAGACTTGGGCTGGAAATATCAACATGTCTTAGGGTTGAAGCACACGAGTGAAAAAGTCTAGAAGGAGAAATAGGTCTCAGGATCCATCCTAGAGTGACTTCAGTATGTGGGACTCAATATGTGGGGCTCAGTGAAGGTTATGTATAATAACAAGACAGAGGAAGGAGGGATAAAATGGTAGAAAACATAAGAATAGCATAGGCAGCTCTGGAATAAAACTCCGGTTCTGCCATCCAAACAAGTTACTCATTCTTTCCAAGCTGGTTAACTGTGAAGGGAAGTGTGTTCTGCCATCTTTGAAATGGGGAGAGAGTGGTCCGTATCTCACACATGCATTTCAAGGATTCTATGATGTAACATTTTGCACATTAAATGCTCAGCAAACCTTAGTGATTGCTGTCCTGTGCAAGGCACAGGAAAGATACTTAATATTATTTATGGAATTATTACATGAATAAATCCTTGACAGGACAATGTTCTCAATCTACTTTCTCATAGAATTTTTTTTTTGAGCTCCAACTTGAGAAAAGCTGGAATGGGGGTCCAGGGAAGGGAGAGTGCTTGGGTTTTGCATTCCATCCAGTAAACCTGGGCATTCACTTTGAGCCTCTATCTTTACTGGAGAAACTGGAAAAAATGGAGGCATAATTTCATCCTAGCCAAAAAAAAAATCTTTTTTAAAGACATTAGACTATCTTTGTTATGTTGCTTTCTCTAAGGAAGTGCTACTTTCTATTACATGTATGGGGATGGGTTGTACCCACCGCTTCATCTGACCTTTCTCACCATACTCACATATTTTTTTATGTTTACTTATTTTTGAAAGGGGGGAGGGGCAGAGAGAGAGAGTGAGACACAGAATCTGGGGCAGGTTCTGAGCTCTGAGCTGTCAGCACAGTGCCTGATGCAGGACTCAAACTCACAAACCATGAGATCATGACCTGAGTCGAAGTCGGACACTCAGCGAACTGAGCCACCCAGGCGCCCCTACACTTATCACTTTTAAAAATGTATATTACTGAAACATGTGTATTACTTTGGGAGATCTCTTTTCTTTCAGAACCATAATGTAATGCATTTCCACAATAAAATTAAAAGGCAATCTTCAAAAAAAAAA
>NC_043709.1:123278952-123301948 GCF_006229205.1 Suricata suricatta
CTTGAGCTGAGATCGAGTCAGATGCTTAACTGACTGAGCCACTCAGGCGCCCCACTGCTAAAAATCTTAAAAGCAGCAAAATAAGGCATTAACTTCCAAGGGAAAACCCATAAGGCTAGCAGGAGATTTTTCAGCAGAAACTTTGCAAGGCAGAGGGAAATGGCCTGATATATTCAAAGTGCTGACTGAGAAAACTCTGCAGTCAAAGTACTCTATCCAACAAGGCTATTATTCAGAATAGAAGGAGAAAGAAATTCTCAGACAAACAAAAACAAAAGAAGTTTGTGACCACTAAATCAGCCTGCAAGAAATATCACAGGGGACTCTTTGAATGGAAAGGGGAGATCAAAAGTGGCTGTATAAAGGTAGGAAATGTAAAAGCAGGAAACATGAGTATTTTTATTTAAAAAAATATATGTCAAGGAACTCACACACACACAAAAGGATATAAGATATAATACCATATCTAAACATGGGGAGGAGGAAAAACATGGGTCCTCACCTAAATGACCAACAACTTAATATTGACTGCTGCACGCAGAAGAGGTGATCTACAAATTAATGCTTACCATATACCAAAACCCACTAATAAACACGCAAAGAGTAAAGAGAAATCCAAATATATCATTAAAGCAAATTAGAGAAACATCAAAGAGAGAGACAAGAAAGGATTAGAGAAAATCTCCAGAAACAACCACACAAGTAGTAAAATGACAATAAATACATGTGTGTCAGTAATTATTTGGGATGTAAATGGACTAAACACTCCAGTCAAAAAACATAGGGTAACAGGATTAATTAAAAAAACAAATGACCTATCTATATGCTGGCTATATAAGACTCATTTTAGACATCAAGACACCTGTAGATTGAAAGTGAGGGGATGCTTGCACTGTTGACAGGAATGCAGACTGGCACAGTCACTCTGGAAAACAGTGTGGAGGTTCCTGAAAGAAATTAAAAATAGAACTAACCTAGGTCCCATCAACAGCACTACTAGGAATTTATGCAAAGGATACAGGAGTACTGATTGCTAGGGGCATATGTAACCCAATGTTTAGAGCAGTACTTTCAGCAATAGCCAAATTATCGAAAGCGCCTAAATGCCCATCAACCGATGAATGGATAAAGGAGATGTATTATTTGTATTACAATGAGATATATAACTCAGCGATAAAAAGGAATGAGATCTTGCCTTCTGTGACACCACTGATAGACCTACAGGGCATTATGCGAGGTAAAAGAAATCAGAGAAAGACAAATACCATATGATTTCACTTACATGTGGAATATAAAGAACTAACCAATGAACAAACAGGATCATAAATCCAGAGGATAAAGCAGTGGTTGCTAGAGGGGAGGTAGGTAGAGAGGAATGGGCAAAATAGGTGAAGAGGGTTCAGAGGTACAAACTTCCAGTAATAAACCAAATAAGTCAGAGGAATGAAGAATACAGCATAAGGAAGTGTCTTCAGTAATACTGTATTCATGTTGTATGGTGACAGAGTGTAAGGACACTTAACGGTAGTGAGCACAGCATAGTGAACTGAATTGTCAAGGCTGAACTTGTACATTGAAACTAGGATAACATTGTATGTCAACTGTACTTCAGTTTAAAAAAAAGGTATTAGGGAAAACAGTCTGACAATATTGGGAAACATGTTAGCCAAAATGTTTGTCTTCACACCTACATTGGTAAAGGCGTTGGATATCCATATCACCACAGTGTTGGTTATGTTTAGTACACTATTTTAGACCCCATTTTGGGCATCCATTGAGAGGATCCCTTTTACATGTAAGATCTAAATAGGAACATTCTAGATAGGAAGAGTTGTAATTTACAGTTGACCCTTGACCAACATGGTTTTGAACTGCGCAGCTCCACTTTCCTTACACATGGATTTTCTTTTGGATACTGTAACGTACTGTAAGTGTGTTTCCTCTTCCTTAAGTCTTTCTCCATGACTTTTTTTCTGCAGCTTATTCTACTCTACACAACACATATTATTCAACTGTTTATGTTACTGGCAAGGCTTCCGGCCAACAGTAGGCTATTTGTAATGAAGTTTTAGGGGAGCATAAAATTATACACAGGTTTTTGATGGCACAGGGGTCAGCACCCCAACTCCTGTGTTATTCAAGGGTCAACCGTAGTTTGATATATTCTTATACATTTCACAATTAAGTAGATAACTATCACTTCAAAAAGTCAAGTATTTCAATTGGCCCTAATTTCTAGAAAGGAAACAAAGTTACACTTAAAAATTGTATATTGTTTTTCTTATCTCTAATTCTAGGAAGTTATAAATCAGAAACTAAGTTTGAAAACTGGTCTAAGCCTATATTTTTCCCTTCTTCAGATAGATTTTCTGAAATATTTGTGTCCATATGAAAAGAAATGTTTCAGTCATACTACAAACAGCAAAATAGTTTTATTCAGTTTTTGGCCAGTAGATTTCCACATGACAGCACGACAGCCCTACTTTCTTAATGTGATATATTAAAGAGTCTGTCCTGAAAAATTAATAGCAAAAACCATGCCTTCAAATTTTGATTTTCTAAAAGTGCAAAAGTGGAAAGCCCATTTTAAGGAACAATTCATTAAAGTAAAAAATTGATTAAACTTTCAGAAAGGGAAGTTTAATAAGAATTTTCAAGTAATAAATTCAGTATAAAATATGACTCTTGTTTAACCTTTTTTGTAACAATGAGATCCAACATCACCTTTTAGAAATTACATATATTAAATAGACCAATACTAATTGTACTTTCTATCCCATTCACTTAAATAGCACTATATCTGTTCTCAATTATCTAAAACTAAAATAAGTAGAAATTTATTTTATTTATAAATGTCATTGTCTTTCTATTTAAGCAATCCCTAACTTTGGTTTAGTCTCTACCAGTATTATTTCAAGGCCACATTTCATACCCTATATACAATTCCTACAATGTTTCTTGTTTGCCTTAAACATTCTAAGTAATATTTGACTTATTTCAGATACAGAAGGAGTTTGATGAAGTTCCAACTAGAGAATTTTAAAAAAGTATGCTGCCAAATTTTATGAATTTAGATCTCAGTGATTTCTGAAATAAGCTATAAATAGTAAATGGCATCCCTGCCCATTGTTTGGATAATAGATACTACATTAACATTTTTTGTACGTATAAAAAATGTAAAAGCATGAGCATAATGAAGAACATATTTCTTCCTCGTTTGGTCATCCTGTTTCATAGCTTTTAAAAAAAATCTCCAAAAGTGTAGGGGCACCCTGGTTGCTCAGTCAGTTGGGCAACCGACTTCAGCTCAGATCATCACCTCACGGTTCATGGGTTCGAGCCCCAAGTCAAGCTCTGTGCTGAAAGCTCAAAGCCTAGAGTCTGCTTCGGATTCTGTGTCTCCCTCTCTCTCTACCCCTCCCCTGTTAGGTTCTGTCTCTCTCTCTCAAAAATAAACATTAAAAATAATTCCTTCCATCCTTCCTTCCTTGCATCCTTCCTTCCCTCCTTCCCCTCCTTTCTTCCTTCCTTCTTTCTTTCTTTCCTTCATACTTTCAATCCTCCCACCTTCCTTCCATCCTTCCTTCCTACCTTCCTTCCCTCTGTCTCTCCTTCCCTTCTCCTTCCTTCCTTCCTTCCTCTGTCTTTCTATCTTCCTTTCTGTCTCTCCCTTTCTTCATATTTTGTTTCTCTGGCGCTGTGGGGTTCTGCCTCCAGAGTGCAGACAAGTGAAAGAAATTAGAAACTGGAGTTCTGGGGGAAATGACACTGTTATGCAGCTCCTGCTCTGGCAACCCTATCCATCTTCTCTTGGCTGAGTTTTACAGAGCCTGCAGAACTGAAGGCTCCCCCTCTGTTGTTCCCTGACCTCATGTTCCTTGATGCTGCCTAGCAATTGAAACAACTGCTCCCCAGTGAAGTCAGGGGCTGGGCATAATTCCAGCAAAGGGAGATCAAGGCTCGGTGTGCCAGCCCCACCTTGGCTGGGATCCCCTGTGACTCTGTGCCCACAGGCAAGTTACCTAACCATCCTGGGTCTCAGTTTCTACATCTATGAAGAGAAGATAATAGTTTTACCTACTTCATCTGGTTTTTAAGTAATGAGTAAAGTACTTGGAACCATACCTGAGACATAGTATATGATCAATAAATACTAATAATATTAATGATAATACTAATGATTACTACTATCATTAACACAAGCAGACATAAAGTTAAAGGAGAATCAGGATTAGCAAGTAGCAGATGAAGATATATAAAAACATATAGTTGTTTTTTTTATCTTGAGGCTTAAAGTATCTTTGGACTGAGGACCAGGGTCTTTTCCTATGTTAAAAAAAAAGCCTGGGACACCTGGGTGGCTCAGTTAGTTAGGTACCTACGTGGGGTCAGGTCATATCTCCCAATTCATGAGTCTGAGCCTCCTGTCAAGCCCTGTGCTGACAGCTTGGAGCTTGGAGTCTGCTTGGGATTCTATCTCCCTATCTCTCTGCCCCTCTCCCCCAAAACATTTTCTTTAATCCTCCTTTCTATGGGAAAGTACAGAATGAGAGCAGGTATGTAAGCATTTCAAAGGACTCAAAAAGAAAGTTTCCTTGGGCTGTGGGGATGAGGGGAGGAGATATCACTAAGCATTTGCCAAGTTTTTGGAGACTGGGACATAAACTGAGCATCACCTAGAGAGAGATGCATTTGGAGGGTGGGCTTTGATCTTATAAAAATATAAGGTTTCCCAAAATTAAACCTTGTAGAAAAAAGTACTTACCTTAGAGGATGTTGGGAGGAGCAGGAACAGAGCAGCATTTGCCTTGTTCCCTTCGTTTGAGGCTGTCACAATTGAAACCAGTAAGGACCCTGCAATCCCTGGGCGGCTCAGTCAGTTAAGCGTCCGACTTTGGCTCAGGTCATGATCTCACGGTTCATGAGTTTGACCCTGCCTGGAGTGTGCTTCTAATTCTGTGTCTCTCTCTTTCTCAGCCCCTCCTCCACTCACAATCTGTCTGTCTGTCTGTCTGTCTGTCTCTCTCTCAAAAATAAATAAACATTTAGGAAAAAAAGAAAGAAAACAGGAAGGACCTTGATATTCTGTTTCCAGATGGTACGCAACTGTTTTAAAATCCAAAGAGCTTTTCAACCTGGAATACCATTCTTCACATGTGGGGAGGAATGACTATTATTTCCCAGAGAGGGAGTCTTGACAAGTGAAAAAATCATAGCCTGGTCCTGGACTTGACCTTATGTTGACACTTCCGGAATAAGAAAAAAGGTAAACTTAAAATACTTTAAGGAGATGACACCATACCTTGTCATAAACTATGATTATACATAAGTCTTCTTAGTTAACATTCTCTATTATTATGAGAGATTTCTTGTAAGATGTGGAAATATCTGGATAGAAAGGGGGAACAAGTTTGGGTTATTTTTATCACATAAGGGACCGGTTCAGAAATCAAAACTAATATTCTAGGCCATCACACCGTATTATTTCCGATAATTACTTTCATTGCTTAAGGCTTTCTTGTCAGATTTTCAGAAATCGTAGGTTTAAATTTGCATAAGACGTCCTGTTTTGTTCCCAACCCCCTAGGACATTGATCTGTCCTCACAAGGCTTATAACAACTTTCTTATTGTTCGATCCAATGGAGAGAGCTCAGTCTCGAACTTGCACTAAGTATGGGAAGCTTTTGACATGATGGGGCACCTCCTTTTAAAGCAACATCTTGTTTTGACTTTCATGAACCACATTCTTCTAGTTTTCACGTTCTTTTTCTCGGTGTTGCTTCAGTTGTCTGTATGACTCCTCTTTCCTCAGTCAGGGCATAGTAATCGGGGCCATGAAAGGATGCTGCCGTAGACATTTTACTTGTACCACACAGGCTCTGGTCAATCCCTGCCCTTACCCACAGAGGAATCACTGTTGTGCTCTTTTTTTTTCCTGCCGTAGATTGATTGCTTTGGCCTAGCAGAGAATTTCACGAAAACAGAATCATACAGTATGTACTTTTCCTTTGCAGGGTGGTTAGGGACCTGTAGGTAATAAAATACTCTATTTCTGTCATCTGATTGGCACAAAATAATATTTAGGATTAAAAGAACGTGAAGTACAATATTGAGGAAGGACAATACTAAAATACTCATACTTACCAATTTTAAGATTTACTTTAAAGCTACTGTAGCCAAGACAATGTGATCTTTATGAAGGAATATATACCTAGATCAGTAGAACAGAATAGATTCCAAAAATAAACACATGCAAATATACTTAATAGATTTTTTTATTGTGACAAATTATACTTAATAGAGACTTCACCATTTTAACCTCGTTGAAGCACACAATTCTGTGGTGTTTGGTATATTCACAGTGTTGTAATAACCCTTACCACTATACATTTCCAGAACGTTTTCATCACTCCAAACTGAAACTCTGTACCCATAAAGCAACGAGTCACCTCCCGCCACCAGCCATAGGAAGCTCTAGTCTATGCTCCAGTCTCTACAAATTGTCTATTCAAAGTAACTTGTATAAGTAGAATGATACAATATGTGTCATTTTGTGTCTGACTTATTTCAGTTAACATAATGTTTTCAGGGTTCATCCATGTTGTAGCATGCATCAGAACTTCATTTCTTTTTAAGGCTGAATAATGTTCCATTGTAAGTTTATATTCCATTTTGTTTATCTGTTCATCAGTTGATGAATATTTGAAAAGTTTCCACCCTTTGACCATTGTAAAGGATATTACCATAAATATTGGTGTATATTATCTATTTGATTTCCTGCTTTCAGTTCTTTGGGGGTATATACCTAGGAGTGATCTACTTATATGTTTAACTTTTTGAGAAATGGTCAAACTGTTTTCCACAGTGATTGCACCATTTTACATTCCCTCCAGCAACATATAAGGCTTCCAATTTCCCCACATTTTCATTAACACATTATTTTTATATATTTTTTCATATATATGTGTGTGTGTGTGTGTGTGTGTGTGTGTGTGTATAGCCATCCTAGTAGATATGAAGTGGTATGTCATTGGTTTTTATTTGATTTTGATTTCTACTTGACTAATGGTTGCTGGTGTTGAACATTTTTTCATGTGCATGTTGACCATTTGTCTATCTTCTTTGAGGGAATATTTAAGTCCTTTGTCCATTTTTAAATTGGGCCATTTGTTTTTTGTTGTTGTTAACTTGTTGGGAACTCTTTCTATATTCTTGACATTAGTCCTTTCTCAGATATATGATTTGCAAATATCTTTTCTTATTCTATTGCTTCTTTTTACCCTCTTATTGCACAAAAGGTTTTAACTTTGATGAAGTCCTATTTACCTATTTTTTCTTTTGTCGCCATGCGTTTTTGATGTCATATTCAAGAAATCATTGCCAAATCTAATTCATGAAGCTTTTCTCTTATGTTTTCTTCTAAGAGTTTTATAGTTTCAGCTCTTATATTTAGTTCTTTGATCCTTTTTGAGTAAGTTTTTGTATATGATATAAGATAAAGTTCCAACCATGTTCTTTTTGGTGTGGATATCCATTCTCCCAGCAACAATTATGAAAATACAGTCAAATGATTATGGACAAAGATGCAAGGGTAATTTAATGTGGAGAGAATAATCTTTTCAAAATATGACTCTGGAAGAATCGGACACCCATATGTAATTCAATGGCAGAATGATGGTCTCTTCTACAAAGGGATGATTTTTTTTGCAATGGACATCTGTATGCAAAAATGAACCTAGACACAGAACTTACACAAAAATTAACTAAAACAGATCACAAACCTTGTGTAAAATAGAACACCAGAAAATTTCTAGATGAAAATAGGAGAAACTTTATGTAACTTTCGGTTTGGTTTTGGGTTTTTAGAGACATGACCAAAAGGACAATCCTTGAAAGAAAAATTGAGAAGTTGAACTTTTTAAAATGAAGAAAACAATTCTGTTCACAATAGCATCAAAGAATAAAATATGTAGGAGTACATTTAACCAAGAAAGTGAAAGATTCAAACACTGAAAACTACAAAAATTGCTGAAAAAAATTTAAAGAAGACCTAAATAAATGGAATGCCATTACATACTCAGAGTTTGAAAGAATGTTAAGATTGTTATCTTAATACTGATTTTGATACAGTCCCTACCAGAATCCCAACATCCTTATTTTTTTTCCAGAAATAGAAAAGCCAATCCTCAAATTCATATAGAATTACAAAGGGCTCCAAATAGTCACAACAATATTGAGAAAGCAAAACAAAGCTGGATGACTCAGACTTCCCAATTTCAAAAATTGAAAACCTACCACAAGGGGTAGTCAAGGGGCGCCTGGGCGCCTCAGTCAGTTAAGCGTTTGACTTCGACTCAGGTCATGATCTCACTGTTCATGGGTTCAAGCCCTGTGTTGGGCTCTGTGCTGATAGCTAGCTCAGAGTCTGGAGCCTGCTTCAGATTCTGTGTCTCCCTCTCTCTTTGACCCTCCCCTGCTCGTGCTGTCTCTCTCTCTGTCAAAAATAAATAAAACATTAAAAAATGTAAAAAAAAAAAAGGGGGAAGATGAATGTGAGGCACATGGGAACTCTGTAATATCTTCATAGTTTTCTTGCAAATCTAAAACTGTCTTAAAATGGATTTTTTTTAGTTGTTTTTTTTTTTTGAGGAGGGGGAGAGAGAGAGAGAGAGAGAGAGAGAGAGAGAGAGAGAGAGAATCCAAACAGGCTCCATACTGTTAGCATAGAGACTAACGTGGAACTTGACCTCACTGTCCATGAGATCATGACTTTAGCCAAAACCAAGAGTTGGATTGGCCACCCAGGCACACCTAAAATGAAAGTTGTATTTTTAAAAAAACATACAGAAATTGACCATACCCTCTAGCAATGTTGCTGGACTGGCTACCTTTGCACATAGTTGGTTTGGCTACAGTGTAAAATTGTGGACAATCCCCGCAGAAGATTCCTTGGCTTCATGGATTTCATAAAAGGTAGCTTTATAATATGGAGCTGACACTTCACAGCAGCTGTCATGCAATTGTTATCAAGATGTAGAAATGAACATAACATACAAAAACTGTAGGTTGGAAAGTTATAAGAGGAAATCATCTCAAAAGTTTCTGCCAAAACACTTGGATAATGATGATGGATCATGAACTTTTCAAGGAAAAACAAATCTGTAAAAATGAAGTCCTACCCAATGTTCCCTTTATTCTCTCCCATCATGATTTCCGTAAAGTTCTAGAGTAGGAACTTCATACAGATGCTTAAGTACATGCAGTAGGAATTTCATTGTTCTGCTAGGAGGACTTCAAAGGCAAGTGGAAATTTTTCAAAAGTGAGATCTTGTGACCACATATTTATGTGTCTATGAAAAACCACCAGTTTAGTTTGAGTGTCTCTATGACTTTCACTAATTTTTCAAATTACTTACCAGTGTTTAATCTTCAAGCAAATTCCAGATGATATTTTCTTCCCCACATTTCTCCTCAGGAACAACTTAAATTCTTTCTCCTCTCTATTTAAATTTTAATAACTTTTGCACTGTTGAAAATAGTATATAACTGATTTAATTATTTTTTATCATCACAATTAATAATTATTCAAAGTTTGTCCAGTAGGCAAGGCATCATCTTAGGCATGAATGTCTGTTTCCTTCATCCCCCACCCCTCAATCCACAACGAAATTATCTTTTAGTATTTTACCTAATTGCACTCACCAAAGTTTTCCAGTCAATCCTGACTCAGAATTGAGATAATGATGTTAAAGTCAGATTGACAAAGAAGTAATGAAAATTCAAGCGTTCTTATTTCTGTGGATGAGCATGATACTGAATTCTGAGAGGTGATTTAATTTCAAATCATTCCTGCTACTTCAGATCATCTTGGATTTATATTTTATGAACATTAGCATTTGGATTTTTCAAAAAGATACTGCGGTGCTATAACCCTATTTCAGAACTACAAATACATTTTTCTCATCTAAATTTGATTTGAACTGTCTGAATGTATAAAAGTAATTTATGTTCCTCTAATAACTCTTTCAGAGGTTGATGACTTGCTTTCCTTAAATCAATATTTAAGCAAATACTGCTTTTTTTAACTGGGTAACCTTATTCACAGATGAAGAGTTTAAGGCAGATCTTCATGATAAAAATGTAATTAGAACGATGTTGAAGATCATGGATAAGTATGATGTGGTCTTCTAGTGAGCAGTTGGTGGCAGAGTCCCTGAAGGAGGCCACCTGAATTCTTACCTTTTGCCCACATATTTATTTCCAGATAGAGTATTAAATGTCAAGCACATCCTTTTATAGTAATACCCAAAGTGATTTGTGTCCTTTTAGGGCCCATATATATTTATGGAAATTTGCACGTCAAGGTACTGGGGAATTATCCCAAAGAAGTTAAAGTGGAATTGTCTGGCTCATTATTATTATCTGTGACTGAGGTCCAGGAAAACCAATTTGCTTCCTGACACATTGTTTGATTTAGCCACTGAATGACTCACACCAAATTGAAGACCTGAGGCTAATGCTGCCTGCTTTAATTCCAAAGATAAGCCAGGCTCTTAGTTCAAAGATAGCCTGTGGAAGTGGCTGACAAATCCCTTAGACTATTAGTGAAGCTTAAATTATAAAGTCTGAGTTTGAGAGCTGTGATTAAATATGGACCAGTCCCAATTAATCACTGAGTAAGCCACTTTTCCCCTGTACTCCCTTCACTCATTCTGACAGTTGTTATCTAATGAAGCTATAGAAAGGATTTGAAGAGAAACCCAAACACTTAGCATTTGGGGTTGGAAAGTTGTGTCAGTCCATGAAGGCTCTCAGAGTCTGAAGGATTTAGGCAGAATCTAACTTAGAAAAGACTCATTCTGGGGGCACCTGGGTGACTCAGTCAGTTGAGCATCTGACTTGGGCTCAGGTCATGATCTGTCGGTTCCAGCCCCACATAGGGCTTGCTGCTGTCAGTGGAATAGCCCAGTTGGGATCCTCTGTCTCAGCCCCACCCTCTCTCTCTTTCTCTCTCTCAAAAATAAACTTTTTTTTTTAAAAAAAGAAACAACTCACTCCTTCAGAGAAGGTGAAGCTACGTTCCTCCCCGCATCCCTCTGCCCCCACCTAATATGGCTGCCACGTTGGGAAGATGATGGAAAACCTCACAGATTCCAGAAGCCATGGCAAGAGTGAAGCTCAAAGAGGCAGACGTTGCATATGCAAAGTAGATCTACAAAACTTTGTTTCTCATTTTACTTTGAGAAACTCTGATATTCCACCAACTTAGAAACACATTTGGGGGGAAAATGGGACTGTTTCTGGGCTGTTGAAGAGCTATTACTGTAAAGTTAATTAGCTGAATCAATTTGCAGGGCTTCTAATGCCCGATTCCCAAATGTGCTCCGGGAAAGATCATTTTGATAAGAGGGAGTGTAGGAAATAGGAGCTACCATAAGGGGCTGGTTACAGCATGGAGAAGAGCTCAGAAAAGGACATGGGGAAAACCGATGTCAAGTGCCAATTTTTTTTTAGGTTGGTCCTGTACTCAAAAATATATGAGGTTCTCCATCCCACCCCTCCCCCCATTCTCTCTTTTCACTTCTGCCTTTGTTCTTTGATGTCAACATAACCAATATCCTTATGGATGAAGGAAGTGGTCTTTCCCTTCACCCAGTCCTTATAAATAACAATACATTTATAGAACAAAGTATCAGAATTCCAATCAATCAATCAATCAATCAATTTATATACCCATTTCATGGGTAAGGTGAGAGCTGGGTTGCCTGAACATATCTCTCACATGGGGCCTTCTTTACAAACAATTATTTCTCCTGCTTTTACATTGATTTTCTTCCCAGGGACTAGCTAGAGTAGGTCAGCTCTTCTGTACTGTCACCACTTCCTGAGGTTGCATTCTGTGATTGGAAAAAAAATACAAGACTCAAAAGAAAGGGGCCCATTTCTGTCATTGTTTGAACTTGAATCTGAAGAAGGAAAATGAGAAGGCCAGGGGAATGAAATACCCTTTTCAGGTTTCAGTCAATTCTTCCTTGGTCACCGCAAGTTATTCATCAGTAGAGACTCGTGGATCCCACAGAGCTGGCATTGGTGGCCATCGTAACAATGATACAGTGGCTGAATGGTTTGCACGCACCTGACAGTGCCCTAAGCACTTTGCACTGATCACCTCATTGAATCCTCACAAAATTAATTTAGGTGGATATTCTGAGTATCCCCGTTTTACAGATGAGAACACTGGAGCACAAAAAGGTCAATGATTTGCCCAAGATCATGCAGTTGGCGAGTGACAGAAGCCCACATCTGTTCCAGTGACCAGGCCACAATCTCTAGTGAGCTTCTAGTGATGAGTCATTCTTTCCATTTGTCTGAGAACTGTGTCAGGCACTGGGGATCCACATGGTAAATCAGAGCAGATATTGGTGGAATATCAGAGTTTCTCAAAGATGATTAGTGTTAACTGAATGCCCATGTGGTAGGTCGTCCCCAATGATGGCCCCAGCAAGACAACCCTCATGGTGTCCGTGCCCTTTGGGATTCCCCTCCCACACCGAACATGGGCTGGCCCTGCTATGCTCCACCTGTCCTAGGCCTAATGCATGAAAAGGCTTGACAGTTTTTATTTTTTTCATTTTGGGTTGACCTCACCCTCCATGTAAGAGATTGCTCTCCTGGGAACACCATATGGAGAAGAGGCCCTGAAAGTATAAAAAGAGAGGGACCCAGCCAGTCCAGAGAGTCAGCTGACCCACATCTCCAGTCGCCCCTACACAAGCACCAGGTATGTGAGTGAATCATCATGGAGGTTTGGGTCCCCCACCTTCAATTGCAGCAGCACCAAACACCTCAAGGAAGACCAGCAGAAGAACTGCCCAGCGGAGCCCCATCAACCACAGAATCAGGAAAGATAATGAAATGTCTGGGTTTATCTAAACTGAAGTGTGATTAACATTCAATATTACATTGGTTATTGGTATACAACATACTGATTCAACAATTCCATGCATTACTCAGTGCTCACCACCATCTGTCATCATACGGGGCTGTTACAATATTACTGACTATTCGCTATGCTAGACTTTTCCTCTCTGTGACTTATTTTATAAGTGGTAGTCTGCACTTTGTAATCCCCTTTTTCTATTTCAACCTCCTGCCTACCTACCTCCCCTCTGGCAACCAACCACCAGTTTGTTCTCCATATTTAAGGGTCTGTTTGCTGTTGTTTTTTCATTGGTTTGGTGTTTTAGATTCTACATATAAGTGAAATTGTATGGTATTTGTCTTTCTCTCTTTGACTTACTTAGTGTAATACCCTCCAGGTCCACCCAGAAATGCCTGTCTTAAGCCATTAGGTTCTTGAGTGGTTTATAATACAGCAATAGTCTACTTCGAGCTAAAGTTTATAAATATACTGGCACTAATTCTCACAACAACCTTGCAAGCTCAATTTACTTGGGAGGCAATTAAGACTGGAAGATTAAGTGAGGTGCCAAGTGATGCTAGGTTTTGAACCTGGTCTGTTAGCCCCTGAATGCCTGTCCTGTTTCCCATTGCCTTTGAGGAGCTCACAGTACATACAGCTGAATAAGTAAGGTCTCTGCCTCCAGCTATCCAAAGGGCCCTTCCAAGGCCCTGGGGCACCAGGGAGCAAGAACAGAGCCCTCTGTGGGCCGTCGCCTTTGCCCCACATTTTTTCTCCATCCTTCTCAGCCATGCTCCATGTCTTGGGAGACTTCACACTGTGACCATCTTATCTGGGCCAACTTGTCCTCTGGTGATCAGTTGGGTTTGGCCACTGTGAGGGACTCATGGAAGATGAGAAGAGAGAAAAAAGGATAGTTTCTCCCTGCTTCTGTCCAGCTTCTCCCTAACTCCTGGGGAGTCACTGTGTCCCTCATGGCTTCCGTTTGGTGACCCCTTTGGGCATTCTGGCTCTCACTGGGCTTCAGTAACATTGCTTTGTCTCCCTGTCCCTTTTGTCTTAGTCCTGGTGTTGTGGTTTCCCATTGTTGTTAATCTCTGGGTCCCTAACATCTCAGGTGTGTTCCTTTAACCCTGAACATACGGCTTTAGGTCTTCCTGGGAACAACTTGAGGCACCTCGAGTTTGTTGCCAAGACTTTAACTGATGCAGGGACGCCTGGGTGGCTCAGTGGGTTGAGCAACCGGCATTGGCTCAGGTCATGATCTCACGGTTTGTGGGTTCGAGCCCCGCATCGGGCTCTGTGCTGACAGCTAGCTCAGAGCCTGGAGCCTGCTTCAGATTCTGTGTCTCCCTTTCTCTCTGACCCTCCCCTGCTTATGCTGTCTCTCCTTCTCTCTCAAAAAATAAATAAATAAATAAATAAAACTTAAAAAAAAAGACTTTAACTGATGCAAATATTTTCAAAAGGTAAATAGCTGGCATGTTAGTTAAAGGATAAGTAATATTGATTCAATCCATCGTACCTGTCTCTTCCCACGGAGGGATATGGTTGTCTTCTGCCTTAATTCCTAGAATTAATCCTGAGCTCAGGTTAGTAGGATTTAAGAAGTCTCAGAACAAAATGGCAGCACGTACCAGACACATTCTTGCTGCAAGGTCAGCTCTCATCCCTTACTCTCAACTTAGCCTTGACCACAGTGTCTTAGTCGCTGCCTTGGTGACCTACTAAGTACCCACTACCTCCCACCGCAGAAGCTAGGAGCTCTGGATCTTCCCTGCCAGGCACTCGCTCCACCTCAGGACTATAGTAAGGCTGTGAAACACCACTGGCCAATGAATAAGTGGGGGCTCCACCTACTAGAATGCTTGCTTGCTACAATTTCTGAGTAATTCCTGATCATCAATTGTCAGGAGCCCTAGTTCATGTTGAATCTCTGTGAGATCAAATTATTACCAAGATTTTGGGGCACCTGGGTGGCTCAGTTAGTTAACCATTCGACTTAGGCTCAGGTCATGATCTCACAGCTTATGAGTTCAAGCCCCGCGGCTGGCTCTGTGCTGACAGTGAAGAGCCTGGAGCCTGCTTTGGGTTCTGTGTGTCCCAATCTCTTTGCTTCTCTCCACCTCATGAGTGCACACTCTCCCTCTCTCTCCATCTCCCTCCTTCCCTCTCTCTCTCTCTTTCTCTCTCAAAAATAAATAAACGTTAAAGAATTATTAGCAAGATTTCTTCCTGCCTCTGTTTCTATATGCCATTCATATTCTAAGTGTCAGACGAGGATCCCCTCTCTGTCTGTGGCATGCCTACTTCTGAGTTCGGGTTCTCAGCATATGGCATCTACTCCATCCCACTCCTGGTCACCCAAGCTCCCACAGCACTTCCTGTGAGCTCACAGGTTTGCTCAACCACATTGAAAAGAGCCTTCCTGTAACTTTTCAAACCAAAAACATTTGTGATGCCATTTGCAGCAGCATGGCAGTTCTTAATTAAGTGGAAATGGATCAAAAAGAGCAAGCATGTGATTTTAATCAGAACGGTAGTCAGAAGCCAGAGTCACCATCTCTTAACTTAGGTACTTAAGGAAGGTATGCTTTCTTGGCAAGAGGGGGTGAAAACGATTGGAATGTATCCGAGAAAGAGCCAGAAAACACAAATCTTCTAGGGAATTTCTCTGTAAAAAGAAACAAAGACATAGAGCCGTAGCTTGAAGGGAGGTGAAAAGAAGGGAGCCTTTGAACGATTTTGTTGTAGAAGCATTATCTTTAAGAGATGAGAGACACTTAGAGATGGAATTTTGTGTCCAAGTGGATGCCCAGAGCTGTGGGCAGTGTATTCAGTCACCAAAGGGAAGGGCAGAGACACAGACAGATTGGGAAATTTAAAGATAAGAGGTGGAAGTCCCTTTTTGATTGCTTCTGTCATCTCAGGCAATCAGTAAGCAGAGACAGCCAGAGTGAGAAAGAAGAGTTTGGGAACAGAGAGGCTGTGAAGAGTCATCTGGGAGAGTCGGTGACATGGTCAAGGTCAATGCAGAATCCTGAGTTCCTTGAGAAGTTTGGCTTCTTTTAAGTTCACCGCCACAGGGCCATACTAGCTGCATTTTTCTCCAACTACATTCAGCTTCTTGGATACAAGAGTGGAATAAGCAGAGAAGTGGGTTCAATCTCATGGAGGTTTTGCCCGGTGAGTAGGGTGAAGGGAAAGGGGGCGGAAGACTGTATAACACACTCAGGAGAATTATAACAATGGGCCATGGAATCTAATCTGAGGAAGAAGAGTAGTGAGCACCAAGGGACATAAAATGGGAGAAAATGCAATAAAAAGGGTTAAATGAATAGATTAGAAACTTCATATTGGAATTTCACAGACCACACAAGGAATTCTAAATGTAATAGGAAGTTCTAGGAGTGCAGTTTTCTTTGGGAAGAGAGTATAGTGTCAGAGAAATTTCTCCTCCTCTTTCCCTTCTTCCTTCTCCTCCTCCTCCTCCTCTTCCCCCTCCTCTTCCCCTTTCTTCTTCTTTTGGAAATCTCATATAAGCTAAAAAGTGCTCTTTGAATAGACTATTTACTGATGAAAAAGCATGAATCCCATGACTTGAAAGCCTCTGACAAAAAGACATAAGAACCAACTCTATCAGCCAGAGTGTGAAAAACGCTTAATTGGGTTATTCCCCCCCCCCCCCAAAAAAAATATCTGTAAAGGGGAGGCATAAATTCAAGGAAGTAACACTAGAATGACATTGGGCCTATTGGTGTCTGCAGTTTTCAGCAAAAGGGAAGTTTCACTGAAGCAGGAAGAACCCCATGAAGCCAAGAGCAGATGACCGAGAACGGCTTAGTTCATTTCCATCTCCCGCAACAGCCTGAGTCACAGCTCAGTCCTAAGCTGGGTCCTTAGAAAAGCAAATTAACTATTTCCAGTCAGCAGGGAAATCACACTTATAGCAATAGTAATTGTAAAAGTGCCGAAATTTGTTCAGCACTGACAGTCTGCTTTCCAAAAAAAGCACTTTGCCATGAGGCAGCATAGGGCCCAGTGGCCCACGGGGACCTGTTAAATCAACAGCATCTTAAAAAAAATATTGGAGCAAAGCAGAACAAAGCAGTAATCCGGGTTTCCCCAGATATGACCTAATTTTATATATAGCAACAAATGGTTTAGAGATGCAAAGAAAAAAGCTATTAATCTGACCTAAGAAGACCTTGGTAATTTTTCTTTTTATCTTTTCTAGCCATCTTCCCTGTTTTCCTCAGCTATGCTCCCAGGAGTGTTGGAATTAAACCAGAGACATTTGTCGAAGGAAACTAATACATTCTAGGTTAGTGTTTGAAAGGTACATCTATAAAACTGTGGCATCCCCAGTAACCTGCATACTGTTATACCCAAGTTTCCAATATTGCCCCCAAAAACCAGAGACCACGAGAGAGACCGAGTCACGCATGCAAAAGCAAAGGGCTTTATTATTACGGGCTTATAAGCTCAGGCTCAGAGACTTCACCAACACAGTGGATCCCTGCGGAGAGCCCCGAACAAAGGTGGGGTAGGGCCTTTATGGGCTTGGCAAGGGGGAGTTACAAGAAATTGTAACACAGGTACGGGGGTCCAATCATTATCACCTATCAATATGGGCAGCAACTTTGACCATACATTGATACTTTTGGTGGGAGCCAATCACAACATTTAGAGTATTGACCAATCACAGAGTGGGCCCAGGACCCTCAGGTAGGGTGTGACTAGCCTCAAGCAATAGGTGATTATCTTATAGCTTCCATCTTTAGGCCCGCCCTTAGAAATGTTAAAGGTGTCAGCTGGCCTTTCATGATTGGGTGTTACCAGGGTGGTCCCTCCTTTCTTGGGCAAGGTGTGCCCTTCTATTGTCTAATGATTCTGAGAAGCCAAATTCAGACCTGCATCCTTATATGTTATAGAAATTCCTCTTAGATTCCATGTTCTGAAGTCTCTTCTTTGTCTGGACTTGACGGCCTTGTACCACTGCGTCCAAGACTTCTACTCAGCTCCCATGAGGGAAAAGAGAACTGAAACGTGCAGCCCCACCACGGACCACAGACTTCTCACACATGTCTAATGCATAGTCATGATGGGCACTGTTGCATCCTCACTTGACAGAAGAAACCAGGTTTAAGACAGTTTCCACGTCCAAATGAAATAAGTGACTGCACTGGGGTTCAAATCCAGATCTTACAGATTAAAAGTCTCTTGCTCCTTTGACCAAACCAACCAGCGCTACTGACTTCCCCTTAGAAGCCAATACCTCCCGGACTCCTCCCTTCTTTCACTGTAAAGCTTTCTGAGTTTTATGGGAAGTCACATGAGCCATTGAAATCCCAGTCTTTGGAAAACCCCATGGGGCCACCTTGTAAAAACTTCCTTCCCTTGCATCCTGTGGCCTTGAAGCAGTTCAGGTGAGAACAAAGACTTCCAGGTCAGGAGACCAAAAGCAGTTTCCAGCTCCTGCCACACCACTGCTGGGTGACCCTGCTTTCAAGTAAAAGCCTCAGTTTCATTCAGGGGAAAAGATTAAAAGGTACACTCTTACCTTTTTCACAAGGTTATTGTACAGACTGGATGAAATAACAAACCTAAAGGATCTAACACCGTGTCTCCCACAGTAGTATTGTATATATTATATTTTTAAAAATCAGCTACACAGGTTAGACTATCTAAGGTTATCTCTGGTGACATCTATCGGTCATTTTTATTTAACTTTTAATACACTCGTGTCTCTTTAAGTTGTTTAAAAGCCTTTAAAGGCTCAGATCATGTCCTATTTCTTTGTATGCTCTACACAGAGCACAGGCTTTGACCAGAGAAATTTCTTCAAAGATATTTCATAAGGTATTGTCTTTCAATACCAACAGGAAGGACAATTCAAGATATACTGTGGATTTTAATCATGTGTTTCATTCTTATGCTGAGTGGTTCTTTGTTTTTTTACTTTTATTATCATTATTATTATTTTAATATTTATTTATTTTTGAGAGAGAGAGACAGAGCACAAGCTGGAAAGGGGCAGACAGAAAGGGAGACATAGAATCTGAAGCAGGCTCCAGGTTCTAAGCTGTCAGCACAGAGCCCAATGAGGGGCTCAAAGTCACCAGAGGATCTTAACCTGAGCTGAAGCTGCATACTTAACCGACTGAGCCAGCCAGGCACCCCACGCCCATGTATTAAAATGACACTTAGGGGCTCCTGGGTGGCTCAGGTCATGATCTCACGGTTTGTGGGTTCAAGCCCTGCATCGGGCTCTGGGCTGACAGCTAGCTCACAGCCTGGAGCCTGCTTCGGATTCAGTATCTTCTCCCTCTTTCTCTAGCGGCTTATGCCGTGTCTCTCTCTCTCTCTCTCTCTCTCTCTCTCTCTCTCTCTTTCTCAAAAATAAAAACGTTAAAAAAAATTTTTAATGACACTTGGGGGCAGCAGTGAATCAGTTTGCACGTCCCTGTTTTGAACTAGAAGAAAATACAAACTCCAAAGGTAGGAGCTGACAGATAGGAAATGAATAATTCTCAAAATACATCACTGGCTTTCAAGTGACTATGCACTTTGCTACGGGAAATCTATTGAAAAGCAGCACACCCTTCTTCATGCCTCTTGGGAGCTTTTGAGGATAAATGATTTGTTTTCTTTCTCACCGTGGGTGGCAAAGCAAACCTACAGGACATTTAACCGTTTATTCACACTGCGAAAGGGAGCAAATGTGCTTGCTACATCATAAAGGAAGATGCATTTAGCATGCATTTAGATACGGGAAATGCGCATCTCCTGCTCTAGTTAACTACTACCTTAGTCATTGGAATCAATTAAATCGGTTCAATGAAACATTGGAATAACACGCTCTGTTAGTCAGGTTTTTGCCCTGCGGCACTAAAGAGAGAAAAGCGAAGGGTAGTAGCAGGAGTTGATAGTAGAGGCTTATTTAGCCAAGCAGCTTTCTAGAACGCTCTATGCCCAGTAAAGAGCCTAGCCAATCTCCCAGCGTTTCATTTACATCACTGCAAATATGTGTTTAGATGCTCAGTTACTGCTCAGAACTTTAGCCCCTGGATAGTACAAGAGCCTTAACAGTCCAAGCCGACGTGTTAATTGTCTGAAAAAACAAAGTAGATTTAGGCATTTCCTTTTTCTTTGTTTTAGAGTTGAAAAAAGGTAAAAAAGAAAGCTCACAGAGGAACACCTCTGCCCCAAAGCTTGGCCCGATCTGTGCCCCTCACCAGAATCTGAGGAAACAGCCTACACTTTCATGCCAATAGTGTTTCCACGAAAACCAGATGGAAAAGTGCAATCGAATATACCACAGCCTCTCAATGCTCCACAGACACGGAACCTAATTTCTGTTATACCTATGCCCCTAATTATTATAGAAGCATTCATCATTTATTCATTCAACAAACATTCACATAACATCCAATATGTATCCAGTACTAGGAATATAAGGATGAAAGGCAAATCTGTGTTTTAAAGAAGTTCACAGTCTAGGGTGAAATGAACACATACACACGCGTGTACACACACACACACACACACACACACACACCTGTAAATAACTGCAATCACACTGATTTCTTTAGGCTTGGAATCTGTGATTTTTCTCACAGCTAAACAAAACTGCACCTCAGAGTCGAGTCTCAGAGCGCGCAGATCTCATTTCACAGATGAGGAAAGTGAGTCCAGAGGTGTACCGGTTTGTCAATGGGTATTTGTGTCCTCCTAAAATGCATATGTCAAAATCCTAACTCCAGATGTGATGGTAGCAGGAGATGACGCCTGTCCGCTGAAAGAAAGCCAACTTCAGAGTAGATTAGTAAACACTCTACTTGTTGTCTCCCTTCAGACTCTAGCCTGGGAGACAGTCTTTCAGATGGTTCTGGAGAACTGCTCCGAAGCTTGTTAGCTACAATTATATATATGTGTGTGTGTGTATGCATATATAATTATATATTTTATAAGTATATACAATATACAATATATAATTCTACAATATACAAATATATAATTGTGTATTTATATATACACACACAAAAGGGGAAAAGGGAAATTGCATATAATATATGTAATTGTATATATATACAAATATATTGTATAATTATGTGTATATATATGTATATATATATATATATATATATATATATATACACACAAAAGGGGAAAAGGGCATACCTATTTGTAACCAGCTCTCCAAACGCTTGGATGTCACGAGGTATAATTTGTTATAGTTGTAAAAGTTAAGGTTTTCTTTCCACAAGGACACAAGAAAGACCCTTAAGTCGCCTCAATACATTACGTTCCTATCACGTCTGATAAAAAATATTGCTTGCACACCTCAGCTTAACTGGTTTTCCATTTCTTTTTGTTTTTTTGTTTCTCCCTGAGGTCACTTGAGACGGTCACAGAAGGCTGACATCAGTTGGCTATTTAATGCACTGCAGGTTTAGCACAAAGGTGTTTGCGAAATTATTAGGTCATGAGGGTGGTGCCCTCATGAGGGAGACTAGTGCCCTTCTGAGAAGATACAAGAAAGCCTATTCTCTCTCTCTGCCAGGTGAGCCCATGAAAAGAAGGCAGCCATCTGCAAATCAGGAAGCCATTTTCATCAGAACCAAATCTACCAGCATCTTGACCTAGGACTTCCCAGCTTCCAGAACAGTTAGAAATAAGCGTTTGTTTTGTAAGCCACCCATATAATTCATTATAGCAGCTCGAACTGAGTAAGACAATGGGTACATTTTTGTGTTTCTGGGACTGTAGATAGTTGGAAAAGGAGGGACACCTGGGCGGCTCAGTCAGTTGGGCGTCTGGCTTCAGCTCAGGTCATGATCTCATGGTTCATGAGTTCAAACCCCACTTTGGGCTTGCAGCTGTCAGTCTGGAATCTGCTTTGGATCCTCTGTCTCCCGGTCTCTCTGCCCCTCCCCTGCTTGCACTCTCTCTCTCTCTCGCGTGCGCGAGCGTGCAAAAATAAATAAACTTCTAGATCTTTGGAAAGGGATTTCAGGTAATGTAGAAAAGGGAAACAATTTACACTAAGATATTCATTCATTCCGTCAAAAATTACGCACATTTGATGCCCATTCTCCTCTATCTCGGCTGCAGGAAGAGCACAGGAGAGCTCTAACCTGCAGTCGGATCTGGTGGCTCCACCCTATGCTGGGTTACTTGGTGCCCAAGAGACGAAACCCCTGTCTCTTCTCAGGGGAAATTCGTTATTGCCATCACCCGCCCAGCCTGTCAGTGGGGAAGCCATAGTCCCCAGAAGTTCTCAAACATCAAGCTGGGTTTAGTTATTTATTCAAAACCAGAAAATAACCTTTAATTATATCTTTTACTGACTCCTCCCAGGTCCCATCTACTCTGGGGTGTTTTTTTCATACAGTGCTAGGTACCCGGGGAGCAAACGAGGCTCGAACTCATGAACCATGAGTCATGACTGGAGCCGAAGTCAAATGCTTAACTGACTGAGCCACCCAGGTGCCCCCACATGCTTTCTAAGTAGACACGTAAGGCACAAGACAAGAAAACCTGAAACGAGGGAAGATTTTATGGAAGAAAATTTCTCTCTTCTGCCAAAACCCTTCAAAATGTTATAGGGACAGGAGACAGGAGGGAAAGTACTCTATACCAGTTGAAGACACTAGTGAGAGAATTAGTGTCTCTTCAGTTCTTACTCTGGGAGTTGGCATCTCACAGAGATGTTGGGGAGGAGATCATGGGGCAGTGTTGTGCCCACGGATGACCTTGAATTTCTCCCAGGCTCAGAGCAGAGCAGAATCAGGGCAGAGCCTCAGCCAAAACAATCACCATCTATAATGGACAACATACATCCACGGACAGTCTCTCTGCACTGACAGAAAAAGTACTACTGGACCTAGATTCCTCCCTCCCCCCACCCTCCAGGAACAGGTTTCATAGGAGCAGAACTTTCACCAGACTGTGTTTGAGAATTATAGGATCAAACCATGGGTTGGAATGTAGAATAGAGAATTAAACAAGTTGTAGAGATGGACTGACAGAAAAATTACTGGATTCAATAGAAGAAACATCTCAGAAAC
>NC_043709.1:123302048-123303049 GCF_006229205.1 Suricata suricatta
TCCATATATTGTTTTCTGAAGTAGATAAAAGCACCCAGGGAAGAGGCTGGATGGAAGTCAGTGAACCTAAGTGATGCTAGGGAGTCTGAGGTTTCCATTGGAACCAAGTGTTATCAAAAGCTTGGTTTCCAGAAGTTTCTCGATGTGCATGTCTCCTTTAAGAGGTCTTGTATTTACTGAGTTCCAAAGAGAAGGTGGAGGAGGGAGAGATGGCTGGGTCGGGGCAGGGTTTGGGGTGAAATTAAAGTGGGGGGAAATTCCACTTACTATACAATGATGGCTTTTTTTATTTATTTAAATTGAGGGGGGAGGGGGGAGCTGGCAGGGGCACGCACACTCGCGTGCACACACACACACACACACACACACACACACACACACACACCACACAATCCCAGGCAGGCTCTACGGGCACAGCCTGACAAAGGCCTCGAATGCACGAACCAGGATCCTGGCCTGAGCCAAGAGCAAGAGTTGGAAGGAAGCCACACAGGTGCCTCATCAATGATGGTTTTTTAAAAAATCCAAGATGAAACATTAAAGTAGACCTGACTGTTTCAGTATCTTTGCTTCTTTTGGCAAGAGTGGGGGAAGGGGGGATACACCCAGATAAAGTTAAATCATCTCTAAATGGTGTGTTGAGGGAACAAAGTCATGGGACAAGAAAAGCACAAAACTTTCATTTTTTTTAAGGCTTCAGATATTCCCTCCCAAATTGGCCACTTCCACTACAACCATTTGACTAAGTCTGAAATATTTGCTACTTGCAAATAAGTTAAGAAAATGTTTAAAATCTCTGATTTAGAGATCTTTGCTCCGCTTGTTTGAGCCTATAGAATATCTGTTGTAGGGTTACAGCATTTAAAATTGTATCCACGAGCACATGTACCCCAATGTTCATAGCAGCACTGTCAACAATAGCCAAAACATGGAAGGAGCCTAAATGTCCATCACCTGATGAGTGGATCAAGAAGATGTGGTATATATACACAATGGAGTAC
>NC_043709.1:123303149-123381243 GCF_006229205.1 Suricata suricatta
GAAACCAATTTGACAATAAACTATTTAAAAAATAAATAAATAAAATAAAATTGTATCCCCATTCCACCCACCCTAAAGGGCTGCTGCCTAACTTGTCTTTCTGTTTAACTAGAGAATCACCTGCACTTTGGTGCCCTTAATATGACACCCATACTGTTATTTAGATTCCAAGAAGAATCCAGGAGTTTGACCAAATCTTTCCAGAAGCTCCGAAGCCAACCTTACCATTTCAGCATTCATTTCTTTACATCACAACTAAATTATAATAATTATAAACTACCCCTTTTACCCGTCTTTCCTTTATCAAGTAGGAAGCCAAGGATAGTCAGGAATTACAGATTCTCCTCCTAGAATGTCACAAAATCCCCATCTCTCCAGTCCGATCCCTGTCCCCCGCCCCAAGGGGAAATTCACTGCCCGCTTTAGAGGAACGTCACTCGTGGTGGGAACACCGCCCCCTCCCGGACCTCCCCACTGTGCCTCTAAAAGTGCTGTTTGTAACCAATTGTTCCTGTTGAATAACAATGCGCGCTGCGGGGCTTTTTCCGCCTGCCTGCAAATAGATTAGGCTTCGAGCTTTTTCTGTGTGTGAAGACGGCGCCCGAGCCCCCAGGAGGCCATTATCAGGCGCCAACAGATGGAGCCTATCAGCCCGCTGTCAGTCATCCGCACCTGTGGATTGTGCGCCCCAGCCAAAAAATTAATTGCTTAGAAATATAAAATCGGTAGGCTCAGATCTGAAAGGATTAAGAAAACATGGTTAAGCAAAAGAAAGAGGAAAACCATGCTCTGCTAGGGGACTTTATCAACACCCACATATCTAAGCGTGTGACGTGTTCAGACTTTGATTTGGTTTCCGAGCACAAGAGACACTGCAAGATTAGAACGGAAATGTTTGGAAAGAAAGGGGAGGCAACTTAAAAGAAGGCATAATGTCCATTGCTTCAAATTGGGTCATCCACAAGCATCCTAAAGAAAACATCCCCCCACCCCCCCCCCCCGCCCCGCCGCAAATTTTTTATCTTCTATTTTCATAGTTCGCTCGTGACTTTCGCATTTAGTCCGCTGGATTCTTCATTCTCCTTATTTTCCATTTGTCATGTTATTCGGTTTTTCATATTTTACTCCATATTTTTTTCATATTTTTCACATTTACTGCCTCTTCATACTGCTTCTTCATATGCTTTTTCATATTTTACTGCTTCTACGATTTCAGAACCAGCAAGGAGAGGGTTTCAGTTTTGTTTTGTTTTCCATAATGGTTGCATGGGCCCATCTTTATAACGCATATTTCCTAGTTTCCCTTAAAGAGTATGGTCTTGATTCCTTTGCAAAAATCTTCCTCATTGCGTGACCTTGGTTCTCTCTCTCTCTTTTTTTATCTCAATTACCTGCAAAATTAAACTTGAATGCTAAGATCCCTTGCAGCTCTGAAATTGTATGACTCTATAAAATCAGTTTCCTCCAGTATTTAGAAATGGCTTAGACAAAATATCTGGAATATGGAAATAAGGGTTACGGCGGGGGGGGGGGGGGGGGGGGGGGGGGAGGAGAATCCCTAGGAGGAGTGTATGTTACATTGATGAACACTGCACTCTACCTCTGAAAATTTCTCCAGTGAAACAACAGATTATTACTGTCAGGGTGGTAATGAGGAAGTATCCTTCAGTAATTAATTATGATGTAGTAGTTGGGATTATCTTATTTAGAAAATTAAATACAGTTTTTACCTGTCAACATTTTGCCTTATTTCAGTTTAAAAACAAACGTTATCTTTGATCCTGACACAGCAACGCAGTGTATAGTCTACATTTGAATTGAAATTTTTTTTTCTCTTCAAATAGACATTTAGGAACAACTTAATTCACTGAAGAATGAACTAATTTGGGGTACCTGGGTGGCTCAATAGGTTGCAGGACCAACTTTGGCTCAGGTCATGATCTCAGGGTTCATGAGTTCAAGCCCCGCAGTGGGCTCTGTGCTGACACCTCAGAGCCCAGAACCTGTTTGGATTCTGTGTGTGTGTGTGTGTGTGTGTGTGTGTGTGTGTGTGTGTGTGTATGTGTGTGTGTGTGTCCCTCCTCCGTTCGTTCATGCTCTGCCTCTCTGTCTCTCTGTTTCTCTCTCTCTCAAAAATGAATAAACATTTAAAAATTGTTTTAAAAAGAATAAATTCAACCAACTTTTTTCATTTATCACGTGTCAACTTCTGGCACATGCTGGAAATAAAATATAGTGCCTTTCCTCAAGGAATTTGAAATCGGGAAGACTGAATAAAAATAAGTGCACAGAGGCACTGGGGATGGCTCAGTCGGTTGGGTGTCCAACTGTTGATTTTGACTTAGGTCATGATCTCTGGGTTCGTGAGTTTGAGCCCCACATACTCAGGCTCCACACTGATGGTGCAGAGCCTGCTTGGGATTATCTCTTTTCTTTTCTCTCTCTCTCTCTCTCTCTCTCTCTCTCTCTCTCTCTCCCTCCCCTCTTGCACACATGATTTCTCTCAAAATAAATAAATAAACTTGAAAAACAATGCACAAATAAAAATAGTGATAAAAATAATATCAGCCACTACTTAGTGAGCACTTATAATGTGTAGATAGTCATTTGATATATGTCCACTATATCTAATCCTCAGAACAATGCTGTAAAATATCACTATCCTGTGGGTTTTTTTAAGACTTCAGTTTTTAGAGCAGTTTTAGATTCCCAGCAAAATTAAGAGAAGGTACAGAGATTTCCTGCATGTCCCCCGCCCCCGCCGCTACACATTCACAGCCTCCTCCATTATCAACACCTCTTATCAGAGTAGTACACTGGTTACAACTGATTGACCTTCACTGACACATCAGAATCCCTCAAAGTCCACAGTTGACATAAGGGTACACTATTGGTGTTGTACATTCTATAGGTTTGGACAGATGTCTAATGACATTTATCCATCATTAGAGTAGCATATAGACTAGTTTTATTGCTCTCTATTTTCTCTATGCTCCACCCACTCATCCTTTCCCCTACCCCATCTTGGCAACCACTGATCTTTTTAAATATCTCTATAGTTTTGCCTTTTCTAGAATGGCATATATTAGGAATCATAGTAGGTAAGCTTTTCAGAGCACATATTTAATAAGATGTACTTAAGGCTCTTCCACATCTTTCCGGGGCTTGATAGCTCATTTCTTATTAGCATTGAGCAATGCTTCATTTCCTGGACTCCATCGTTCATACTTTATTAATCCATTCACCTACTGAGGGACATCTCGGTTGCTTTGGCTATTATGAACATGGCTGCTGTAAACATCCATGTGCAGGTTTTTGTATAGACATAGTTTTCAACTCCTCGGGGTAAAAACCAAGGAGAGTGATTACTGAATCACATGGTAAGAGTCTGTTTCATTTTATAAGAAACTGCCAAACAGTCTCCAAAGTAGCTGTGAAATTTTATGCCAACGAGATTTCCTATTGCTCCATATCCTCGCCAACATTGGATGTGTCAGTGTTCTTGAATTCGCCCTTTCTTAAAGGTACATAGTGGTATTTCATCATTGTTTTGACTTGAAATTCCCTGCTGACATGATATGGAGAAGCTTTTCACATGTTCATTTGCATGTTGCATATCTTCTTTGGTGAAGTGTCCGTGAAAGGCTTTGGCCCATTTTTAAATCAGGTTGTTTGTTTTCTTATCATTTAGTTTTAAGCATTTCTTGCATATTTTGGATAACAGTCCTTTGTCAGATGTATTTTTGGCAAATTTCTAAATTTTTTCCCATTCTGTGGCTTGTCTTCTTACTTTCTCAACATTGTCTTTTGCAAGCAGACATTTTTCAATTGTAATGAAGTCCAGCTTATCAATAATTTCTTTCATGATCATGCCCTTTGACTTATATCTAAACAGTCATCACTATACCCAGGGCCATTTAGGTTTTTTCCCTTGTTACCTTCTAGGAATTGTATAGTTTTGCAATTATATTAGGTCTGTGATCCATTTTGAGTACATTTTTGTGAAGGATATAAGGTCTGTGTCTAGATTCATTTTTTCGCATGTGTATATCCCGTTGTTCTGCAACATTTGTTGAAGGGACTGTCTTTGCTCCATTGTATTGTCTTTCCTCCTTAGTCAAAGATCTTATTTATGTGTGTCTATTTCTGTGCTCTCTATTCTGTTCCATTGATCTACTTATGGGTTTTTTCATCAATACCACATGGTCTTGATTACTGCAGCTTTATAGTAATTCTAGAAGTTGGGTAGTATCGATCCTCCAACTTTGTTCTTTTCCTTCAATATTATATTAGCTATACCAGATCATTTGACTTTCCATATAAACTCTAGATTTTGTCAATACCCACAAATAACTTGCTGGAATTTTTAGTGGGATTGCATTGAATATATAGATCAAGTTGGGAAGAACTGACATTTGGACAGTACTGAGTTTTCTTATCCATGAGCATGGAATATATCTGCATTTATTTAGTCCTTTTTATTTCACTCGAGCTTGATAGTTTTCTTCATAGAGATCTCGTACATATGTTGTTAGATTTATACCTAAGTATTTTATTTTGGGGGTGCTAATGTAAATGGTAGTGTTTTTTTAAATTATACATTTCACTTGCTAATTGCTGATATATGGGAAAGCAGTTAACTTCGGTATACTAACCTTATATCCTGCAACTTTGCTATAATTGCCTATTAGTTCCAGGAGATTTTTTTGTCTACTTGTTTGGATTTTCTACATGGAAAATCATATCATCTGTGAACAAAGACAGTTTTATTTCTTCCTTCCCAATGATTTATTTCCCTTCTTATCTTGCTGCATTAGCTAGGACTTTCAGTAGGAGATTGAAAAGGAGCAGTGAGAGTCGACATCCTTACCTTGCTCCTGACCTTAGTGGGAAAGTTTCTCATTTCTCACTTTTAAGTATAATGTAAGCTGTAGAGTTTTTGTAGATATTCTTTTTTTTTTTTAAGTAGGCTTCACACTCAGCATAGAGCCCATTGTGGGGCTTGAATTCACAGCCCTGAGATCAAGACCTGAGCTGAGATTAGGAGTCAGATACGTAATTGACTGAGCCACCTGGGCACCCCAGATGTTCTTTATCACACTGAGAAAAACTTCCTCTATTCCTAGTTCTCTGAAAGTTTTTATCATGAATAGCTTTGAGGTTTTGTATCTATTGATACGATCATGTGATTTTTCTTTTTCAGCCTGTTGATGTGATGGATTCATGAATTAATTTTTAAATGTCGAACCAGTCTTGTATACCAGGGACAAATCTTACCCAGCCATAGTGTATAATTTTTTAAATACATTGTTGGATTTGATTTTCTAACATTTTGTCGAGGAGTTTTGCATCTATGTTAATGAGATTTGTCTATGCATTTCTATTTCTTGGAATGTCTGTCTCATTACATGTAGAGTAATGCTGGCCTCACTAATGAATTGGACAGTATTCCCTCTGTGTCTATCCTCTGAGAGAGATTGCAGACAGTTGGTATATTTTCTCCCTTAAATGTTTGGTAGAATTCACCAGTGAACTCATCTGGACCTGGTGCTTTCTATTTTGGAAGGTTATTAGTTATTGACTTAATCTCTTCAGTAGATACAGCTCTATTTAGATGTCTAATTCTACTTGTGTGAGTTTTGGCAAATTTTATCTTTCAAGAAATTGGTCCATGTCATCTAGATTATTAAATTTGTGGGCATAGAAGTTAGAATTGTTCACAGTGTTCTTTGATATCCATAGAATCTGTAGTGATGTCCCCTCTCTCATTTCTGAAACTAAGAATCAGTATCCTGTTTTTACAGATGGAAACACTGAGTTCAGTAAAATTAGGTGATGTGTGCAGAGACAAACAGTGGGCAAGTATAAGAGCTGCACTTTGAATTCAAATGTCCTTGTAGACTGCACTCTGCCTGTAACACCAGATAGTATATTATCGCACAAGAAAGATCTAAAATGGGTTTTGAATAGGTATAAAGATCAGTGCTGAGAACGTATTCAGAAGGGATGTAACTGTTTTAAGAAGGTCTGTAGCTGATTTTTACTACTAAGCACCCCTGAGATGAGCCAGATTCCCTTCTCGTGACTCTCACTGCACCCTGTATTTCAATTTTCCTATTGCTCATCAAACTTCTAATGATGTTATAATTGTTATATGTTATTATGTTATGATTATACTAGAAATTCCTTTCCCACTAGAGTTTTGTCTTATAAGTACAGGAACCACCTACATGCTGGTAAATGTTAAACAACATTTGTGCATCTCTGTGATTAAATACTCACCAGCCACCAATATGCTACCAGCTTGTCCCTGAAAATTTAACAGATCAGCTGTATGTAGCATATCACCAATGGGAGCTGTCTATATTGCTTTTCAGTATATCCCCAGTACTGGCACTTGGAAAACATTTGACATTTCTGTTGAAAGACTGAGATAGATTCCTTCCAAGTTGAAGTTTCTCTTAGGATCTTGTCTTCGGTTAGGAGATCGTAATCCATATCTGCCTAGTGCTGCTAAGAATCTGGACCTGGGAAAAGCTGAGAAGCAGTGCCAGGACTTATAACCACATCATTACAAACACATTTACATAACTGTTGCCGAAACACTCACCCTTGTGATGAAGCTGTTACTGAACTCAAACGTGTCTGTGCACCTGATGTACAGGAGCCAGTGGCTGAGACACCAATTTTGAGGCAAAGGAAAGCTTTGTTGTCAGAAGAGCAGCCCAATGAGAGGCAGGAGATCAGTCCCCAGACTGTCTTGCCGTGTTGAGGTTAAGGACAGCTTATATGTGTTTGGGGAAGAAGGTGATTTCAGGAGAAAAGAGTCAAGGGTTTCTTGAAACCTTGAGGTGGAGGGCTTGAAACAATCTTAAAGTGTGCATTCTTCCAGAAAACGAGGTGCCCTTTGGGACCTGATACAATTAGGTACATCAGATAATTTAAGACAAATGTTACCATCCAGTACCCATTAGGTTTCTACAATCAGTGGGTAAAGAGGGAGTAGGGGTAAAAAAGGCAAAGTTAGTGATTAACCAAGTATGAGGTGATGAGATGCATAAATCATAGTTAAGTAGGGAACAAAACAGAATAGAGCTAAGTTAATAATGCAACTAAGACAACTATAGTTCTGCGTGATGCTTGCTTTCAAAACCGGTCCAGGAACCAAGCTTCCAGCCTGAGACCTCTTAGGTCTGGGTGGATGGGAGGGAATGAGAAAAACATACCTGTTATTTATGTCTTCAGGAAAAAGCTAATGTGCTCTATTTATTAAGGTTTAGTCACAGCCATAGTAAACGATAATATTTAGATTCACTACTCTTTAATTTCAAAGGCAAGATTCCGAAGAATTTAGCTAGGATCTTTCCTGGAGACATTACCATTCTCTCTTAATCTTCAAAATGCATAAGATAAGAAATAACAACATAAAGCACCCAAAACAGCAGTCCAGACATTGCATGCTATTGATTATAATGGCAATTATTGTTGTCCGTGTGATCATCAGAGGCATATGTGCCCATCTCCTCCACTGGATTATGAGGCCCTGGAGAAAAAAACCATGAGGATTCTTCTGTGTGTTCCCTTAAGTCTTTCCCATGTAGTTTCCTCAATAAGGCCTCAAATTAAATATACTTTCCCGTAGTGAATTGACTACACTAGCAATCTTATTAAGACATACAGCCTCACAACATCCAGGAAATAGGAAACAAAATCAACATGAAGGAATCTGCTTGTTATGGAGCGCCTGGATGGCTCAGTCGGTTAAGTGTCCAACTTCATTCAGCTCAGGTCATGATCTGGCAGTTCATGAGTTCGAGTCCCATATTGGGCTGTGCTGACAGCTCAGAGCCTGGAACCTACTTCAGATTCTGTGTCTCCTTCTCTATCTGCCCCTCCCCTGCTCATACTTTGTCTCCCTCTCTCTCAAAAATGAAAACATTTTTAAAAAAGGAATCTTTTTTCATTTTTGGATATAAGTTTGATATAAGTGCATCTGACTGTGACTTTTGTACCTTCAGACTTTAGATAAAAAGAGATCAGGGCTTATCTTCTGGGCTTTACTCTTAAAATTCTCAGCTGTTCCTTTTCCCTATCATTTCTTAAATCAGTTGTATTGATCCTCATGGTTATAACAGCATGTTTTATACAGTGAACAAACTATCTTGGCTAAAATCCTAGATCTGCCTTGGCCTACTAACTTAAACACTCTCTGCCTCAGTTTCCTTATCTGTAAAGTTTGGAAAATCATCATACTTACCTCATTGGGCTTTTGTGAAGGTTAAACATAACGTAGTGATATTATAAAGTGCTAGCATGGTGAATATGCTCAATAAATATTAGCTATTCTTATGCATATTTTATTCTTATATCTATCCTCCACCTTAAAAATATTTCCAGGGGCACCTGAGTGAGTCAGTCAGTTAAGTGTCCAACTTCGACTCGGGCCTCGATCTCACGGTTCATAGGTTCGAGCCCCATGTCGAGTTCTGTGCTGACCACTCAGAGCGGGGAGCCTGCTTTGGATTTTGTGTCTCCCTCTCTCTCTGCCCCTCCTCCACTCATGCTCTGTCTCTCTCTCAAAAATAAATAAACTATAAAAAATTGTTTTAATATTTCTAGGGGCGCCTGGGTCACTCAGTCAGTTATGCGTCTGACTCTTGATTTTGACTAAGGTTATGATCTCAGTTCATGAGATGGAGCCCCGCATCAGGGTCCATGCTGAGAGCATGGAATCTGCTTGGGATTCTCTCTCCCCCTTTCTTTGCTCTTCCCCTGCTTGTGCACTCTTTCTTTCAAAAAAAAAAAAAATCGGATGTGAGGGCAATCTGGCTGCGACATCTGTCACCCCATTGATCTCCAGGGTTGATTCGGCTGATCTGGCTGGCTAGGCGGGTGTCACCTTCCTCCCTCACTGCTCCATGTGCGTCCCTCCCGAAGCTGCGCGCTCGGTCGAAGAGGACGACCATCCCCGATAGAGGAGGACCGTTCTTCGGTCAAGGGTATATGAGTAGCTGCGCTCCCCTGCTAGAACCTCCAAACAAGCTCTCAAGGTCAAAAAAAAAAATCTATCTATCTATCTATCTATCTATCTATCTATCTATCTATCTATATTTCTAGATTTCTTTTTTGAGATCTGGTTGATTTATTACCTGGATATGTCTGAGCTTTTGTGTATATTTATGATCTCTCACATCAGGCTATAAGAGTCCCATTAAACAAGATTTGATATCAAAAAACTTGTGACTTTTAGCTGAAAAAGTCACTACCCTTCTATAAAACACATCAGAACTTTGATGGCACAGGTCATGCTGGAAAATGATAATCTTTGAGGTCTTTAGAAGTAACTTTAAAGGGTGTTATATAATGCTTGATGTGAAAATAACCTATCAGAATGGATAAAAATACATTGCACAGAAAGGTGGCATTTTTAGAGAACGTGTTGTTTATGATTCCTGCCACCCAGGCTCACTTGCCATGGTGGTGGGGACATTCCACGACTACGTACGTAAGTGAAACTGATCAAATGCGACATTTCTCACTGAAAACCAGTACGTTGTAGTGGAATGAGAGGAGCCTGAAGGTGAGAGGATCTGAATCCTCATGCCGATTGCTGTTAAATTGCTGTGTGATCTTGTACTAGGCTCTTCACCTCTGCAGGGTCTGTTCCTTCATCTGTAAAAGACAAGGATTGAGAGAGACAGTTTGTGAAGTCTTTCTAGTTCTGTGATGCTACCGCTTATAGTTTCTTCCTATTCAGTCTTAGAGTTATCTGGATTTAATGAACCTGAGAAGGCAGGGCAACCTGAACTTTGATTAGCTGATGATGTGCTTGAGGTTTATTTTTATCATTGTCGTTTCTCAAACTGATATCCTTCCACGGCGTCTTCTATGAACAGGTTTCATGAATTCAAGATCAGATAATTTAAAATAAATAAGTATAGATGAATGAACTTTTTTCATTTCTTAATTCGCATTATATTAAGCTCAGGTTTCATAAATTCAAGATCAGAGAAATTAGAATAAATACGTATATGATGAATGAACATTTTCCTGCATTACTTAATTCACATTATTTTAAAGCTCAGGTTTCATGAATTCAAGATCAGAGAAATTAGAATAAATAAGTATATGATGAATGAACATTTTCCAGCATTACTTAATTCACATGATTTTAAAGCCCATCTCCTGGCTCTGTGCCTAGCAGACCACACAAAAGAGAGGACTCTGTTGTTTCCTGGTGCCACAATTCCTCAGATATGACAGAGCATTCTCATCCTGAGATAAAAGGTCACTCATTTGCATCTCTAAATGGTATTGACCTTTGATTGTTCCAAGGACCTAAAGAGCATACTTCTCAACCAATCCAACAGAAGTTGCAAAGATTGGCTCTTCTTGCTTGCCTTGTGCCCCTGATGTAGGTAAACACATGCTGTGAGTCCCTGGGGAAGAGCTCCAGTGATAGGTCTCGGTTTTCCCTGGGGGATAGCTCCCTATTTTAGCTCCTTTAGGAAATAATGTTTACCATCTTTCTGATCAGAAAAATATTTATTGTCTCTTATTATAAAAGTAATACCTGATTTTGGTGGAAACTTTGAAAAAGTATTTATAAATAATAAGAAATGCCAAAATTACTTATAATACTATTAATCATGAATAGCCACAATTATTGCCTGGAAATATTTAGCAAACTCCTAGTTTGCCAGTTTTTTCTATGCATGCTGTGTATGTGTATTTTAAAAATCAAAATAAGATTCATGCCATGTACAGTTTTGTGACCTAATCTTTTCATCTAAAATTATACACATACTATTTTCTAACATCCTTAGGTATTAATAAAGGCATTTTTTGAAATGGTGGTATAGTGTTGCATTATATAAATTTACCATAATTTGTTTCATTACCCTTCCATCGTTAAATACTTAGTTTATTTCCATTTTTCACTCAGGAATAAAACTATAGCATACATCATTGTACATAAATTATAGTACACATCTATGATTATTTCCTTAGAACAATTTAATATCAATGGAATCACCAGGTCAGGGACATTTCTTTTCTCCCTCCAGTAGTCACTAGAAGGACCTATTTTATTGCATGCTCACCAAGACTCCAAATTATCACTGAAAAAACATCTGTTGACTTGATGAAAGAAAAATGGAAATTTGCATTTCTATGATTACTCACATAGTAATTTTTATCATGTGTAGATGGGTCTTTTTTTTTTAGCACGTGAATGATCTATGTGAGTCCTATTACATTTCCAACAAATCTACTTAAAGAATCTCAGAGAACCTATGGGTTACCACATGTTTGTAGTCCCTATGTGAGTGGTAGCTTCTAGTTCCATGAAGAAGTTTCCATTGTGAGCAAACCTCTTAAGTCACTGTTCTAGAGAAGGTTGAACACTATATCAGATGGACAGCTGATAGTGCTTTTGTGGTAGGGACCTTTCCCTAAGGAAAGAAAAAAAAAAAAAACCTGAAGGGAATCTTGATGTTCTTGTATCTGACAACATCCCTCATGACCTTGTAACATGAGACCACTTAGTTTGACTGCAGTTTTGTGTGTGACCATCTATGGGAGACAAAGAAGTAAAAAAATATATAAAATACCATGCCATGTGGTGTTTGGGGCTCAGTTCTTTGAGTACAAATCCAACTGAGTAGTGCTAGCAGGAATAAAGTTGCTTCCTGGAAAGAAAAGCCTTGGTGTCACAACTCTCTGTGCAAGAATCCTGTTAGACTTTGGACTGAATGATTGTATCCTCCCAAAATACGTATGTTGAAACCTGATTCTCAATGTGGTGACACTTGGAGGTCAGGCCTTTGGGGTGATTAGGTCATGAGGGTGGAGCCCTTGTAAGTAGGATTAGTGCCCTTTTATAAAAGAGTCTCCAGAGAGTTCCCTAGCCCCTTCAACCATGTGAGGTCATAGCAAAAGGACTCCTGTCTATAAACAGGAAGGGGATGATCACCAGACACTCACTCTTGTCAGTGCCTTGATCATGGACTACCAGCCTTCAAACTGTGGAAGATAAATTTCCTTTTATTTTCCCAAGTTTATTTATTTTTGAGGGAGAAAGAGAGAGAGCAGGGGAGGGGCAGAGAGAAAAGGATAAGGAGAATCTCAAGCAGGCTCCCTGCCATCAGCACAGAGCCCAACACAAGGCTGGATCCCATGTACCGTGAGATCATGACCCAAGTTGAGATCAAGAGCTAGACACTGAAACAAGAGCCACCCAAGAGCCTTGAGAGATAAATGTCTAAGACAGAGTAACAGAAGAAGAAGAAGAAGAAATAATGCAGGCAGTTTTACAACAAGTGCACGGAGTTTCAAGAATGAAATTGACACCTAAAAAAACGGCAAGCCAGAAAGTTTTCCTACATTTTAGCCAAAGTGATGATAAATTTGTGAGGAATTGACAAAATAAGGAAAACAGGGGTTTGGGAATTCCAGTTAATGAGGAATTCTCAGTAGAAATTGGTCTGAGGTCGTAGATTAGTAAAAAGTAACAAGGTAAAAGGTCCTTGTTTTCTGACTGGGGAACCCCTTCTCTGGTCAACTCACCTTGCTCACCTTGCTCTCTAAGTGCCCTTCCTTCTGTCTCATTAGTGAAAGGACACAGGTCTGAACCAAACTGACTCCACGACAGGCTTTACGTTTCCCCTCTGAGGCCTATGTTTCGATTTCCCAGAGTCATTAGACAATAGCAGGAAAAGGGCACATGTCGCTCAACAAGTGGCCACCCTCGCAGCACCCAATCAGAAGCGGCCAGCTAACACACTTAACATTCCTAAGGACAAGCCTGTAGATGGAAACTATAGATAGTTACCTGTTGCTTAATGCTGGAATAACCAGTTACTCGCCCCACGTGGGGGTCCTTGGCCCCCCCTGTAACTGGCTATTTTCAAAGAAACACTAAATGTCGTGATTGGGTCCCGCCAAAAGTAAGGAACACTCTGGACAATGTGTATGGTTAGAATTGTTACCAAGGCTGTATACAATGGTGATTGGATTACTGTACCTACGTCATAATTTTCTGTAACCCCCCTTTTCCAAGCCCCATAAAAACCCTACCCAGCCTTTGTTCGGGGCTCTCAGCACGGATCCACTGCATTGGTGAGGTCTGGGAGCCCAAGCTTAAACTCGAATAAACGCCCTTGGCTTTTGCATACGTGACTCGGTCTCCCCAGTGGTCTCTGGTTTTGGGGGATATTGCGATCTGGGCATAACAGTCAGCCCAAGTCCTGCTCTGAAGGTGATGTCTGGGCAAGAGACAGAGAAAAACCAGAGGTCAGGTGACCAAGCTCACGAAAGAGGAGCCAGAAAGGTCAGAGCTTTTCAAGGTTTTTTCAGTTTTACTTCACTGTCCATTTCATTAACTGTTAATGTGAATGCTTTGACTCACGATGGAAATGTTTGTTTGTTTGTTTTAATTTTTTTAGTTTGAGCTTCTGTGTCCGAAGCCTAGGGCTGGCCACCTCAGAATGGGCAGCTCTTGCCTGAAGTTCAAAAGCAATCAAAACCCTGTAGGTTAGGGAAAAGGCCTTTACCTCCCCCAGAGCTGCCTAAAAGAATTTAGATAGAGGACTTGCTCCAGGCAGGGGGTAACATCAGAGAGAACTACATTGCACTGTGAACTGAGTGTGATGGACAGGGAGGAACCTATGTGATGATCATAGTCCTTTGTGTCCTACTGTTTCTGAGGCCACAGCAAACACTTGTTTACCAAACATTTACTCTTTTACATCTTCCTGAGAATTGCATGGCTTCTCTTTTGAAGTCCCAGACCCCTACTGTCTTCTTATTTGAAGATAACTGAACACACTTGATTTTGCTTGACTCTCCTTGGAATTTCCATGTCCGTGAGGAATTCCTTGTACATACAAAATCAAATGTGATTTTTTTCCCCCATTTACCGGCCTCACATCAAATTTGATGGTTAGTCCAGCTAGGACCTAAAAGGGGACAGGAAATTCTTGCTCCAGGACTTATGAATTCCTGGTATTATTCCAAACAGAGCCATTGCTAGGTTTTAAAAAAAATTTTAAATAATTTGTTTATTTTTGAGACAGAGAGAGACAGAGCGTGAGTGGGGGAGGCGCAGAGAAGGAGGGAAACACAGAATCTGAAACAGGCTCCAGGCTCTGAGCTGTCAGCACAGAACCTGATGCAGGGCTCAAAGCCACGAACCTTGAGATCGTGACCTAAGCCGAAGTCAGACGCTTAACCTAACCGACTGAGCCCCCCAGGGACCCGAGCCATTGCTGTTTTTGTAGGTCAGCACTTGATAGCTATCATGAAGGATGGTTACATTTGCTGTAACAGAGAATTGGGTGTTTTCAGAATCAACTCGGAATCAGTTCTCACTGTCATTTATTATATAATGGATTTGGGGCACCTGGGTGTCTCAGTTGGTTGAGCGTCTAACTTCTCAGGTCATGATCTCAAGGTTTCTGAGTTCGAGCCCAGCATCAGGCTCTCTGCTGTCAGCTCAGATCCTGCTTTGGATTTTCTGTCCTACCCTCTCTCTGCCCTATCCCTGCTTGCGCTCTTTCTCTCAAAAATAAATAAATCTTTATTATATAATGGATAAACACCACGGGATTAACTAAACAAGCAGGCATTCTGCTTGCATGGCTAACATTAAGGAGTAGGCCAATTTATTGAACGTATGCACTTGACAGCCATCTGTTTATCCTTTGATGCATTTCATCTTAAAGGAAGATTTATACTGATTAAACAACTTAAACTACCCATAAAAGTTACACTAGTATATCCCCACATGCTCTGTCGAATTTCCGTGTGTAATTTTTAAGGTCTGTTTCAATTACCCAGATTGGATTGGGTTTAGCCAGCCACTCCGCCTTCTCTCTGTCCCAGCCTCTGACCTCTTTATGAACAATTTACGGTCTAACCTCAGGTTTCCTTCACTCTGGTGATAACATGAGCAAGAGCACTGTAACTCCAGAACCACCTGGATATTTATGCCCTGTTTGGTTCTTTTCCATTTGGTTTCAGATCAAGCCTTGGCACCACATACTGGGAGGCTGTGTCGATCACACACAGATCCCGACAAACAGTCCGTGAAAAACAGACAGCAGCTGGCTGGCTGGGAAGGGAGCTCTGTCTCCTTGCCCACTGCTACACCAGCCACAGGAGCAGGTATTCAGTAAGTGCCTACTCAAAGCGTAGGATCTGAAACATTTAAAATGTGGGACTTGCCTGTACAACTGGCCTAGGACTCTGGGCCACGCATCTCCTGGCTGGTGGAGCTGTCATTCCAGCTCTGGAGGTGGCATCAGGTGACCTGGGGCAGACCACGGGCTGGTCTTTATCCCAAGCTTCAACTCATTACAAGAACGCCGTTGTCAAGGAGCGCTAATCTCCAATCTGTAAATTTGATTCTAAAATCTCATAAACCTGGGGCGCCTGGGTGACTCAGTCGGTTAAGCGTTCAGCTTCGGCTCAGCTCATTCATGATCTCGAGGTTCAGGAGTTCGAGCTCCGGGTCTGGCTCTGTGCTGAGAGCTGAGAGCTGGGACCCTGCTTCAGATTCTGTGTGTGTGTCTCTCTCTTTCTCTTCCTCTCTCTGCCCCTTCCCCACTCACGCTCTGTCTCTCTCTCTCACAAAAAATAAACATTAAAAAAATGTTTTTAATCTCATAAACCTGAACCATGTGGATTTACACGTGGTTTGTATGACAAGAAATACCTCTTTTCATGTTTTAAAAGACAAGGCTGCTTCCTTTCTTCCTGGGGTTTCTACTAGGAGGTGGTCGGCAGTGCACCCTGTTAAAAAGAGAACCACATGGAGCACCTGGGTGGCTCAGCTGGTTGTGCCTCCGACTCCAGCTCAGGTCATGATCTCACGTTGGTGGGTTCGAGCCCCTCCTAGGGCCGGCTTTGGGCTGTCAGTGCGCAGCCTGCTTGGAATTCTTGCTCTCTCCTCTCCCTCCCCCACTTGGGCTTTCTCTTTTTCTCTCAAAATAAATAAATACACTTAAAAATAAATAAATCAATAAAAGAAACACAGGCCCAGAATGCCATCGCTTAGGTTAAAGCCCCCACTCAGTAAATCAAGACTTAATACCTAACCTGACTGCAGTTTCCACCGCCCAGACCAGTCATCTTTCACCGTTATCCTTCATCTACATGGGAACTTCCTGGTCAGCACTGGGGAGTTTACTGGTAGACTCCTTTGGTTCTCTTTAGGAAGGTGACCTTGCCCAAAATAGTGGTTTCTTTGCTAATAATTTCCTTTTGTCGACTCCCTCTCTACCTTTAAAAGCCCTTCCTTTTCTGTGGCCCTTCGCATCTCCCCTCTGCCTGCTGGAAGGGTTGCTGCCCCATGCGTGAATCGATTAATGAAGTCAGTTATAGCTTTAAATTTTAGATGGTTGAATTTTGGTTATGTAACAACCGTCCCTTCGCTGCTGCTTCTCGCTGCTTCTGGAGAGCAGGGCCAGTTTGTGGGACGATCAGTGTTTTTTGTAGTGAAATCAGAGTCTTTGCAGTGCAATTTCTAATATCTGCCTACTTAGGAGACGACTAGCTTTGTGGCCTTGAAGTGCTTCCCTAGGGCCTTTGTCTACACCATCTCTGTCTCGCGGCCGTGCTGGTTTCGGAAGTCTTCCCAGAGAAGGACCTGCCCGTCTCCCTCACACAAAATCATCCCGTGCAAAGCGATACTGAGCCACGCGGCCCAGGATCTCACTCCTCTGTGAAACGGTAGCACTCTCTGGAACAAAGGAAAATCAGGGGAACAGAAGGAGCCTCATTTCAGATGTTGAGGGCCGTGAGTCCACCGTCCGGGCTGCCACATTCCGCAGAGTCCGGTTTGCTCTTTCCAGGCACTTCTCTTGGGACTTATGGAAGACACACCGTCTTCTGAGGATGCCTCCTGCACTGTAAAAACAAACGAACAGAAAACCCAGGGCGATTTATCGAGAGGGGCTGTCTCTTTCAAAAACACCATGGGGTGTTTTTAATTTATTACATAAATAAGTAATATCTAGTTAAAACGCAGACTCTCAAACACTGCCCCAGCGATTATTCACTTATGTGGGATGAGGCTCAGGACCCCATTTTGTGAAGTCCTTGGGGACACCAATGCAGGCAGTCTTAAAGCTGAGAGACACTGATAAAGATTCAAGTTCTATGGGTGGCATTCCAGGCCCAGGAAGAGGCCTCAGAGACTTAAGGTAAGGGACATGAGAGAGGAATACAGTCCCCTGTTTCACTTCCACCGTGTCCCCAAAGCCATTTTCTCCAGCCCACTTTTTTATTCCTTCTTAATTACCACTTTATCCAAGGAAGAGGTGTGGCAATGGACTTGGCCTTTTTACAGCTCACCTGACATTCACTGCTGGGAGCCACTTCTGAAGTAAGGCGGGTTTGCAAGGCAGGTGCCTCCCGCCGTCAGATGGCGACTGAAGTCTACACCCACTCATTTTTGCCTGAGCACTGACTCCCAAGGCACCTGGCTGACTGGTATCAGACCTTGTGAAGGAACTTATAGGAGTTTCTTCTTTTGTGATTATAGGAGCAAATATTACATTTCTCAAGACACCTGTTTTTCTTCTCTTCGAGAAAACTGGCTATTGACCCCTGCTCACAAAAGAACTAACTCTTGCCTTTGCTATGCTGAAAACACTGCCTTGTACTTGAATGCTAAAGATCCCTTCCTTCCCCATGTGATAAGCATCTAAATCACCTACATCAATCACTATTGATAATGATTATGCATGAGTCTTCTACCAATCTATGTTCTGGGAAATTTTTACATGCCAAAGAATTTGTCATGAGAAATCATTGTCTAAGGCAATTGCCACTTCTGTTTTGTACCCCATACATTTTTCCAATAAATAAAGCTGACTCTTCAGTCAGTGCAGAGATGCCTGCCTGGTGAGCAGAAAGAAGCTGAGGCTCTCTCACTCCCTTTCACTGACACCATCCACCCTTCAGGGAGCCCTAGACCTGCGGGAGCTGGACTCAGGCAACGAACCAATCCTCTCATGGTGGCAAACGGGAAGCAGCCATTTGCAAAGTTGAGTGAGACAAGCTGGCGAGGTAAGTGTTACCCTGACCACCTGCAGGGAAAGGAGTCTGAGCTGATTGTGAACTACAACTCTCTGTGCTCCAAGACAGACGCGCTCTGAGATCCATCCTCTCTGTTCCGTCCATTGGCTTCCTTGTGTGACAATGGCTATGCACTAGGATCACCTGCCAAGCTTTTAGAACGGACTAATTCCCCAGGTCTTCCCAGAGACTCCGACATAAAGGTCTAACTAGGTTGCTGAAGAGAACATGTGTGAGCTGCTTTGAAGGCTGGCCTGCCCACTGGGGCAGAAAGAGCAAGCTGAGTAGGAGAAACACATTTGCAACAGCATGGAGACATTCGTTTATTTAACAAATGTTTACTGGATACCTTCCCTCCACAGGGCTGTGTGCTAGGAGACGGGGAAAACACGGGAAAAAGACACAGAGCCTGCCCAGGAGAGGCTTAGAGACAGGAACCTTGGAAGAACATCTCTGGTATAGACAGTGGCACCCACCTCTGGCCCCTCTGCTTCTGCCACACTCCCTTCAGGGCTATTTTCAGTACAACAGTGACGCAAACTACCTAAAACCAGGATCAGATCAAGGCGCCCCTCACCTGAACACCTGCCTGTGCCTTGCATCTCATTCAGAACAAAGTCCAATGTCTGGTCCTTTCTAGCATCACTGACCTCATCACCCCTGTTCTTACCATGCCTCCCCAAAGTCCAGCTGCCCCCCCCCCCCGCCCTGCCTTTCTTATCCACAAACCCAGCAGGCATCCTCCTGACTTTGCTTGGAGTTCTCTGCTCTTCCCTCTGCTCTCAAGGCTCTTGCAGGACTCCCCCTGTCTCCACGTCTCCGCTTCAGGTCTCTGCTCCTACTTAGCCTCATCACGCAGGCTTCACTGACCATCCACCGTGAAAGAACAACTGCCTCGCTGCCTTGCCAGCCTCTCTTTCGTTACCCACTTTATTGTCTTTCAGCCCTTTGTCGATGTGACATACTGAATCTTTCATTTTTGACTCTGTACTTCTTTTACACTGGTCAGGACTCCCTACATTGATATAATCCAAACGGGGCCTGGGTGCATGCCACCTGCTGGTCCTGCTAAGTGCCCAACAGCACAGGGCCCATAGTTGGCATTCGATACATACACACTGAATGGATGAATACTCGGGAATCCAAACACAGTGGCAGGAAACCACACTGGAAGGGAGCCCAGCGAAGCTCAAGAAGGACCATTTTGTCTTGTTTTTTTGCCATATTCTTTCTGGTTTAAAGGAAGAGACAGGATCAGATCTGTAATTTAGAAAGACTCCTTGGTCAGAGTGGAGGAAATGAAGAGTGTAATTATTTCCCCATCTTATAAATGAGGATGCCAAGACACAGAGGTCGAGAATGTGCTCAAGTTCACAAAGCTAGTAAACAAATTAGTAAGATTCAGGTTCCAGAAGTTTGCCTCTAGAGTCCATTCTTCAGGGAGCCCTAGACCTGCTGGATCTGGAAACCAGCAGGTTGGGCCAGGGGTGGATGCCTGACCTCCAAAGAGTCACATAGTTTGGTTAGCCAGATTATCAATAATTTGAATGAAGAAACCAGAAGCCATAGTCAAAAATTAAAGGTCGCCATGGCAAGCCACACCTACTTACAGTACAAGGGAATCACAGTAAGAGAAAGCAAGGGAAGTCAATGTGGAAAGTTGAAATTATAGCACAGACACAGGGAACGGGGAGAGGAGAAACTATGTGGCCAGAGAACCCCACACACAGGGAAGAAGGAGGAGTGAAGGGAAAGAGAGAGAGAGAAATAGGATTTAGTTCCTGACTTCCCAGATTTTAATGTAGTTCTCATGAAACTCAGTTTTATTTTATTTCCTTGAGACCTCCTTATATTGTTTCAATAATCTTTCTTCTTCTTGTATTTCACTCCACCCTTTTCTGTCTTTTTTCCAACCAAGAACTTTCATTAGAATAGCATATTTTAAAGTTAAAAACCAAAATTTTGAATAAAGCTGAATATAAAGAGCAATATATTCATCAATTTTGTTTTAGGTGGATTCTTTTAATTAGGAATTTTGTGCCAGTGGCTTTAGTAATGCCGTTGTTAGTTGACTTTGGTGTCTAGGGCATTTGAGCGAGTAAATGTGTTTTGTCACCTTGCTGACAGGCGAGGCTATTTGAATTGGTTTCCAGAGAATTCTGGCACTTCAAAATAATGAGTATATGTACAGATCCAAAGCATTTATGGAAGAAGTTTATTGTCCAATCTTTGGGAAAATAAGAAAATGTTTGGTTTCCGTGAGTGTGACAAATAACTAATTTGCTAATAAATGGATAATGTCACCCTGTCACCTGTACGGATAAATGATTGTCTCTCTTAGCCATTTAGATACACTGTTTGCTTTCTTGCTAGTACAGCTATGACTTATCATAACCACACCTCCTACATAGTAGTTCTTTACTCAGGGAACATGCTGATATGAGGCATGGCACACTGTGGTACACCTATGACACACCTATATCACATATACTTCTTTCCTTTTTACAAATATTCATTGGGGGTCTGCTGTATACACAATAACACTAGGTGTTGGTTGGAGAAAAACATCATCCCTACTCTTAATATTTAAACAGACCAGAACAATGATTGATTTTATAATGTTCTGTTAAAACATAGGTATATTGTATTGTTCCCTAGGGACCGGTTTAGAGAATTAAGGTTGTTTTCAAGTCTGGAAGTTCCTACTCACTAGGAGAAGTTGATTTGGATGAAAATTCTCCTCTGCTCTGTTCATCGGTGGTAGTCTACACGGTTAGCCCCAAAACTGTTTGATGAATAAATGAGTGAATGGGTGAAGAAGTGAACTGATAAGATTAGAAGCAGAAAAATTTTACATGTGGAATCTGGCACTTTGAGAGCAGCAACTAAGCCTGGTGTGACTGACTTTGGTAATAGTTGTTGTTTTTCCTGGTGCGTCCTCGGAGCATCAAAATTTGGACTCTAGCTGCTTTTTCTCAATATTGATCCTCATTTGTGTGCCCCATGCGGCCTTTATAGTAAAATATATTCACCTGAGACCACTGCTCTTACCCCTTGACTGATCCCAGGGACTTAATTAATTAGTAAAGGAGTCTTACTTCTTTCCAGGATGTTCTGAATACTTCTGTCTTCCTCCCTTGAAAACTTAACATCAGAGAGAGAGTATGGAGCCACTGACTGCTTTTTCTCCAGCTCCTCTATTCTCTGCTATGGGTCATTTTAAAGTCCTTACGGCAGGAAGAGTGATGGCCTGCAAGTAGTTCTGGCTGAAAAAGATTCTCCCATCGCAGACCTTAATGATACTCTTCATGGGACAAACTTAAAACATTCAGGCCATTGTGTTTGGGACCACCTGGTCTGCCTATGGTGGAGATGATTTAGCCCTAGGAATGCGTAGAAGCTTGGGTAGGACTGGCCAACATTGTGATGTCAATACATCTAAAGTCATTAACTCTTTAGATTTGATCTGTAACCTTGGTGAATTTAATCTTAAAAATAAATCCAAAATTTTACTTCAAAGTGGCAGACTGAGAGGCGCCTGGGTGGCTCAGTCCAACTTCGACTCAGGTCATGATCTCACAGTTTGTGGGTTCAAGCTCTGCCTCGGGCTCTGTGCTGACAGTTCAGAGCCTGGAGCCTGCTTCCGATTCTGTGTCTCCCTCTCTCTCTGCTCCTCCCCCACTCATGCTCTGTCTCTGTTTCTCTCTCTCAAAAATAAATAGACATTAAGGAATTTTGTAAAATAAATAAAATAGCAGACTGGAAATGGTGTTGCTTCTCTACCTTTTTAACATCATTCTAAAAATCACAGAGAATTGACCAGAAAAACATAAATTTCATCTAGGAGACAGCTGTAGTCCCAAACCATGATGTAGAAAGATGGTCTTTAGGATGTGAAGTCAAATTTGGATTTGAGGAAACAGGGGGCAAAAATGTCTACAGCTGTGTCTCTCAAACAGAGGGTGCAGGGGCTCCAACATGTTGGCACATCTGGTGAGTCAAGACCTCTGCCCATTGCTGGAAACAATGCTAGAGCAGGGGGCTTATCCGGATTGGGTTTCTTACTGAGGAGAAGCAAGGGAATTGAAATTGACTGAAGAATCATACAAACTGCTGTCAATGATAAGCAAAGGGGGGCACTACTTAAAAGAGCAAGGACAGATTTTCATCAGTAATATCTACTGTAATAAGGACAAGAGCATGAACTGAACTCAACCTTGATTTGTACAGTGACTGGGCATTTTTCAGAGAGAATAGGGCGATGGGAAGGGGAGCTCAGGGGCTCAGTAGAGTTGGAGAAGTGAAAAGTTACAACAAGCAGGGAGGAAGGGTTTGGTCAATTGGAACCTACCTGGGTTTGCTGACTGGCGTTGATCCAAGTTAGGCTCCTACCCTCCCACAGATCCTGGGAGGCGAGGCCCTCTCTTCCTGTGTTGGCTGCAACAATTCATTTGGCGACCTTGAGTCTTCTCAGGCAGGCACATTAAGGATGGCTGGGGTCATCCTAGGGATGCAGCCTTGACCTATTAGAAACTACAAACTAGTGTTTGCTCCAGTCTTCATAGGCCAAGGTTGAGGTCTTGTTGAGGAGAGGGTTCAGAGGAGCCTGGCTAAGTCAAGGAGAGAGTCTTGGTGGCCATCATATCTGAGAGGAAAAATATGCTACATCAATGAAGAAAGGGGACTCTAGAAGTTGTTTGTCTGGGTTTGAATCCTGGCTCTGCCACTTACCAACTGTGTGATCATGAGGGCAAATTACTACATTTTGGTCTCTCCATTTAACAATCTATAAAATGGGATTCCATGTAGTATCTACTCCATAGGGATTTCATGACAATTAAATGAATTCATGTTGGTGAAGCATGTAGAACAACGCCTAACACAAAGTATATGCTGTTTAAGCATTTGCTATAATTACATTTTATAAGCAATCTATCTGCAATGTAGGGCGTATAAGAGACTCTATAGCAAGTGCATTTGCTGATCTTGGTTGACTTGGGAGAAGGAAAGGCCAAGACACTCAATGACAAGCACTAGAAAATGACCCTTACAGAGTAAGGGCCTTTCCCAGGAAAAATTCAACCTTATTCAAAGTTGAACATGAATCCAAAGGAACCATCCATGAGGTGTTACTTATGAAAATGAGAATTGAAGAAAAGAATGAAACATAAACAGAAGATAAAAAACATTGACCGGAAAAAACAATATCATAAAAGAGAAGAAAACTTAGGTCAAAGAAACAATAAAATAAAACAAAAGAAAGTGGAGCAAAGCAAAACTATTAATCTGCCCAGACCGAATTATTCTACAATGACAACATGCTCTCAAATCTTGGTGGCTTAAAACAGTAATTTTTTAAAGTTTATTTATTTTGAGAGAGAGACCAGGGGAGGGGCAGAGAGAGAGAATCCCAAGCAGGCTCCACGCTGTCAGCTCACAACCTGACGCAGGGCTCAAGGTCCCAAACAGTAAGATCATGACCTGAGCTGAAATCAAGAGTCACATGCTTAACCAACTGAGCCACCCAGGTGCCCCTAAAACAGTACATTTTAATCTCTCCCTCAGACTGTGTCTTTATTGGGTTGACTGAGCCTTGCTCCATGACATCTCTCTTAAGGAGCCCAAGCTGAAGGATCCACTGTTATCTTGGAATGTCCCAAATCTCTATAATCAGAAGTAAAAAAGGCATATCATACAATGGCTCTGAAAATTTCCATGAGAAGTGCCACATGCCACTTCTACAAACATTCCCTTGCCCACTAACAAGTCAGAGAGCCACAACTAATTTCAAATGGGGAGAGAAGTTCAGTGCCCCTATGTGCCCAGAATGGGAACTGCAGTATTTGTACCTATCTCTAAGGACTGCTACAAAGTACATTAAAATAGAATTTAAGAAAACTTCCCATCAGTAAAATTAGACTTGGGTCTATAATAAATGGCATATTGCATTCCATATGAAACTATTCCAGAAAGATACACAATGAGACAGATCCCAGAAAAATTATTGGGATGAATTCTTTGAATTCATGTAGGGTAAACAGACACATGCACATGTACACATGCATGCATGCATGAACACAGACACACACACACACATGCTGGGTTTATGTTTATCCTTAGCAATACCCAATGCTAGGAAAAAGTAGAAAATAAATAATGTGTTTTCTAAAAGAAGGATAGTAAGAAAAATTTTCAATTTGCAATGTTTACTTCACTTTTGTGCTTCTGACAAAAACAATGTAAAACTGGATACACTTTGAAAACAGTTGAATTTTATTTTTAATAGCTTTTTCTTAAATTTTTCATTTATTTTGAGAAAGAGAAAGTGCACATGTGAGGGAGAGCAAGGGGAGGGGCAGGGAGAGAGAGGAGAGAGAACTCCAAGCAGGCTCCACAGTGCCAGATCCTGATATGAGGCCAGAACCCACGAAACACAAGAGCATGACCCCATGACGGACGATTAACCAACTGAGCCACCAGGCACCCTTTTAATATCTTAGAAAGAGTAAATTCTCATTCTTATTTTTTGAAGTTTATGCATTTATGTATTTATTTTGAGAGAGAAAGAGCACAGAGGAGAGGTAGAGAGAGAGAAAGAAAATCCCAAGCAGGCTCCGTGCTGTCAGTGCAGGGCCCAATGTGAGGTTGAATCTCACGAACTATGAAATCATGAGTGAGCTGAAAGCAAAAGTAGGATGCTTAACTGACTGAGCCCCACCAGGCATCCTGAAAGGATATAATTCTTGGTATAATTAGGAAACACAACAGTACAAGTCATTAAAGAAAGATGAAAAGAAAATAGACATTTTTCAGAAAGAAATTCTTAAATACTCTAAACAGTGAAGGTGAACAAACTTTTTTTAAGCATAACCCACATAAAACTCTCAAAAAGGAGGTTATAAATTTTGTATACATGAAGATATAATCATCGGTTAAAACAATGAAAAGGAAAAGGGATATCCCCTCATACCTGTCAGATGGCTAAAATCAAAAACAAAAGAAACAACAAGTGTTGGCGAGAATGTGGAGAAAAAGGAACACTCAGGCACTGTTGGTGGGAATGCCAACTGGTGCAGCTCCTGTGGAAAAGAGCATGGAGGTTCCTCAAAAAATTAAAAATAGAATCACCATATGATCCAGTAATCCCACTACTGTGTATTTACCCAAAGAATACAAAAACACTGATTCGAAAGGATATATGCCCCCCTACGTTCACTGCAGCATTATCTGCAAAAGCCAAATTATGGGAACAGCCCAAATGCCCATTGATAGATGAATAGATAAGGACAATGTGGTGTGTGTGTATATATATATATATATATATATATATATATATATATATATATATACACAATGGAATATTGTTCTATACAAAAAAGGAAATCTTGCCATTTCCAACAACATGGATGGAGCTAGAGAGTATAATGCTAAGTACAATAAATCATTCAGAAAAAGATAATTACCATAGGATTTCACTCATACGTAGAATTTAAGAAACAAAACAAAACAAAGAAAAACTAAAGAGACAAATAGAAAAACAAACTCTTAGCTATAGAGAACAAATTGATGGTTACCAGAGAAGAGATGGGTGGGGGGTGGGTTAAATAGATGAAGGGGATTAAAAGTACACTTATATATTTTTTATGTTTTTATTTTCATTTTTGAGAGAGAGAGCCCGAGTGTGAACAGGGGAGGGGCAGAGAGAGGAGACACAGAATCCAAAGGAGGCTCCAGGTTCTGAGCTGTCAGCACAAAGCCTGACGTGGGACTCAAACTCACAAACTGTGAGATAAGGACCTAACCTGAGGTTGGCCGCTTAACCGACTGAGCCACCCAGGTGCCCCTACGTACTGGAATTTAAATAAGTGAATGAATGAATGAATGAATGAATGAATTTTTTAAAAAGAAAAGAAGCAAAACAAAGGGGAAAAAACAATGAAAAGGAGCAAGGCGATCTCATTGAATCCAGAATTTAAACAAATTAAATCTCTGCAACTTTGTCTTCTTTATTAAATGAATATTTAATTACTGATCAAAACAATAAGAATGAAAAAGAATTATTTCTATGAAAATCACAAGTCAGAAACAACAAAAAGTCACTCCGGTCTGCCCCTTAGAAGATGAAGACAATGACATTCATGACCTGTGGCCTATAGACCTGTATTTATATTCTTGCACTGGTCCCCTCAGAGGTTAGGAGTGAGTCTGGAGATATTTACTGTATCAAAAATACAAATAACGAAACTCCCCAATAAAAGAAAATAAAAGGATTCTAAGGTTGAATCACAAATTAACAGTCAATAAAATGACGCATAAAAAACACATCTTTTAAAAAACGGGTTCAAGGGATGCATGGGTGGCTCAGTTGGTTAAGCATCTGACGTCAGCTCAGGTCATGATCTTACGGTTTGTGAGCTGAAGCTCCATGTCGGGCTTTGTGCTGACAGTTCAGAGCCTGGAGCCTGCTTTGGATTCTGTGTCTCCCTCTCTCTCTCTCCTCTGTCCCTGCTTGTGTTCTCTGTCTCTCAAAAATAAATAAAAACATTTAAAAAAAATTAAAGATGGATTCAGAATGTTTGAAACTGAAGTTTGTGAAAGATGTGCCAGAGAAATCAAAGAGAAAGCAAAAGTTGAAATCTAACGGAACTGGGTTGAATCAGGCATTAAATAAATCAAAGTGTTCTATATAATGACAAAGTGTTCTATTAGCAGCAATACTTAGTATTTGTGATTAAGCACCAACTATGGTGGCATCAACATTCATAAGCTAAAATACAAAAAAAATCTAGAGAAAGACAGAAAAACAATAGTAGTATGGGCTTCGCTTCTCTTGAAGCAATCACATGGAAATAATGAGACTGAATTATATTTGTAAAAATAACCTGAAAATGAATGTAGATAATTTAATTGACACAATAATATAGAAGATAAAAGCAGTAAGATATACCTAATTGGTATACATCCAACTCTATATCTGAAAAGAGAAAAATACTTTTCTTCTATTTGCCCATGAAATGATGTCAAAAATGACCGCATATGGTCCACAAATCATAAATAACTTATAAAAGAACATAGAAACAATGCAGACAACATTCAATGCATTGCAATGTGGTAAAAATAGCATAGAAAGTAGTAAAAACAACAACGGTCACCATATCAAATCCACTCCCACCTGGAGTAAACTGTTTCTTAACTCTCGGGACTATGCAGAAATGAACATTGAAGTTGCAGTATTTCTAGAAAAATTCATACGAATATATGTCAGAAGAAAATATATAATCTTAAAGGCTTAGAAAATATGTAGTATTAGGGCGCCTGGGTGGCTCAGTCGGTTGAGCCTCCGACTTTGGCTCAGGTCAGATCTCACATTCCTGGGTTCAAGCCCTGTGTCGGGCTCTGTGCTGACAGCTAGCTCAGAGCCTGGAGCCTGCTTCCGGTTCTGTCTCCTTCTCTCTCTGACCCTCCCCCTCGCATGCTCTGTCTCTCTCTGTGTCAAAAATAAATAAAAACATTTAAAAAAAAAGAAAATATGTAGTATTAAATACATTCATGCAAAAAAAAAAAAAAGAAAAAGAAAAACACCACCTCACATCTGTTAGGATGGCTATAATTAGAAACATAGGAGATGACAGATGTTGGAGAGGGTGTGGAGAAAAGGGAGCATTAATGCACTTTTGGGGGGGGAGTTGTGAATTGGTGCAGCAATTATGGAAAACAGTATAGACACTCCTCAAAAAATTAAAACTGAAACTACCATATGATCTAGTAGTTCCACTTCTAGGCACATGGAAACTAAACCTGTATATCAAACAGATACTTGCTGCCCCGTGTTCATCGGAGCATCACTCACAATAGCCGCGATATGGAAATTACCTAAGTATCCATTGACAGATGATCAGATCATGAAAATGTGGGATGTATATATGCAAACAAATATTAGCCGGAAAAAAACAAAGGAAATCCTGCCACTTGGGACAACATGGATGAATCTTGAGAGCTTTCTCCTAAACAAAATAAGTCGAAGACAAAGACTGTATCATTTCACGTATATGTGGAATCTAAAAAAATTGAACTCAGAGAGACAGAGAATGGTAGCTTCCAGGAACTGGGAGGTGGGGGAAACAGGGTGATGTTGGTCAAAGGGTATAAACTTTCAGTTACAAAATGAATACGTTCTGGGATCTGCAGTATAGTGTGGTGACTACATCTAACAATACTGTATCATTTACTCAAAATTTGCTCAGAGAGCAGACCTTAAATGTTCTCACCACACATTCACACACACACACACACACACACACACACACACACACACACATGTGCACGCGTCAACTATGTGAGATTATGGATATGCTAACTTGACTGTGGTAATCATATATGAAATCAGCTGCTTGTACACCTTAAATGTGTCCATTTTAATTGTCAATTATGCCTCAATAAAGCTGGGAGGTGGGGAATGAATACACATCAGCCATTGTTTCCAGTTCAAAATATTTGAGAAAAAATTTTAGAGGTATGTTTAAGGAAAGCAGAAGGAAGGAAGAAAAGGTGACTGTAACAAAAATTAAGGACTATGACAAATTTACTTATTGTTCCATTTCTTTGGACACAATCATTAAATAAATGCTTAGCTACTTACCAAAGAAAAAAGTGACAAAGTTTATACAAATTAAATGAAAACAGAAACGTAACTGCAGATACAGGAGAAATTAAGAAAACTATAGGACTACATTGTCAATACTACGTAAATAAATTTGAAAAACTAGATGTAATACATGAATTTCTTTCAGAAACTATAAATTATTGATATTGACCATAGATGAGACAGAAAACCTTAACAGTATCATCACCAGAAAAGGATTTGCAAAACTTGTCCACAATTTACAAAGTTGTTTCTTTATCCTTAGAAAGAATGAAGCAACTCTACACGTTCATGTGAGAAGTACTCCAAGTCCTACTATTGAATAAGAAAAGTAAGGTCCAGAGCGGTGTGGAGATCTATGTGGTTATGGTCTTATTTTCTATGAAAACAGATTAGGAATATTTATACACAAATGCTAATTGGGTAGGCATCTAACATTTCTGGAAAGGTAGAGGAAAACCTTGTGGGAGGACAACTTGGTTTCTGGGGACAAGAGGGTGATAAATGACCTTGCTCCAGGCTCGTCATCTTAACAGAACCCCCAAGACTCCTGGAGAAAGTGGAGAGTGGCAAAAGTGTACACAAAGAAATCCGCGTAGCCATGTTCTAAGTGAAATAAAGCACACTGTCCCCAGGGCGCCTGGATGGCTCAGCCAGTCAAGCACACTTCGGCTCAGGTAACGGTCTCAAGGTTCGCAAGTCTGAGCCCATGTCGTCAGGCTCTGCGCTGACAGTGAGGAAACCACTTTGGATCCTCTGTCCCTCTCTCTCTGCCCGTCCTCTGCTTGCATTCTCTCTCTCAAAAACAAATAAGCATTTAAAAAATAGTTGTCTCATGGTTCTGCTGTTGGCCACAGAATTGATGCTTTCACTGGGGTGGCTAACCAACCCACTGAAGCAAATGCTTTCAACCACTTGGAAATAATTATAATATCATGGCCATTAGCAACATATAGTTATGGGAAATTTCTATGTGAATTCTTTTGGTGATTCTGAAAATCTGTTTTGTTTTGTTTTGTTTGTACAAAGCCTGAAAAATAGGAGCATGCTTTGCTCCAGAGAAAATAATTGAAGAAACTCAAATGCAGTAGCAAAATGGGGGAAATAAATAGATTTCTTCAGGAGAACAGGAAGCAATTAGTAAGACTTCTAGGGAGAGAAAAATATATTTTCTGCCTACCTTTGATAGAACCCCTGTAAATAAAGACAGATTAGCAAAAGAAGACACACTCATATTTAATATAAGTCTTATGTAATGTAGGACCCAAAGAAACCACTAAACCTGAGGGTTTTTATGCTGAATTTGGTGAAGCATAGAAAGTTGTGAACAAAAGTGTGAGGTAAGTATGGGAAACTTAGCAAGGCCTGTTCAGATTCCTCTGTTTTGGAGAAAATGGTGCATCTTTCCTCTGAATATAGAGACAGCACCTCTTACTTGAGTGATTTATGACCTCCTTCAGGGAAAAATCAGCAAAACCATTTCTCAAATTCCTTCAGCTTGAAATACTCAATATGCCAAGGTGAAATATTTTGGGGTAGTGTGTACTGAACTCCATCAACCTAAACCCTTCATTTTTGAGAGGATTGTTAGATTTCTAGACCCCTATGGAAAAGAATTTTATGCCTATTCGTTATTATTACTGTTGATTTCTCCTTGAGAGATCTGAAATATCACAATATGTGAATGTGTTGTCTAACATTTAAAATCCATAGTTTGAAACTATAAGTATATACTGCCAATACCAATATCTATGACCTGTTAATTAGCTTGGCTTGGGTCTCTTCGGTGCAAAATTATTATTTAATGCATGACTACATTTTATTAAGGGATCTTGGTTTGCTCAGGCTTTAATTATATGCTATATCTAATAACATTCTAGATTTAATCTTCATAATTAATTCATAAAATACCCTACATTCGGGTTTTCAAAACCCAAATTATTCTTTATGATAAAGGGTTACCTCTAAAGATAAAGATTCATCTTGGAATATGCATCATAGCAAAAAGCATATTTGAAACCAAAAAACTGGTCATAACATTTATCAAGAGAATGTGGATTGTGTATTTAACTTTAATATTGTCATTTATTAGAGTCCTGTATGATCTATAGATTGTGCCAGAGATAGAAATGGTCATGCCATGCTATCATCCATACTCTACAAAGAAATTTTTTTCTAATCGCGTTTGATTTGTTTCTCCCCTACAGGAAACTCAACCGGCCACATAGTCACTAACTGCTATGGCCACTTTTCTTCTCATACGCAGCAAACAAATAATTTGCTGAAACATCTCCCAAATGAGAAGAGGGCCCCAGTTCCCTGAAACGTTGCTTAGAGCTATAAATGTTCACAGGAGAACGAATGAGCTGTGCAGTCACCGGCGGGCTTCAAGCCAGCAGGTCCCACTGACCCCAATCCGCCAGCGCGAGAATTACCCGCTCCTCCTTGTCAGTTCTGAACATAAAGGTTGCTGCTAATGCACCCGGGCCACCAGGCAGCTGGCAGGGAGGACAAAGGGGCTCCCGGGGAACAGCGATGCGAATTTGCGTAAGCGACACCTGTGCTCAGCTAGAAAAGGGATCTGACCCATGAAAGGCAGACACAGAGGGACTTGCAGAGGCCTGTGTCTGGGCTGCGTATCACCTTTCTGTTAACAAGATTAACAAACATATTCTCATCCTATAACGTTCATTTGCATTTTAAAGCACTTTTTACAAATATGGAGCACCTGGATGGCTCAGTCGGTTGAGAATCTGACTTTGGCCCAGGTCCTAATCTCATGGTTTGTGGGTTCGGGCCCTGCATCAGACTCCGTGCTGACAGCTCAGAGCCTGGAGCCTGCTTCGGATTCTGTGCCTCCCTCTCTCTCTCTGCCCCTCACACATACATGCTCTCTCTCCCTCTCCCTCTCTCTCTCTCTCTCAAATAAATAAACATTAAAAAAAAATTAAGCACTTTTTACAAATCAGCTGCCTGTTCCCTAGGAGCTGATTTCCCACTCCCCCAACAACCTTCCTATTGACGATATTATAATGCACTTGTTGGATGAATTAGAGAAATAAGATCTCCTCACAGAGAATCTGCCACCTAAATTAGAGCAAGTCATGGGAGAGAAGTTGGTTTTGTTATTTCTCTCTGTTCTTATTTTTACTATGGATTTCTGCTTTTTTCTTTACTGTTCTCTTCTTTATAATTTATCAGGTTTACTACGTCCTTGAGTTGACTGTCCAGTTAACATATTTCCAATTTTTCTTCTATTTGTTTCAAGCAAATGCCCTTGAAGACTATAAATTTACCTTCACAGACTGCGTTAGGTACATCTCATTTAGTTTTTAATGTAATGTCGGTGCAGTGGAATCTCAAAGCACAGACATGCAACAAAGAAGGTCATGTGACTCTGGTCGTTTGCAAGACCCTGCAGCGGCATTTGTATTTAAGTGAGTTTGTGTGAACATGTGACAGCCAACCAACATACTCTGCAGTGACTTCTGAAGGAAAAGAGCAGACTTGAGTCTGTGGTGTAGCATAGAATATTGCTGCTGTCGGATTGAAGGGCATTCAAGGAGACTTAGAGTCTGTGCGCCGCCATTGGATTTTTTAAGAAGCTGGAGGTTGAATTGCCATGACAACCAAAAATTGCTATTAAGATTCCATTTGGAGCTGAGTCATTATTTCTGCCACTCATCCACTCCCTTCTGAGTAAGGTCAGCGTCCAGACATGGAATGCAAGGATCTGGAGTTGGAAGCACTTTTAATTGTCATCTAGTGTGATCTCTTACTCATGGGAGAAACATATTACTTCCTGCATTGAAGATCTGAAAATAAGACTATCTTCCTCAATCTCTCTTCTACCTTTGTTATTTTACTGTCTCCTCAGTCTCTTTCTTCTTCTGTCTCTCTGTCTGTCTGCCTCTCTTTCTCTCACACACTCATACACATTTCCTCCCTGTAATGCAGTTCACCTATTGACTTTACTTTCACTTAAATCACAAAGACAAACATGTTTTCCTCCTTCTTTTGCAAGATAGTTCTTCAACTATGACATTTGGATTTACTTTCTTCTCGTTAAATAAACACTTCTTGATAACTTGGTCTCATACCTGCTCCGTGTCAGTCAATCCTTCCTAGACACGCTCTTTCGAGTAAAGGAAAACTTTCTTTAGTTGGTGGTATTTCAAGATATTTAGAGGTTTAGAATAAATTTATATTGACACCAAAAGTGACTGAACTTGTGGCTATTCTATTAAATACTAACTTGGATTCTTGTGTATTGGTCCATGTTTTAACCATCATTCACTTCCTCTTTCTGTATTCATGAAGCATTGAGGACTCACCCATTTGTACCACTGGGTGGTCCAGATAGTGGTAGACCCTCTTGGTCTCAAACTTAGGATCTGTATGTGTTGACGAGGCTAGAGTTTCATGCTCATCACCCCAGGTCAACAGTAACGTTCAGAACATTAACAGTGTTAGTCATTTCCTTTATGTGCTGCACAGGACACAAGATGTGTTAGACACAGTCTTGCTTCAAATAACTTACCATTTAGTCTGGAAGGAAGGCAAAGAAATAAATAGAGTACATGTTTATAGTAAGGCAGGATAGAAAGCCACACTATGTAATTATTTTAAAGGTTCTTCATTTTTTCAGTTTGTTTATATATATGATATATATATATATATGTATGCATATGATAGTCAATGTCTATCACTTATCTCTCACCAGGGTGAACAAAATACTATTGAAAACACTTAAAAATGAATTTCAGTTATGTTACTGGCTTGGAGCTGGTCTAATGGTACCATAAATACCTCGGTCGATTTAGCACAGGTTGGAAGAGAAATGAGCTCATTGACAACAAGTAAGTTACCAGGCAATGGCATTTCATTCCTTTAAGGACAAGGCTGTTACAATTACACCATTTGGGGGAAATTCCTCCTAAAAATTTTCCATATTCATCTGTTTTTTTTAAATAGATGGATGGAGCCTAATTTAACCTTTCACTGATGACTCATTGTCAACACTGTGAGCATCAGTCCTTGTCCTGAGTGGTAGTACAGTCATGCTGTCAGGGCCGCTGAGGAGGTGAAGACTGTTTTGTTATCTCTGAGATTTGTGCTCCACAAGGGGTCAGCTTCTGGATTTCTGTTGTAACCTTGAGTTTATTTATTTATTTTTTAAATTTTTTTTATGTTTATTTTTGTGACACAGAGAGAGACACAGTGTGAAGAGGGGAAGGACAGAGAGAGAGGGAGACACAGATCTGAAGCAGGCTCCAGGCTCTGAGCTAGCTGTCAGCACAGAGCCCGACATGGAGCTCGAACCCACAACCATTAGATCATGACTTGAGCTGAAGCCAGTGCTTAACCGACTGAGCCACCCAGGCGCCCCTTGAGTTTATTGATTCAGTGCAATTTCATGTACAATATTCTGGCCCCTTCTTTCCAATGAGGTAGAGTCTCCAAGAAAAGCAAGGTTCACGGATGCTGACATGGCCCAGAATTCTTCTTAATTGGGAGAGGAACAATACGAATGACCCTTAGCACATCATCCCAAATTGCACATCACACTCAAACTAACATTGAGGGATTCTAGGTTCAGGAGAAAATATTGGGTAGCCAAAAATGTTTTGAAAAGGCAAGATGAAGTTTGAGCAGTGCCAATGGGTAAGCTTGTTGTCCCTCTGCTCCCAGCCCCCCGAGACATGAGTCACAGTCCACAGGTCAGCTGGATCGCCCCAAAAACCATGGGGTTATGTTCCTTTTCTTATCTGTAATTCTGCTACTCAGAAGACAGTGTTCACTTGGGATTTCTGCTGCCAGAAATTAAACTAGCCAACCTCTGATTGTCACACAAAAGATGTGTTATTCTCAGAAAGATGAAAAATGTCTTCAGAGTTGAAATTCTATCATATGGGAAAAGAAATGTTTTCTAAAAGATTGTGTGTTGTTAAATAAAAATAGGGGCACCTGCATGGCTTAGTCGGTTAATCATCAGCTCTTGATTTTGGCTTTGATCATGATCCCACAGGTTGTGAGATTGAGCCCCACGTTGGGGTCCATTCTGATAGCATGGAGCCTGCTTGAGATTCTCTCTCTCTCTGCTCCTCCCTCTGCTCACTCACTCTCTCTTTCAAAATAAGTAAACATTAAAAAATAAAAATATAGGAACAAGTTAGAATATCTAATGTGACCATCTATAGCCATTCATTTCAACATGGATTCATTAAGGATGTTTAATATGCCAGGTACTGAGATACAGAGATGCTTGGAAAGTAGAGTTTATGGCTGATAGACCAGAAGGGGAACCACACTCATGAGCTAACAATCAGTAGTTCGTGTGTTAAGTGCTATAATAGGCATGGAAATTGAGCCAGGAAAGCAAAGAGAGCAGAAAAAAATCAAATGGAGAAAGTGTTAAGTCAAGTTAACTTAGTTAAGAGATGGAATGGAATTTAAACACAAAAGGTGGGACTTGAAGTTGTTTCTAAATGATGCATGTGGAAGAGAAGGGGAAGACAATGTTGACAAAAGCACAGAAGAAGCAAAACACGACACATCTTTACACTGTGAGGAAGGCATAAGATTTGGGGGGTTGGGGTTTGGAGACTGAGTGCTGAGACAGCATTGGGGCTCATAATCAACTCCCTCAGTGAGGAACTTGGAGAATTTCCCAGCCCGGGGTATTATGTCTTTTAAAGCAAGACAATGAATTGGTAATTTTTAGCATTTTTAAAAAATGTGTGTTTGTTTGTTTGGAGATACTGAGCCAGGGAGAGGCAGAGAGAGAGGTGGAGAGAAAATCCCAAGCAGGCTCGAAGCCCACCTGGGGTATGTCAGCTCAAAGCCCAGCTCAGGGCTCAGTCTCAGGAACCATGAGCTCATGACCTGAGCCAAAATCATATATGACACTTAACTAACTGAGCCACCCAGGCACCCTAATAATTAGTTTTTTAATATTTTTATAAAGTGAAAGCAGTGTGGAAAAATGAATTGAAGTATGGAATTGAAGAGACTTAAGAGTTTGTTGGGGGGCACCTGGGTGGCTCAGTTGGTTAAGTCTCCGACTTCAGCTCAGGTCAGATCTCACGTTTGTGGGTTGGAGCCCCACGTTGGGCTCTGTGCTGACAACTAGCTCAGAGCCTGGAGCCTGCTTCGGATTCTGTGTCTCCCTCTCTCTCTGACCCTCCCCCTCTCATGCTCTGTCTCTCTCTGTATCAAAAATAATTAAAACATTTAAAAAATTTAAAAAAAAGGAGTTTGTTGGAATAGTTTGTGCAAAGGATATAGTTGGCCTATAGTGGTCTTGGACCCATAGAGGTAGAAATGGATTCTAGAGAGCAAAACAGAATTAGCTGCATTGGGCTTGGAGGTGGAGGAGAAGATGGATTCTAGAACACAGTTGACCCTTGACAATGCAAGGGTTAGGATCTCTGAGCCCCCAGCTCCCATCCAGTCGAAAAGCTGTGTATAACTTTTGACTCCCCATGAATGTTGTTACTACTAGCCTACTGCTGACTGGAACTTCTAATAACATAAGGAGTCTATTAACATACTTGGTATGTTATATATATATATAAGCGCACACACACACATATATATGTGTATATGTATGTATATATGCTGTATTCATACAATAAAGAAAATCATAAGGAAGAGAAAATGCATTTACAGTACCGTCCTATAAAAACTCTGTGTAGAGTAATCTCGTGCACTTCCAACCCATGTTGTTCAAGGATCAACCGGGCTAGTTTTCTGATTTGTGAAACTTAATGAATTATAACACCAGTCTGAGAGGAAAATGTCAAGTTCATTGTTCTGGATAAAATACCTTTGAAATGCCCATGGGGCACATAAGCTGCCAGTTTTAATTGACAGGTGGAAATACGCATGCTCTCGGGGGTGAGGTGAAGTGACTGGCCACATGGACCAGGTAGCATAGGGAGATGTGACAATGAATGACAGGCAGTGAGCCCACGTTTGAACGTGGCACAGGTCTACTGCAAGTTCAGTGACCGTAGTTTCCCAAGCTCAAGTTGGCATGCTTGTTCTGGAAAGCATGTATGTATTCTTAAGTAGAATGGACAAATTATTTTGAGTTGAAAATAATGGTCGTGTGGTTGCTTTCTATGTCAACAAAAAATAGTCAAAACAGCTACAGAAGCAGGGTGTGGGGACTGTGCTGGGTTGCAGAAGAGACTATTGAATTGCTCACATCTCCCTGTGCATGTAAATGCACTGAGATAATATTCCTAGATATTTATGTCTATAGTGCTTTCATTTACTTCATTTCGTTTTAATGAGGGGGCAGTTCTGCACAGAGTAGGGGCAGTGGGCACAGGGGGGAACATGACAGACACAGCTTGTCGTGCCTGTTGTGGCCGCTAGCTACCTTTCCGAGGTCCTGGCTGATTGTTTTGGCTCCTGCTACTGCATTGCCTGGCGCAGTGGCCATGTGAACTACCGTGACCTACTTTCCCTGAAACAGCAAGTTCTACATTTTTAAATCTTCATAAACAAAATTTCTCAGCTCTATTTACACAGAAGAAAACAAGTTCTGCTTTGTCACCATTTTCCCTTTGGCTTGGGCTCTTAATTTTGTGAGGTCTGATCCAGCTTTGTGTGTATAGGAAAACATATATAACAAATAGCTGGTCACCCCTGCTCCTCGGAAAAGACCAGGGGCTCGTGGACTTATGCTGTGGCAGCAAAATATTCATGGAATCGGCTCTCGGGTGCAATTGATTTTACGGTGTCATCGGTATCTCCAAAGAAGGATTGTCTGAAACCTGAAAATCTGAGACAGAACTTGATAAAGCCACAGAAATGGAGCCCACACGTGAGCAAACACCTCTGCCAGCCATTCTGAGCACGCAGTCACTACACACTTATCAGATGGAAGACAGAAATCACAATGTGGGGAAATGGGAGCAGCACTTTCTGCTTGCATGTAAAGTATCCCTGCATTCATCAGGCTAAGACAGGTAGTGTTTTTTCACAAAATGAAAAATGTCAGAAATGTGAGAGCCAAGTACACACGTTCAAGGGAAGCAGCGACAAATGGGAGAGGAAATTAACATTCTAGTCATGAGCTGCAGGCAGTGTATGCTGGAGTTCATTCTGAGGAGGTAATGACTAGGAAAATGACAAAGAAAACTGTTATTGACCATTAGTGAGCAATCACTCTGTCATATTACTGAGATAATTTAGATAAATGTGGGGTTTTGCTGTCTCCCAGGGAGACGGGCTGCTGATGTCTTTGATGATGGCAGCCCACTTAGAGGTTGCTTTTGACAAATATATCTTTTTGTTAAAATAGTCGCGTCTGCACCCGTTTGCTGGATGTAGTAACAGCTCATATTAAAAGTTTGTCAAAAAACTCTGTCAATTCTTTGTGTTTGGTGCCCAGGGATACTTGAAATGCCCCTTCGACACTCTTCAGCCACTGTGGAAAGCAGTGTTTGGAAACATAAGGTATTTAATAAATGAATGCAGAGTGTACCATATTTTTGTTCAATTGACTTCTATTATTTTAGCAGCTGCTAATTATGCATTGTTGATATTTGGAGGCCGGTAACAGATTTCTCTGGTCCATCTGGGTAATCATGCTTTTCGAGAATGGACTTTTCCTCATCTGAGTATTAAGAGGATTTTGGCTGCTATATTTTGAGGGCAATGATCAAATCAATTCAGAATGAGGAGGTAGATGGCAGTTTGCAGAAGATGAATTTACCTCGTGTTGTTTGCAAAGCATTTCATTTTATCTTGATGTCGTAGCACACTCTCTGGGCCATCTATGTCGATGAGTTCCAGGAGGAGAAAGGGGTGACTACACCCATTTTCAAAGCAAATAATAGATGTGTCAATTTTAAGAATATTTTATCTCAAGAAAACATTGAGCAAAAATAACCATGGTGTACATTCTGTTTGTTAAGCATTGGCTGTGTCGGCAATGGAAGTGGCCTTTATTTGCAGTGGAATGGAGTAGGGCAGGGCGGGCGGGGGGAGGGCTGCAGGTGGGACTCAAAGCCAAGTACTGCAATGCACTAGTTATGTGAATGGGAAAGTTTCTCAGATTTTCTTTCTTGGTTTTTTTTTTTAAGTTTACTTATTTAGAGAGAGACAGAGACAGCATGAGTGGGGGCCAGGCAGAGAGAGAGAGAGGGAGGGAGAGAGAGAATCCAGGCAGGCTCTGAGCTGCCAGCTCAGAGCCGATGTGGGGCTGGAACTCACGAAACCATGAGATCATAACCTGAGCTGAAACCAAGAGTCAGATGCTCAACTGACTGAGACAGCCAGGCCCCCCAGTTTCTCAGATTTTCGAAAGTTTGGCTTCCTCATGTACAAAAAGGGGTGAAAATAGCATCTTGTTTTTAGGACTGCAGTGAGAATGACATTAGATAATGAATATATAGCTTTGATGATAGTAACAATGATCATGATGTTTCATAAAAATTCCCAAGCCACCTTGGAATACCTGAGGGTGATTTTACTTACTATACTGCAATGCTTTGGGGGCTAACAGGTAGGTAGGTAGGTGCCCCCTTCCTTGCCTGCCCGAACAGACAAGAATACAGGGCTAGGCAGAAATTCCAATTATTAGCTCTCATTCTCTTTACCAATGATTTGGCTTTCTACTTTGTCCCTGTACAGGCTGTATGCACATTCGTTATTTGCACATAGGGGTTTTGCTTTTATTGTAGTGCAGCTAATTAATTGAAATGCTAAGGCCAATGCTGTCTCAGGCCAGAAACCTGGAAAGCACGGCCTTCTGACAGGGACACGAATTAGGCCTGTCCAGTCTGACACGTAGGTGGGCTCGGGCATTGTATTAGTCTGGTTGTGCTGTCACAACAAAATACCAGACTGGGTGGCATGAACAACAGAAATTCCTTTTCTCACAATTCTGGAGACTAGAAGTCCCAGATCAAGGTTCTAGCTAATTCGGTTCCTGGTGAGAGCTTTCTTCCGGGCTCGCAGACGACCCCCCCTCTCGCTAGCTGCTCACGTGACCTTCCCTTGGTACGAGTGCACAGAGAAATCTCTCTTTCTTTTCTTAGAGGAACATCAGTCCTGTAGGATTAGGACCCACACTTCTGACTTCATTCAACCTTAATTATCTCCTAAAGGCCCTATCTAACTCCAAACGCCATTGCATTGGAGGTTACAGCTTTAACATACAAATGTGGGGGGAGGGCACAATTCAGTCCATAGCTCTCAATGTCAAACGGAAGTACATTTTGACAGATTTCGAATCCCTACTCTTAAAAAGTACTCTTAGCAACAGACAGTGAAATTAAGACTCAGGGAATTCCTAGAGCCTTATATGTCATACATGAAGCTTTCATTCAAATAGAGGAAAAATATTACACAAAGTCTAATTGCGTCGTTCTTTTAAGGCTTGATATCTGATGATATCTTTGGAAGATTTCATACATATTCTTGAAACATGGTTCTTTTTAATCTTAAATACAACGCCTGCTGGTTTCAGTTCAAGGAGCTAGAAGGTACTTACCTTCAAAACATCTCATGTAGAATTGCTCAATCCAGGTAGCACATTAGAATCACTTGGAAAGTTTGTTTCTTGGTTTCTGATTTTTGTGTGTTTTTAACAAATCCTGACTTATAGGATCTTCCCTAAATTATACTTAAATCAGAGTCTCTGGGTAGGGGAGGCTATAGAAACGCTCCAGGGCATTCTAATTCATTATCAGGGTTGAGAATGATAGAAATGATTGCCAACTTTGTCTCCATTGTGTTAGGGCCAGAACTTACTGTTTCTGAAAGCACAGAATCAAAATGTACTAAAGTAAATAAACAAGTAATTACACAAGTATCCTGGGCAGAGAGCACTGCTGAAATGGAACAGTGGACCTGCACAGTAATTATCTAGAATGTTCCTCTGTCCGCTGATGTATCAAAGTTTTGTTCAATATATAAAGGGCTCCACACCCCTCAATGGTTCAAATCTCCCTCAGAGTAAAAGCCGAGGTACGAGAGCCACACCCGCTTGGCTTACATCTCTGGTGTCACCCCTCCTACTCTGCTTTGCTTAGCTCTGCTCCATCAGATGGCTTTACTCTGCTCCAGTCAGATGCTCTTACTCTCTCTGTCTGATGGCCTTTGTATTAATGGTTCCCTCCTCCTGGAGTGTTCGGCCCAGAAATCCATGTGGCTGATGTCTCCAGCCTCTCCTAGTCTTTTATTCACGTGACGCCTTCCTAAGGAGAGCCCCTCTGACTCCCCTATTTAAAACATGAAACCCACACCCCACATGCATCCATGGCACTTCTGATCCTGCTTGCCTCACCTTAGTTTTTCCCATTAGCATTTCTCAGCTTCCAACATGCTCTATGCTTAGTTACCGTGATTATCGTGCACCGTTCATGCCCCGCCGCTAGAACGTATGTCCCACAGTCACAAGGGTCTTTCTCTGTTCCACTGATGTGCCCAACTGTCTAGGAAAGCATCTGGTACATAGGAGCCACTCAGACTGTCACTGTTGAATGGATGGTTGGATGGACGGATGGATGGATGGATAGAAGAAATGTCGGCTTGGGCTTCTGACATTAAAGCCCTGCTCTGTTCCCTGGACAGGACCCCTGGCCAGACCTGTAATCGTTTCGGGCTTCCAGATGTCTAACTTCCAGCCCTCATAGGGAAGAATGAAGGACAAATCCTACCTCATTGGCCTCTAATTCTGGTTCTCATATTCCATCACCAATGGGGAGATAAAACTAAATCCAATTATCCATGATAGAAAGTAAGCATCAATTCTACAATTTGGGAAGATAGTCCATTATATCCTAGTGACTTGATTGTAGTCTGGTTTTTTTTTAAGTTTATTTATTTATTTTTGGAAGAGAGAGAGAGCACAAGCAGGGGAGGGGCAGAAAGAGACACACACACACACACAGAATCCGAAGCAGGCTCCAGACTCTAAGCTGTCAGTGCAGTGCCTGACATGGGGCTTCAACCCACTAACCACAAGATCATGACCTGAGCAGAAGTCTGACCCTTAACCGAGTTAGCCACCCAGGTGCCCTGATTATAGTCTGTTTTAAATCTTAGCATTTGCTCTGTGAACATATTTTAACTGTTGGTAGAGGGAGCAGAGCTAATGACTAGAGGTTGCCTATGCTTATCATTTAAAGCTCTCCATGCAACATTATTCACTGAGCAAAATTCCCATGAAAGTATTTATTACTTCGCTTGATTTTAACACTAGTGAAAAATGTTATGGAGATAGATCAATCTCAGCATTAATCCTAATTTCCTATCACTTTGAATTAATAGCTTTTGCCTCACCTCCTGCTTCTGATTCACATTCAGATCAAGAATTTACTCCACAGAAACCCCTGGCTCAAAGCGGCAAACTCCACACCCTCAGGGAAACAAAAACAAAGTCTGAGTTGAGAGTTTTGTTGATTTTTTTTCGTTTTTCCATCATCACAAAGAAAAGCCTAGGACTCATCTTTAGAGAATTCAATGTCAGAAAGTCTAATTGGATCTTACTGGGGTTTTCCAATTTCAGGATTGTGGTTTTAGGAGGAAAACGCTGTCATATACACTCATCTTTAGCACTATGAGTAATAGTGGAGAAAATTGCAGTCAAAGGTAAATGGCTTGAAGTACACGTTCTTTTCACTCCCCAGGTCTGACGCATTATAGAATAACCTTTTAGTGAAATTACAAAGCTTTCATGTTGCCCTCCTTTCCTTATCTGTGGATGGGTGGTGAGAGAAGAAAATTGTGTGTAGCTACAAAGCATTGACTTTTCAGTCCATGGAATTATTTTTCCTTTCATATAGATATATTTGCTCATAACTCTTGTATCTTTCATCCTTCACCTAATGTGTTGGAAGAGGCTGCACAGGGCATGATGGGAAAGATGGAGAGGAAGAAGACACTCTTATTATTAAGCCAATGAAAATTGCAGCTGAAAAATGAAGATGAGCTAGCATTATCTATAAAATAGCCTCTGGAAGGTTTTGGCTCCTGATGGGCTCGGAGCAGCAGAGCCGGCAGGAATAATGTAAAAACCAGGTCACACTATGTAGGTCTCTCAAAGCCCGGCACACACGTGAGCAGGGTGGGCCTTCAGCTGTTGCCTTGTCGTGTGAAGGGAGGAGGGAACTGACCGTTTAGATGGCCAAGCGAACCTGAAATTCGTAAATTAATAGGTGCAGATGGTAGGCGAGTATTTTTTTATGGGAGGAGGTAATGGGGCCAGCTCTTCCTCTTCACCCAGTGGCTGCCAAAAGTCTTTCCGGTTCTGGGGGAATTGTAAAATGGAGGGGAGGCTGGGAGCACTCTTCTTTTCCCTTTAGGAGGCCCCCAGTCCTTTCAGTAGCTGCTCTGCTTACGTCAGGATAGGACCCTAATTGTGTTGGAACTCCTTAACCCAGGAGGTCCTAAAACTCCTGTGCCTCCTCAGGGAATTCTTTGTAGGTTTGTTTTTTTTTTTTAAGTTTATTTATTTATTTTGAGAGAGAAAGAGAGAGAGAGAATGAGAGAGTGCACAGGTGTGAGAGGGGCAGAGAGAGAGGGAGAGAGAATCCCAAGCAGGCTCTGCGCTGTCGGCACAGAGCCTGATGTGGGGCTAGAATTCACCAACAGTGAGGTCAGGACCGGAGCTGAAATCAAGAGACGCCTAACTGACAGAACCACCCAGGCAGCCCCTTCTTGGGAAGTTCTTGAAGACTGGGCCCGTTTTCAAGCCCCAGACTCTTCTGGAATCACTACAGGGCAGGGGGAAGGATGTTACAGGTAAAGAGGCTTTCATGTAAGTGTCTCTGGGTCACTACAGGTAAGCTGTCACCTTTCTGTCCTACAATGGGAGTCGTAAACAGACCTGCACGTGAGTCCAGAAGGTTCTCTGCCATTCTTCTAAGCTGCGCTGGTGACTTCAGCTTCCACTTGCTACCTAGTATCTGATTGGATCACATGCCCCAATAGCAGCTACAACCATTGTGGAGGCTGGCAACCCAACGTGACAGGAAAATGAGGGGCCTGGCTGGTCTCCCCTCTGGCTCAGATGTCTCTGGAGAATGAGGTAGCAGAAAAAAGACACTTATATCATACAAAATTTGCCGTAGGAAGGAGTCAGTGAACTGAGTCAGGATAAGGAAGAGATGAAGAGATAAGGAAGAAACAGATGACATGACCCCCCACCCCACCCCACCCCACCTCCGCCGGCCACCCAGGCACCGTGCACCGGACTCTGGTAAGACTACGGATTCCCTCGGCCCTTGGCTGTTTTCTTCCTGCTGAATCGTGAGAACCCTTTTTCAGCACGGACTATCTTTTTAGGGAACCCACTTTATCGTTCGTGCATGGGGTGCTCAGAAAGACACCCTGACCATGTCTGGAGGCCTCTTAGTATGAGCCACGTGGAGATTTCTTTACACAAACAACCAAGGATTTTGCATGATAAGTCATCCAAAGGAGAAACAAATTAAGCCCCATCATAGGACTAGTCAGAATATGCTATGTTCTAAGGAAAAGGCTGATTTTCCTGTCTGCCAGTGAACAACTTTCACCTCCATTCGTGTTTAGTAACACCTGAGTTCTAGGGAGGTAACTCTGTTCTCAGAATCTTCTTAAGAGAAAATGTCAGTTTAACCCAGGTGTCACTGGCATAGTACAAGTCAAGGATGGGAGGCAGCACTATCCATTTTCCTGTTGTTGTTTTTGTCATCGTTGTCGTTAGTCTGTATGATGCCACCACTTGGAGTTGTGCAGTGCACAACCTGTGCAACCAAACACAAAGGCCCTTGTCTAGAATATTAAATGCTACTTACTGGTGGGATAGGGGACAGACAGTTGGAGAGGAAAGGCTAAAACCAGGAAATCTGGTTCTGAAACTTCATTTAGTCACTAAACACTGAGAAATCTTAAGAAAAACACTTCATCTCTCAGGACCTCAGTTTCCTCATCTGTTAAATGGATGAATTAGTAGCAAATTCTCTGTAGTTGAATATGATGTGACTGATTCTACCCTTCAATGCTTTTCACCATTATATAATAAGAAGTAGCTATGTCCGAGGACCAGCGTTTTTGATACAGCGCTTTGGCACATTTGAGAACTTTTTCACATAATCCGTGGATCATTTCTCAGGAAGAACCCTCCAAGAACAGCCATCCTTTTGCACAGAAGCCAGAGTTGCCGAAGTGATGGCTCAGCTACCGCACCTCACAATAGACCTCTGATTAGCACCCGGGAGTCACGAACAGGAGCTGAGTCAGCTGCATCTCCTGCTAAATAGAGGTCTGGTCGTGCCGGCGCCTGCCAGGACCCCCTCCCGTTGACTTTAGAGAAGTGACTTTAGTAGAATGTGGTTGATCACAGGCTGTATCCTAGAGTTAGGAGACAGCACGGTGAATGCAGTTTTCTGATTTTCAGTCCTCTGCCCTCTAATCCAATGCTGTGTTCAATTTCATGTTCCAACAGCATGGCTACCGGAAAGACACTATCCTGCCTGCCGGTTCCGGTCACCTGCTCATCGTCTCCTGGGAAAACTCACTGTGTTCATAAGAACACCTCTTAGGATAGTATGATGGACAAAAAAGACTATGTGAGTCTTTTCATACATTCAACAAAAAAATACTTTTGCCGCCACTTAAAATGCTCTAGAACAGAGGCGCCCAGGGGGCTTAGTTGGCTCATCATCAGACTTCCGCTCAAGTCATGATCCCACAGTGTGAGTTCAAGTCCCATCATGTCGGGCTCTGTGCTGACAGCTCAGAGCCTGGAGCCTGCTTCGGATTCTGTGTCTCCCTCTCTCTCTGCACCTCCCCGACTGGCGCTCTGTCTCACTCTCGTCAAAAATAAACACCAAAAAAAAATTTTTTAAGTAAAATACTCTAGAACAGAATGATGGAAAGCTTCCAAATTCTTTTTTATGAAGCCAGAATAACAGTAACACCAAAGTTAGACAAAGGTAGCGAACAAAAATAAAATTCAAAGGTAGTGAACAAAAATAAAAAGACAAAAAACAATTCTCACTTATGAATATCAGTGTGAAGAGTTAAATAGAATAATACTAACTAGGACTAAAAGAATAAGGTGACAAGTGGAATTCTGCCTGGAGAATGAGCCCTGGCCCCAGAGACAGATTATCCATGTGAATAAAAGCTGGTTCTTCCCTTTCAGAGCCGTTGAATCTTGAGCAACTTACTAAATCTTTCTCTGCCTCCATTTACTTATCTGTAGGGTGGGGATAATTCTACTTGGTGAGTCATTGTGTGGATATAATTAGTTACTATGCATAAAGTGATTAGAATAGGGCCCGACACATAACAACTTAGCTTTAATTTTTGTTACCATTCTTACAGAAATAGAAGGTATGCAGCGGGTGTCAAACTGTTTTTCCTAAACAAAATGACCATTTGTTTCAGCAAAATACATTAAAGAATAGTTCATTCTCTGACTTCTTTGAAATAATGAGCTTTGCCATATCCTAAATACCAGGATCGATTCCTGAATTTTAGATTCTGTCATGTTTATGTGAAAGTCTATTCTTGAACCAGTAGCATCCTGTGTATATTTTTATAATTGGTTTTCATAATTTGTATAATTATTCCCTCACCACTACCTTATTTGCTCTAAATTGTTATAGTCATTTGATCTATGATTTTTCTACTAGTGCCAGAAGGAAAGCTACAAATCAATTTCACATATGGATATCAATGCAAAATGTTCAATTAAATAATAGCATATGCCTATTGAGTATTAGAATTTCTTTAACCTTAAAAATTATTTTAATAATATTTGATATTGGAGCACCTGGGTGGCTCAGTTGGTTGAGCGTCCGACTTCGGCTCAGGTCATGATCTCTCGGTTCGTGGGTTCAAGCCCCTCATCGGGCTCTGTGCTGACTAGCTCAGAGCCTGGAACCTGTCTTCGAATTCTGTCTCCCTCTCTCTGACCCTCTCCTGGTCACGCTGTCTCTCTCCCTCTCAAAAATAAACAAAACACTTTTAAAAATTAAAAAAATAATAATAATACTTGATATCTATTATGCTCCAGGAAATAATGTATTTTTAGCCACTCAAAGTTTTCTTTTCATTACCTAAATATGTATTGAGTTTTTTTACAATGGGTCTTCTACCTTTATTGTGAAATTAACTTATTGTTTGTTTTGTCTTTATGGTTGAATTGGCACTTTTCCCTTGTTTTATGTTCTATTTATTGTCCACCTATAGGGAAACTGGTCATCAAGGTTACATATTTATATTTTACATTTATTGTAAGTAAATGTTTCTCATTTCTTATTTCTCTCCTTTATTTTATGTTCTTGAGCTTTCTAGGTATTCATATTATCTGTAAATAATGAAAACTTGGTGTCTAAATTTCAGTTTGTATACTACTGTCATTCGTGACTAGCCAAGGCTAGAATTTATAGAACAATGTTATATAGAGTTTATATAGAATTTATGCAATTTATATAGAATTTGTAGAACGGTGTTAAATAATAGTAATGCTCCCAGACATCTTTCTTCTCCTGACTTTAATGATTATGTGCCTGTGTTGTTTTACCATTAAAGATGTTAAGTTTGTGTTGAGATCTATTTGATAAACTATGTGACAGAAATATTTTTCAAAATGTAGCTTAATGAAACAATTCAAAAATCAAGTACAGAGGTTAAGTTTCTAAATGCCTTTTCATTGTCTGATGATTTTCTTCTTTTTAATCTATTTATGAAATGTGATATGTTTTTTACATTAAATTGTCCTCACATTCTGCACAGACATAAATTATGACATCCTATTATTTTACTATATTGATGAATGAGATGTATTCATTTTAACTTGGAAATTTTTATACTTATCACAATATGTATGGTTGAACTTTAAATAAGTTTGCACTGGCTATATCTAATTTATAATTGACTGTTGTGAGAGAATCATGCATACATTGGTTGAAGATCCCACCCTCTCTCTCCATGCTCTTCATCACTTTGTAAAGCAAAATAGTTGTTTGTTTTTGAAAATATCTTAAGAACGAACCACTAGGGGTGCCTGGGTGGCTCGGTTGGTTAAGTGTCCAACTTCAGCTCAGGTCATGATCTCACTCTGTGTCTCCCTCTCTCTACCCCTCCCTTGCTCACGCTCTCTCTCTCTCTCTCTCTCTCTCTCTCTCTCTCACTCTCTCTCACTCTCTCTGTCTAAACAATAAATAAACCTTAAGAAAAAAGGAATGAACCAGTAAAATTATATGAAGCTAGAGCCCTTTTGGAGATAATTTTTTTTAATGATATTTAAATGTTTTCCTCTTAACATTGGTCTCTTAAGGCTAGCTATTTCTTGAGTTAATGTTGGTACTTTATAGTTTTTAAAGGAAATTTTCAACACTGATATTTTCAATTTATTACACAGAATGACTTTCTACATAATATTTTGTAATCATCAGAATTGTCATTCTATCTGATATGACATTATTTTGGTTCCATGTTTGCTTTATTTGTGTTCTCCCTTTCGTTAAAGGCATCAATGTGTCTGCCACTCCCACTTCAACTAAAAACAAAAGAATCTTTTAATTTATTTATCCTCTTTTTAAAAAATTAAATTTATTTTTGAGAGAGAGAGAGCACAAGCAGGGGAAGGGCAGAGAGAGAGGGGGACAGAGGATCCAAAGCAGGCTCAGTGCTGACAGCAGAGAGCCGGATGTGGGGCTCAAACTCCTGAACTGTGAGATCAACACCTGAGGGGAAGTGAGACACTTAACCGAGTGACCCATCCAGCCACCGCATGATTCAGTTATCTTCTTTCTGCCAGCTTTCCTTCTCAATAATTTCTGCTTTTATCTCAATTTTTTCATTTTGATTTTTCAAATTTTTTTATTTCAAGTTTTTTGTATATTTTTGTTGGTAGTATTTTTCTAAGTATAAAAGGTTTAACACTAAGAATTTGTCTCTGAGTTCAGCTCTAGCTTCATGACATGGGCTAAATTTGTAATATTCTTGTCATTTTCTTAACACCCTTCTTCCATGTTTGGGGTTTTTTTTTTTTGGCTCTGGTTATGGAAACATAAATAATGATAAGTTGTCAAATTATATTGGAAAGTAAAACTGAACAGGATATAACGTACAAGCCAGAGTAATCATTTTGCACATTTGTAAACTGGTGAGTAAACAGTTTCACAGAGACAGAAGGAAATCAAGTCAGAAGTCTACATTAAAAATAATCTACATAAAAAAAAATAACCTCTAAGTGTCTCTGATGAAATGGAACCAGACGAAACCGCAGTACCTCTTACCTGGAGCAGAAAAACAGATTAAACCTCATCCTTTTTACCTCTCCACCACCTCATATTTCAACACCTCCAGACCATACTAGACACTGGACATTCCACTTTTTAATAAAATCAGACAATGACTACAGGTTAGTAAGTGCTTATTCTTGACTTGAAGATTATGTAATTTGTGGGGGCGCCTGGATGGCTCAGTCGGTTAAGCGTCTAACCCTTGGTTTCAGCTCAGATCCTTATCTCACGGTTCATGAGCTCAAGTCTCGCATCAGGCTCTGCGCTGACAGTGTGGAGCCTACTTAGGTTTCTCTCTCTCCCTCTCTCTGCCCCTCCCCTGCTCGTGCTCTCTCTTTCTCGCTCTCTCTAAATAAATAAACAAACTTAAAAAAAGATAATCATGTAATTTCTACAATGATATCAAGAAAGTAGATGGCAAAGCCAGGATTAAAAACTAGATTGGGTTGACACTCGCCAACACTTCAAACCAATGTAGTTGGATGCCTCTCTTAGACTCGAACTCAGACCCTAATGCTCCTGAAGGACAACGTCTGGTTGATGAAATGTCTAGTTAAATACACATAAATGCTAGGTATAGTCAACTAAAGAGTTGGGATTGCTGTACAGACTTCTGGAATGCTCACAAGGATCCAGGAAACGACTCCAAATCAACTATTTACACTTTACAGACAGGGTGGAGTGAGGGGAAATAAGTTTTCTACATCATGAAAATGGATGCATGCGAAGGACTTTTTAGAAAATTTCTGACTCATCATGTCATTAAAATCCTCTCTCTATATCTAGTTACATTCCAGTATAAGCCAACAGTAATTTTCACATTTTCTATGCCGTTTGCCTCTAATAGTACAGATAATACAAACTTTACTTATATAAGCAAAATCATCTCTATCATGACTTCAGCTATAATAACCCACCAGCCAGGGAGTATTTACAAAGCACTTTACCCCTCCACCTCCCACAGACAGTGCTCACCTCAAAGCAAAGGATTAGCCACAAGACTTGTTATGTGTATTCTTACCTTATGATATATTTGATGTATTTCAAAACCCTTCCATGTAACAGCTTATAAATGCATCTCCTGATGAACATCCTAAACATTTTACCAATCAGGTTAAAGCCGATAATTAAAGATAATAAAGAATTGGACATTAACTCCACGGCGTTAGAGGTCAAGCCCTTGGAAAGTGGCAAGGATCCTGCTAACTCCATGATTTGTTTTTTATTTTCCTTGATCAGTTCACCACTTAGATGTGCACCAAGCGTACTGCAGATTTTCATTCTGAAAAGTCAATATCCAAGGGCATATTTTAAATTAATCAAACCTGTTTCTGAGAGATAAGCTAAATTAGTTCTTTAAAGGGGGAATGTGAAATGCAAACTTATGTATTCATCATTATATTTAGCTTCAAGAAGTAGCCTTATATAACCCCAAAGTGGATTTAAATGATGACTAAAACCCAATGTCAAGTTTGAAGCTGATATTAAATCTCTTAAAAGAACACACTGTTAGAATTTTCCAAAGTCATAGATTGCACTCAATATGTTTCCACTTGCTTCCTACACTCACATCATAACTTAAATGTGTGGTATTGAGTCAAGTCAATAAATATGTATTAAACACCCATATGTAAAACGGATCTAGAAAAGGAGTTTAAGATAGAGTTTGTCTACCCAGGGAGTAAAGTCTTGCTGAGCTTGAAAGACGTAGTCACACAAAACAGTCATAGGTAAAAGAAAAATTATATGGAAATGACTCAAAATTCATAGTTTCTCAAAGTTCTGATATGCCCTCACCATCTCTGAGTCATCTGCCTGCTTCTGCTCCTTCTTTTGGTCATGGCCTAAAGCCTAGCTCCTTTTGGTCTAACTGTAACCTACTGAAACCTTAAATTGAGGTACATTTTCTTTACCAAATGGGAGACTTCTCTTATCCCCCGAGAGTAGTTTTCATAAAAGATTAGGGGCACACCTGGTGGCTCTGTCAGTTGAATGTCCAACTCTTGATTTTGGCTCAGGTCGTGATCCCACAGTAGTGAGATCAAGCCCCACATTGGGCTTCGTGCTGAGTGGGGAGCCTGGTTGGGATTTTCTCCCTCTCTCTCTCTCTCTCTTTCCCTCCCCTCCCTCCACCCCTCTCCCCACTCATGCTCACTTGTATTCTCACTCTTTCTCTAAAATAGTAAAAGAATACTACATAAGCCAAAACCAGCCTATAAAAATAGAAGAATTTCAGAGAAAACAAGAAAGGTATCTGGAGCCATCTCAATTGGTAGAAAACTCCCCTCAGCAAATACTCTAAAACCTTTAGCTATCCAGTGATCTATTAACCAATAGGGATTTGAGGGTTTCTAGGCTCTACTCCCCTTAAAGGAAGATAATTTTTATTTTGGCTGTCCCAGTGCTCATCAAAGTATTTAGCATACACTAGGCTTTCAATATTCTCTGCTTGTTTGACTTTAAAAAAATGAATGAATCAAAAATGTCTTCTTTAAAACAGTGTTAAAATATAAATCTAATTAATACAGTCTAAGTTTGGACAAAATGTCTTTTGATTCTTCTAAATAAGACTGCATTTAAGACCATCTTCTATAAAGTTATTTCCAATGTTTGCCTTTGATACTGGGTCATACCATAGATCAACAAATTCATTTTTTGTTAAATAACTTTGCCTTTATTTATGTATCTAGAGAGAAGGAAAGAGTATGCACATATGTGTGGGCATGTAAGCAGGGGAAGGGCAGACAGAGAGTCCCAAGCAGGCTCTGGGCTGTCAGCACAGAGCTCAACTCAGCTTCAGGAACTGCAAGATCACATCCAGAGCCAAAATCAAGAGTTGGACACTTAACCAATTGAGCCATCCAGACGCTCCAATGAATTCTTGAATACCAAAGCAATGATGTCAAAAGACTGCTGTCTTTTTTTGGCTTTGTATGTATAAATATGGGAATTAGATAATTTTTGCAAATGCAGTAAGGAAGATACTTCTAAACAGTGAAAAAATCTCCTAACTTAAATAAAGAAAGGCCATTACTTCTGGGCCCCTCTGGTTTCCAGGTATTATCACTGCTACTGAACTTTTCATTCCAGAGTTGCAGTCTCTCAGCTCTTGAATTTATGGTTGGCAATGCAATAGTTGTTCTTAAAAAATATAAAAATATAAAATACCACTGTCTGGGGAACCTGGGTTGCTCAGTCGGTTAAGCATCCCACTCGTGATTTCGACTCAGGTCATGATCTCACAGTCATGAGATCGAGCCCCCTGACAGCCTCTGCTCTGGGCATGGAACCTGCTAAGATCCTCTCTCTGCCTCTCCCTGGCCCATGCTCACATACTCTCATTCTCTCTCTTTCTCTCTCTCTCTCTCTCACTCCCCCCCATAAACAAACAAACAAACAAATAAAAAAAATAAAAATTTAAAAAATATACTACTGGTAGATTTCAATATCCTTGGCTTTTGACAACAACAGCAGTCTCCAATGAGAGAACTATATCCGTGTCCCACAAAATGGAAGTCACCCTCCAGTCTGAAGTGAAGCCAACTTCTAGTTGCTCAAGTGAAATTAAAAGGCCAATTAGTGTGCCTATATAACATGGCCTGAATGTCTCCCCCAAAATGCATAAACTAAAACACCATCCCCAGTGTGACAGTATATGGAGGTGAGACCTTTGGGAAATGATTAGTTCATGAGGGCAGAGCTCTCCTGAGTGGGATTAATGCCCTTACGAAGGAGACCCCAGAGAGCTACCTCGCTGCTTCTGCCATGTGAGGACACAGCGAGAAGATGGCTATCCCCAGGTACCGAATCGGCTGGGGACTTTCTGCTCTCCAGAACTGCGAGAAACAAAATGTTGGACGTTTAAGCCACCCAGTAGAGGATCTTTGGTATTTGTTACAACAACTTGAGCAGACTAAGACAAAATACATAAAGATTCCCAAAGCAGTAAGGTGAGTATAGATAATCCTTCCTGGGCGATACAATGTATCAAAAGCTCATTGTTCTGTTGCTATGTCTCCACAGTCAGTGTGAGCTACCCCTTCACAATCAGAATGGCCCTCACAAGTGAACCCTGGCCTGCTCCACAGTGGATGATTCAGTACCACGGGAAAAAATCGAAAGCAATTGCCACCTAGAAGCCTGGACATTCTGAAAGCATGTCATTACAGCAATCATTTTCATAGAGGTTGCTATGGTTTCTGTGCTACACTTTCTCCTCTCTCTGTAGTTGGATGATTTTAGTTAATCAATGGCAAGCCACAGTATAATCATTTTCTCTTCAGAGAATGCAAGGAAAAAGCACAACCCCAGAGTTTCCTGCGCAATGTCACTGCTGACAGTTATTTTTTTGGCTTCAAGAGAAGGGCATGCTCTTATTCTAAATGAAGAGCATAAAAGGAAAGCTGAGGGAAAATTGAAATCACTTTCCAATCCAGGCTAGCCTTTTGAGAAACACCAGAAAAGCCATTCTCCCAAATGATCTTCCCAGAATATTTTTTTAAGGATGCTCATCGAGGATGATGTGAGGAAGAAATACTCCCTGCCCACAAAAATATCATGGAATTTTCTTACGATCTCTGCAAGGTATCTGGGCAGTGAGAAGCCATTGCGAGGCCTTATTGTCGCTCTACCTAGAGTCAGTTACTACTTCTGTTTTTTTACAATTTGTTGGATATTATTCAGAGAAAAAGCCACTACTCCACACAGTGGTAAACACAAATAAAATATGGAAGAATCCTAATAAGAGAAGCAGAGAAATAGAGAATCATCACAAATAAAGCCACAGAAGAGGCTTAAGAGATCATTTAGGAAGGTGAATATTCAAAAATTGGCAGGAAATTTCCGTTCTGGTCCTGAGGGTTGATTGGGTATAATCTAAGGTGGTCACGCTCACTAGATTGATGGTGTGTCCAATAAACGTAAGAGTGGGGGTAGGCACTGGTATGGGGACCAACAAAACCAAATTTTTGCCATCTTCACCCAGAGTCCATTGCAGTCCTTCTTGCCTCAGACAGTGGGAAGGCATGCAGAAGTCAAGGACATGGGGTCTTCTTGGAAATTGTTCTAGACTTCTGGACTGCAGCGTCGGAGCGGATGAGTGGTGGGAATTACAAAGAAAGAAGGCAAGACTCATGCTTTGGGGAACTTCTATGTTCCATGAACATAGAAAATTTCTCTAATTGTGAAAAATGTAGAAACATAAAGCTTGAGTCAATGTCCATTTTCCATTTTCTAAGAAGCAGTCAAAGCTTCTTCTGTGGTCACATCCCTCCCAATTTCCACCTTCTGGTTTGAAAGGATGTGTTTAATCCAATCTGTAGGTGGTGAGTTCAAATTTCTTTAAGTTCACATTTGAAAACAAGCCCATTTTGAGGTAGATGTAGCTCTCCACAAAAGAGCTGTTCCTTGTCTGTGTAAAGAGAAATTCAGAGCCTTGGCAGACACCATTAGATATGTAAGAGAAGCAACACTGAGAGTTTCAAAAGACCAGGTGTGGGCAGCTGGGGGGCTCAGTGGGCTGAGGGTCCAGCTCTTGGTTTCAGCTCTGGTCTGATTTCACAGCTTATGGGCTCAAGCCCCACATAAGCCTCCATGCTGACAATATGGATGGAGCCTGCTTCTCTCCCCCTTCTCTCTCTGTCCTCCTCTGCTCACATGCTCTCTCTGTCTTTCTCTCTCAAAATAAACAAATAAAATTTAAAAAAATATTTTTAAAAAGACAATGTGGATTTAGTGTGAGTACTACTTTTCCCTTAAATTTTTTATTAAAATAAAAATAAAATATAGATAACTGAAAGTGTTATCACTTCAGGAAAGTATATTAATCTGTTAGAAATAAAGGCTGCCTTTCGCTTTAGTCGTTCCCATTACATCCATAAGCCCACAACACTGTTACTTTCAGGTTTGCAAATATGGTATGAATCCTTGATTTATGTGAGAAAATGAGATTTTCTCCTTTTTGGTTCATCAAGCAGACTGAGAGCTCACCGGGCTTTGCAGAAGTGATGTTACAAATGCAGAAGGGTTACATTATGACACAATCACATGGTGGGATATTGTGTGGCTGTTAAAACATATCTTAGAGGATATTTAATAATATGGGTAAGTGTTCATGAAAAGGGAATATATAGTTATATATACAGTTTATTGTATACGTACTACCATGAAAAGATTTCGTTTTGTGTGTGTGTGTGTGTGTGTGTGTGTGTGTGTGTGTGTGTAAGGTTGCAAAGAAATATATCACATGTTATTGACATATTTAGTGACTACTGAGTGCTGTGATTGTAGGGAACTTTTAGTGTTGATTTGAAAACTATTTTTTTTATTTTTCAAACATTCTGTTATAATTAGGTATATTTCTTACAAGCAGACAAAAAAGTAAATATGGAAGTAGTCTCAAAGACATTGCCAAAAAAAAACAAAGAAGTCCAAGCAAAAATGTGAACAATATTCACCATCTTACAACCCTTCCAGAGAAAGTACTTGAGTGTGCAGTCTTCTCTAGATGCATGCATTTGAAAGGGACAAATGTCATCTGACTTTGATCACAGAAAATATTCTTAAATTTGTATTGCATGAATGGCCTTGAACTTCCAGGGTATACTATGTGTTTTCATCAAAAGTGCTGAAAAAAGTGCTGACCTCTAAATGAATGGATTACATGTTCTAGGAAAAAACTGTCCATTTTCAAAGGGAATCTCCGTTAGAAGAGTTTTAGTGCTCGAAGGAAGTCATCCATATAATCTGCTTCATTCATTGCCCCGGCCCGCGGGGTCTTTCAACGGGGACCTAAAGGAGGGAATGGGCAAATGGATAGGACAAGAGACACAAAGAACGAGAGCAAGACAGGAGGTCTGATCAAGCTGTATATGTTTAATCATGGAGGCTGCTTATATACACAAGCAGGGGGAAGAAAAAATGCAGAAGGAGGAAAAATGCGGGGGGAGGTACAAGGTACCAGGGACCTGTTAGACATTAACAGATGGTAATCTCAGTTCCTGGAGCCAACAGTTATTTATGACTCTCCAGGAACCAAAAGTTATTTACTGCTGCTTATCTTGCTGTAACATTCCACCAGAGTTAGTTAACTCTGTCTTAACTTTTCCACCAGAGTTCTTTAACTCTTTCTTTGGCTCCCGGCAATTCATTTCGAGATATATGATAACAATTGCCAATCTCACCAACAGTTTGTGAAAACCTCCTTATTTATCTTCATTAACAGTGAATAGTGTCATTTAAACATTTTTACAGCTTGACTTTGAAAAATCTATCTAACTTGCATCAAAATGTCCATTTCTTGGGTTATTGGCATAGTCGAACAGTCTTGGCAATTTTATTAAATTTTTTTACTTCTTTTCCTTTGTGAATTGTTTGGCCATAAACTTTCACTTTTTGATATTAGATTGTGTTGTTCTTATTATAGGACACTTTCCGGTAGGGATATCTAATCTCAGTTTGTGACAGTTTTGCAACTATGTTATTCTATAACATTAGCCTTTTAATTTTTAAGAATATCCGGGGGGTACTTGTTGGGACGAGCATTGAGTGTTATATAAAAACAAACTTGACAATAAACTATATTTAATAAAAAAGAATATTGATGCAACTCTTTTATATTTTATATCATTAGTTTAAATAAGGTTTTCTTTTGTGATTTCTCTAATCATTCTTACGCTTAGAAAGTTTTTCCACCCAACAATATCTAATAGAGTTGAGTCATATTATTTCACTTAATAGTTTTCTCCTGAATATATCTGGGCTTTTTTACTTTAAGATGAAAAGAGAGTATCTAATCTAATTTACTGACTAAATAGCTTACAAATTGCCTCAACAGGATTTTTCGACTATTCCTTTCATAGTTCATCAAGTTATGATATCACTTTTATCAAATATGTTATTTATATCCCAAGATTTAAGTATTGTGTTGATCAGTATCCCGATAAATTCATTCACATAACAGATGCTCATGCGGGTCTGTCATTTGCCAGGTATCATTTTAGGCAGTGGGGGTAAAGGAGTAAATAAGACAAAGATCCCCTGTCTTTGTGGAGCTTACATTCTGGCATGAGTGGGTAGGAGATTAACAAACACAAGATGAGTATGTAAAGTATAAGTGAGCTGGATAGTAGAGAGTGCTGTGAAGAGAAAACTAAAGCAAAGCAAGAGGACAAGAGTTTTGTGCGTGAAGGAATATAGCACTTACTAACTTGCTATCAGACATTCATTGTTAACTGCATCCCTGACTGAAGACGTAAAAGAACTTTGAAACATGAAATACTGCTCATGCCTTGGGTGATGTTGGGGAAGAACATGCACACAGGATGAAACACAAAAGGCCTTAGAGCTGTAGGTGTAAAAACCCAAATCCCCAGGAAGAGCACATGGGTTATTGGACCAAAAAAAATAATTCTGCTATCTCCACTAGTGCGTCACCAGGCATTGTGGCTTAGGGACTGTCTTTATTTTTTTTTAATGTTTATCTATTTATTTTTGAGAGAGAAAGAGAGCACAAGCAAGGGAGGAGCAGAAAGAGGGAGACACAGAATCTGAAGCAGACTCCAGGCTGTCGGCACAGAGCCAACACGGGGCTCGAACTCACGAGTCATGAGATCATGACCTGAGCTGAAGTCAGACGCTTAACTGACTGAGTCACCCAGGTGCTGCTAGAAACTGTTTTTAGTCACCCAGCAGTGCCCTGTCTGCAGAAAACCCAATGCTTTATCATGATTTGATTAAGGCTAATAAAATATTGCCAATTAATTTATTTAAAAGATCAATAGCCATACTACTTGCAACAAACATATGGATTAATTAATTAATGACAACTGAAAAAATTGTCAAAAGTTTGCTAAATTACTTCCCAGGTAGTTGTTTCAGCTCATAGAAAATGGTACAAATTGTAACTGTCAATTAAAACCTGCATTATCCTTTTATATCTAATTATCGTAAGTACAATCACAAAGATTAATCAGTATTTAAAATGTTTCTTGATTTGCAAGTTTCACTTGGTTTCCTCACATCTAGGACATTGGTCTTACACAGGAAACATTAAATTAAAGGAGTTATAATTATTACAATCTCTGATGAGTAGAGAAAGGCAATTTTTTAATCTTTTAATAATTCATGACATTTCTCTACTTTCTATGCATGAAAAATTGATTAGTATGTTGTCACTGGAATACCCCCAGACTCTCTAGAATAGTTGTAGGTGATGCGCAGTAAGACAGACCTTGCAGCTTAAATGGGAAATTATGTCAAAGCCACTAAACTAACAGTTTGCAACCCTGATTGCTTTTCGTGGAAGCATTAACTTCTCTGCCTTCAATAATAAGTCTCTTTTACTTTCCTCTGAGTTCTTTAGTTGTTCCAGGAAGCTTGCTCTTTTGTTTCTAAACATCTTGTCTCAGACTTCTATTCATTCTTAATTGTACTGCCTCATACCAATATGACGCAAATTGCATATACAATTTTAACTTTTCTAGTCACAATATTTAAAAGAAGCAGTTTCCGTAGTGTAGTGGTCATCACGTTCGCCTCACAATATTTAAAAGAAGCAGAAGGATTCAGGTGAAATTAATTTTCATAACATATTTTTGTAACCAATATATCCAAAATGTGATCACTTCAATGTTTAATCAATATAAAAATCACCAAGATATTCTACATTTTTTTTCATACTAGCTCTTCAGACTCCAGTATATATTTTACGCTTAGAGCACATCTCAGTTTAAGCTACTCTTATTTCAAGTGTTCAATATGTAGTTCATGGCTACTGTACTGGATGCTGCGGGTCTAGAACACCATTCTAGATGATCTCATCGGTTACCGTAAACTCCCAAATCTTTGTCTTAAGCATAGACATTTCTTTTCCGCTCCAAACTCATATAAAGGACGGCCAAACAAACATGCCATACAGATACCTGGGATCTTTAAAATGTTAATGTAAATATGGTATCATTAGTGCTGCTCAAAGATATTTTAGTTTCCCTCTTTCTGGAACTTGGTAGGATTGTACTTTCTTGCCCTTCAAGGTTAGGGGGAGATCTGCAACATTCTTTGGCTAATGACATTTGATACAGAGCAAAGTGGGTCATTTCAGGTCAACAGCCTTAAGGAGCAGGGCTGATTCACCATGAGTCCTCTGCTCTGGAATAGACTATAGATGCAGCAGAGGGTGAGGCATCAGGCATCCCCCGCCCCGGCAACACCCCTTAGCATGGAGAAGAGTCTCCCACTGATTAGAAATGAAGCTCAGCTTTAAGTCAGTGGAATTTAAGAGTCTTATGTTCCTGCCACGTAACCTAACCTGCTCTGATGAACACAGTTAGCAATATTGAATCTAGACCTAGTAATCTATGACTTCACTTTTGATAACTGAGTAACCACACAGAGAACAAAAGTAAAGGCCATGGGTGATGCAATTCACAAAATAAAACTATGGTACCAAAGGGCCATCAGAAAAAAACGTAAATTGAGGAAGCGGGGTGAAAGTGGTCTACAAGGATGTCAAGAAGGAAACTAGGTGGTATTACAGTCACCAAGGTAAAGGGAGCAGGTGAGAGGTCACATAATTCTGTTTTCCCATAATAGCCCCAATCCCTGAGCCAGTTGCTGTATGATAGCACTCAGCTCTATTCCTTCCTTACTGTGCTCTCCTCTAGCTTGCCTGAGGCTAGAATCCTGAAAACTACATTTTTCAGATTCTCTTGCGCCTTGGTTAATGATTGGATTCTACCAAAAGAAGGTGCTGGTAGAAGACTGGAAGCAGGAGGAAAGAAGTTGTTTCACTCCTGGCTTGGGCATTTACAGTGTGTGGCTTCCCGAAACTTCCTGATGTACTTCAGGAAGAAAAGGAAGGATCCCAGGATGAAAGAAATAACAAGAGAAAAGAAAATGACAAACAAGTGGGTAGATATTGACTATAAGATAATAAAAATGTCTAATTTGTTTTTTAAGGTAAAATTAAAATGCTTAAAAGCAATAGTATAGAAGTTGGAAGTAGGCTAATTACATTCTAAAGTCTTTTATGGCTTGGAGGAAGTTAAAGAAAAAGACACTGATTAATTTTAGAGTTAGGATACATGTTAAAATATCCAGGGTAACCATTAGGAAAGGAGAAAGGGATTTCATAATTTCCAACCTAATAAGGGGGAAAAGTGGCATGAGAAAAATAACACTAAAATCAATTTTTTAAAGGGCAGAGTGGGGGACACCTGGGTGGCTCAGTTGATTGAACATCCGACTTCAGCTCAGGTCATGATCTCGAAGTTTGTGGGTTCGAGCCCTACATTGAACTCTGTGCTGACAGCTCAGAGCCTGGAGCCTGCTTTAGATTCTGTGTGTCCCTCTCCCTCTGCCCCTTCCCTGCTCATGCTCTGTCTCTCTCTGTCTCAAAAATAAATAAAGATTAAAAAATTGATTAAAAATTAAAATAAAAAATACTCATAAAAGGCAGAGTGGGCACATACGCTAAGTGAGATAAGTCAGAGAAAGACAAATACTATCATAGTATCACTTAAAGATGGAAGCTAAAAAAGCCAAACTCTTAAAAACAGAGTAAAATAGTGTTTATCAGGGGATAAACTATGTGGGAGAAGGTAAGATAGAAGTTTAAAGCCACAGAGCTAAATAAGCCCTAGAGATCTCATGTACAGTATAATAAATATAGACAATAATATCCTCCTACGCTCAGCACACTTGCTAAGAAAGTATAACGCAATTAGTCCAACCACTAAAAAGAAAGAATAATTATGTAATGTGATCAAGGCATTAAATATCGCTACCATGGCAATCATATAACAACATGTAAATGTAGCAACTATACACATTGTAAGGACACTTGGGTGCCCTCAATTAAGCGTCTAACTTTGCCTCAGGTCATGATCTCAGGATTCGTGAGTTCGAGTCCCACATCTGGTTCTGTGCTCACAGCTGGGAGCCTGGAGCCTGCTTCGGATTCTATGTCTCCCTCTCTCCCTGCTCATCCCCCACTGGTGCTCTGTCTCTCTGTCTCTCTGTCTCTCTCTCTCTCTCTCTCTCTCTCTCTCAAAAATAATAAACATAAAAAACTAACATGTTGTATACCTTAAATTTACATAATGACATATGTCAAAAATATTTACTAGATTAAGGGAAAAAAGCAGAGGGGGCAGATGTCAAGACTAAAATAAAAGGAAGTAAGTAGAAAATCAGAAGAAATCAAAAACACAAAGTAAAATGGAAGAAATAAGTCTCAGTATATCAATAAATGCAATTAATGCACATAGAACAAATTCTGCTATTAAAAAGCAAAAATTTTGTCAAACTGTATAAAAATAACTATAGGTTATTTACAAGAGATATCTCTGAAACAAAAAACAAAACTGGACAAAAAGATGTAACTGGAAAACGCTAACAAAAAAATCTGGGATTGCCTAATTTTAAATCACATAGAATAAACTTTTAGGGCAAAAGTTTTATAACAAAGAAGAGAGTCACTAATATTGATAAGTGGTTACACTCACAGTTCTAAACATGTATATACTTACTAACATAAGTTCGACATCTGTAAAGCAAAATAAGAAAATTCACATAATAAAGATTAACACATCTCTTTCAATAATGATAGATCAAGCAGTCTAATATTTAGCAAATAAATAGAATATTTGAGCATACAATTAACAAGCTTGAGCCAATGAACACATATAAAACCTTACACACAATATTTGGAGTGCCTACTTTCTAAAATTGCTGATATATAGTATAGACCACAGAGTAAGTCTCCATAACTGTAAAGAACCAATGAGGTGCCTGGGTGGCTCAATCGGTTAAGCCTCCGACTTCGGCTCAGGTCAGATCTCACATTTGCGGGTTTGAGCCCCGCGTCAGGCTCTGTGCTGACAGCTAGCTCAGAGCCTGGAGCCTGTTTCAGATTCTGTGTCTCCTTCTCTCTCTCACCTTCCCCCTCTCATGCTCTGTCTCTTCTGTATCAAAAACAAATAAAAACATTTAAAAAAAAAAAAAAGAACCGATACTACACAGATCTTGTTTGAGAAACAAATTAAGCTAGAACTTGAGAATAAAACATAACTGGAGAAAATCCACACATCTGAGAATTTTAAAACCTCTGCACTTCCAAATGAGTTTAAAAAGAAATCAAACAAATATGGAGAAAACATTTAGATGTTATAGTGTTTACGAACATTACCCCAGACTTCTCCTGTCTGCTAAATAGTACCATTCATCATGCAGCATAAATCATTTTACGGCTACTTAACTTTGGACCTTTTTCAATTAAATCTGATTACCTCATTAAAAGCTGGGAAGCATATGTGTGTGCATGCTTATACATTGTGTGAATGTGTGTATGTGTGTGTGTGTGTGTGTGTGTGTGTGTGTAAGGTCTAATATAAATGAAAATTTTATACATTTATGAAAAGAATTTCATTAGTGTCTGTAAACGAATATTAGGATTTGTGGAAGAGCGATTAAGGATCACTTGGTTTTATTTTATTTCCTCTAAGTTTCAGAGCTCTTTTGGCTAACCAACATTCAGTGTGTCCATACAAATGAACTATAATTTGATTTATGTGAGCGGTGGAAATGAGTAAGATACTAAAACAGATCCTGCCAAGAAGCCGTCAGAAATGTTCAAAAATCTAATGAAACCAAAGAGAATGCCCTCTAAGAAAGAGTGGTCCTTTGTGCTAACTGGTCAGCTGGGACTTCCCACAACCACACAAAAGGAGTTTGCTCATGCACAAATCTGAGATGGTGACTTCCCCTCGGACGTGCAATGGCCAGTAGCCGAAGGGCTTGCACGAAGCGTTTATGCCCTCATTCCAGACTGAAAGGAGCATCCATCTGGCACTGTTATGCTTGACTGGTGGAGCTTGTGGCATGTGAACAGCTGAGGAATAAATTTAGGGACATTATTAACCGAGACCACTCTATTTCCCCGGCTAAAAATAATTGCTCCTGCTTTTCTAAGGGGTAGTTGTCTTAACATTCTAGCATGTGCATTTCAATATCGGTTAAAGATAAAGACACAAGAATGATGGCAATAACATCTCAAAGCAGGTTGATATTAAACATGAAATGAAAGCAATGGCTAAATAGAGAAATCAATCACATTTCATGAATAATGTGAAATTCATAGATAAGTAACTTGTAAACCAATGCCTTAGAATATATGTATGTATTTTCTAGCAAACTAAAAAAAGAAATTCGGGAATTTTAAATGGATATATAAGGATATCTGAATTTGAGAGAGAGCCATTTTTGGGGGGCAGTTTCACAATGCAGAACAAAAACCCTCTAATGAATATTTTGAGGGTCTTGTTGGTGCATAGATACCATCCTACCTGCTTGGGATGTGTGCTTCCAAAGACCATACAATCCAGAGAAGGAAATTATATACGCAGCAAAGGCTTGCACCAAGGCTAAATCAGCAGGAAAGAAGAGAAGACAATGGATGCAAGAAATATTTTATAGACAGAATCCAAAAGACTTGGGGACTTATTGGGTGTGGAAACAGTAAGACAAGTGACATCATCAAAAGGATGGTGACCAAACAGGGTCAAGTTTGGGTGAAAGGCATGATGTTTATGCTGTGGGGCTTAAATAGTTTAATTCCTCCTATTACAGGTAAAATATCTGAAATTGTGGGGGGAAAGGAGGATTTTTTTTTAAAAGGCTAATCAGAACAAAGATTGGGAAGAAAATAACTTTTCAGTAGCCCAGCTGGTAAGAAAAGAAAGAAGCTACCTCCCCTATACCTCAGCTCTCTTAAGCCCAGAGCAGGGGGTGCAAGGGTGGGGGAAGTCACCATAGTTACTATGCCCCCAAAAGGGAGTCATTTAGCGGTGCCTGTGTGGCTCAGTCAGTTAAACATCCAACTTCGGTATAGGTCATGATCTTATGGTTTGTGGGTTTGAGCCCCACATCGGGCTCTGTGCTGACAGTTCAGAGCCTGGAGCCTGCTTCAGATTCTGGGTCTCCCTCTCTCTCTGCTCCTCCCTCACTCATACTCTGTCTCTCTCTCTCTTGCTCTCTCTCTCAAAAATAAAAAACATTTAAAAAAAAACAAAAAGGAATCATTTAGACTGAATTTGGAATATTTTACAGTCTCTGATTATGTTGCTGCATACCACACTAAATATTTGATCAACAAATTTGGAGTTGAGAGTTTCTACTTTTCTTCATCTCCAGAAAATTATAATACATATGTGTTGGAAGCCATTTTCTTTTTATTTATTTATTTATTTATTTATTTATTTATTTATTTATTTTTGAGAGACAGAGAGAGACAGCGCAAGCAGGGGAGGGTCAGAGAGAGAGTGAGACACAGCATCTGAAGCAGGCTCCAGGCTCTGAGCTAGCTGTCAGCACAGAGCCCGATGCGGGGCTCAGACCCACAAACCTTGAGATCATGACCTGAGCCGAAGCTGGCACTTAACCGACTGAGCCACCCAGGCACCCCGGGAGGTATTTTCTGAATTCACTAAGTTGAGAAAACTCCTTGTGAGGTAAGGCAGGTTTGCAAGGCCTCCCACTGTCAGATGGTGACCGATATCCGCCCCCCCCCCACTCAATTATTTTTGTTTGAGCACCAACCCCAAGACACCTTGTTGACTGATATCAGGAGTGACTTGTTTCCTAATCCTAAAGTATGCTCATTGCATCTTGTGAAGGAACTTATTATAGGAATTTCTTATTTTGTGATTATGGGGGCAAATATTACATTTCCTGAGAAGCCTGTTTTACTTCCCCTCAAGAAAACAGGTTATGGACCCCTGCCCACAAAGAACTAGCTTTTGCCTTTCCTGTGCTAAAAACATTGTTTTGTATTTGAATGCCGAAGATCCCTTCCTCCCCATATGATAAGCATCTAAATCACCTATATCAATCACTATTGATAAAGATTATGCAAGAGTCTTCTACCAATCTATGTTCTGGGAAATTTTTACATACCAAAAGAATTTATCATCAGAAATCATTGTCTAAGGCAAATGCCACTTTTGTACTGGCCCCATACATTGTTTTCCATTAATAAAGCTGACTCTCTGGTCAGAGCAGAGATGCCTGCCTGGTGATCAGAAAGAAACTTGTGGCTCTCCCATTCCCTCCCCCTTTCACCGATGCCGTCCATCCTTCAGGGAGCCTTGGACCTGAAACCGGACTCCGGTGTGTGTGTGTGTGTGTGTGTGTGTGTGTGTGTGTGTGTGTGTGTAAAGCTCATATATATGAGCTTTGTCTTGGAAAAAAATTATTTTAACTTGATATACAGGATTCATGGAAAAGGTTGAAGGTACAATTTCAAATCAATGAAGAACAAAAAAGCAAACGGTTCAAATAATCAAATCCTATTGACTTGTTTTCCATTATGCATAGAATCACATGATCATAAAGGCACACTTTGTCTTTGCCTGAAAAACTATACTTTGATGTGTTGTAGATGTAGTAGTTATCAACTACTAATTGTTAAAGATCAAGGATTGTATCTGATGACATTTAACTTCACAGAGCTTAGTCCAGAATCAAGGGCATGAGGACTTATAAACATTTATTGATAAATGAGAAATAGTTTGATAAGTCATGTAATACCATAAAAGCTTTCCATTTCAAACTGAGATTTGAACAAATGTGTTTAAATCATTGGGACAATACTGTCTACTTAGCTATTCTACATTCAGAACTTTGTCCACTTATCTATTATCATGGGTAGTCTGAAATACAGTGGGCAAATCAGACGGAGGCAAAGTCTGGACCACTAAGTCACTTTCTCACATTCATCATTTTCGCTTCTAGAAGGGATCACATGTTTCATCCTTTTATGTATGTCCTGAATTTTAAAGTGTCAAGAGGGGGATAGGTGTTCCAAAACCTTCCACACATGGGTTCTTCCCCATCCAGAGACTGAACTAATGCCAGGGACCGACAGATTTCCATGTTGATCCAAAGTTATGATGAGATTTCTCTTGTTCCCCTTGCCATGGCCAGGCAACAGAAGAATGGCTAGGACGTGAAACCTCTCAAGCTTGAGACTAAGGCTGAATTGCTCTGTTGACTATTACCAGCCCCCACCAGTATGGCCGTGACTTTGGTCCAGTGTTTCCCCACTGGCAGGTGTAAGAAAAGACATTTGCAAAAGTGGTATAGTGTATTTCCCATCACCAGAATGCTAAGTTAGCATTTTGGGAGGATTTTTGTGTATGTACATGGTCTGAAGTTCAAGATCTTAATTTGAGCAGATTATAAGGTAGAGTAACAAGGAAACTTATTCAGTTATAAGTTTATCCATAATCACACCATTATCACCTGATTAATTCCATGAAATGAATATTGGCTTTTTTAAAAAAAACTGTCTCGTAGACCTGCATCTCGTTGGAAAATATAAAAGTAGTGGTAAAAAAAAAAAAAACATTTTCACAGAGTGGGCAACAATTAACCTTCTATTCTCTCTAAATCGAAATGATGAGCCACCCAAATTAAATGATCAGCCCTGCTTGTGCACTTAGTTCAGGAAAGATATTCAAATGTTGGATTCACATTTTGTTATAATTTTTAAGCTAACCACATTTCTTTTAAAAAATTTTTTTAGTGTTTTTATTATTTATTTTTGAGAGAGAGAGCGTGAGCAGGGAAGGAGAAGAGAGAGACACACACACAAAATCTGAGGCAGACTCCAAGCTGTCAGCACAGAGCCTGACGTAGGGCTCAAACTCAAACACTGTGAGATCATGACCTGAACCGAAATCAGGCACTTAACCAACTGAGCCACCCAAATACCCCCCTAAACTAACCACATTTCCAATTGTGTTGTCTCTTAAGTCCAGTATATGGGGAAAGAAGAATCTGAAGGAAACTGGAGAAATTAAATCTCCCAAACAGCAGAAACAAGAACCTGGGTAAAGATTTGGTCAGGAAAGCCATTTCCTCTAAGATAGAGGTACAAGCTGTGTGGTCCATCTAGTAATCATGTGGGGATTGCCCACAGTTCTTAGCCATAATGTCTGTCTCCCATTCTCACCAAGAGTCAGCGTAGAATTTGGTTTCCCCTTAATTTAATTAATTTATTTATTTATTAATGTTTATTTTGAGAGAGACAGACCATGAGTGGGGGAGGGGCAGATAATGAGGGAGACAGAGAATCCCAAACAGGCTCTGAACTGTCATCACGGAGCCAGATGCAGGGCTCAGACTCACGAAGCTGTGAGCTCATGACCTGAGCCAAAACCAAGAGCTGGACACTTAACCAATTGAGCCACCCAAGTGCCCCTCTTAACCCTTAATTTTATTTTATTTTTTATTTATTTATTTTCAATGTTTAGTATTTTTGAGAGAGCGAGAGAGAGGGACAGAGGAGGGGCAGAGAGAGGGAGACAGAATCCCAAGCAGTCTCTGAACTGTCAGCACAGAGTCCCTTGGGGAGCTTGAACTCACAAACCCTGAGCCGAAGTCAGATGGTAACTGACTGAGCCACCCAAGTGCCTCCCCCCTTAATTTTAAATGCTTCTTCAAAACTTACTGTACAGACGGAATACTTTAAGGAATCTCAGAAGCACCTTGACTTTTTGTTTTTCTAAATTTCACAGTTTTTGTGAACAGCCCACCACTAAATCTGTGCTCTAAAGTGGAAATTCTGTCTTCAAGGGATTCTCAATGAAGTTTCTCAGAATGAAGACCTAGGAGTTTGGGAGATACATATAGCATTTTTCTGGAAGAATGTATGCAAACCAGGAAAGGGAGAGTTAGGAACAGCTGTAGTAAATGTGGTAGCAACAGCAGGGGTCGTGGTAGGATTATTGAACTTCTGCTGCGCTGAGCACTGGCTCTGGACAGGCACTGTTGGAAACGCTTTGTATGTTACCTTGCTTGATTTCACAGCAACCCCAAAGGGTGAGCTGTTATCCTTTTTACTGAGGCACGAAGAGCCGAAGTCCCTCACACGGGATCCCGTGGTTTGGAGGCCGTAGAACATAATGCTATCTTTCACCGTTATCAATGCTTAGTACTAAGTTATTCTCTTGGATATTTTAAAAACACGCCACTTACCCTTAATGTTATAACTCCATTTATCTTTAATCATGATGTCCTACATCTCTCCTGTACTTTCCATTGAATGAGTCTACTTTATTTAATGTTTATGTGCTACATGCAAATCCCTTCTAATAATCATATTTCTGAAGTCATCTGTTATTACATACTTTCTGGTTAAAAAGTTGGTGTTGTGTTGTCTTATATTTCGTAGCAAAAGCAATTAAATGGTGGAAATATTGACCTAAAACAGAAACTATGAGCTGCAGATATCATCTCTGCTTATTCAAAGTTTTCTTAAAATTTTTTTTAATGTTTATTGATTCTTGAGAGAAAGAGAGAGAGAGAGAGAGAGAGAGAGAGCCAGCCAGGGAAAGGCAGAGAGAGAGAGAGAGAGAGAGAGAGAGAGAGAGAGAGAGAGAGGGAGAGAGAGAGAGAGAGAGAGAGAGAGAGAGAGAGAGAGAGAGAGAGAGAGGGAGACACAGAATCTGAAGTAGGCTTCAGGCTCCAAGCTGTCAGCACAGAGCCCACAGGAAGCCTGAAGTCACAAACCATAAGATCATGATCTGAGCTGAAGTTGGCCACCCAGGGGCCCCTGTTTATTCAGTTTTAAGTGAATGACTAGATATCTGTGCCTCTTTCTTTTTTTAGAGAGAAATAGAGAGAGAGAGAGAACTTGAGAATGGGGGCGAGGGGTAGAGGAAGGGAGGGGGAGAGAGAGGAGAGAGAGAATCTCAAGCAGGCTCCACTTTCAGCACAGAGCCTGACACGGTTCGATCGCACAATCCTAGAATAACGGCCTGAGCCAAAATCAAGAGTCAGACCCTCAGTTGACTGAATCACCCAGTATCTATTCCTCTTATGATCACGGGAACCATTGCAATGAATGAAAGCCATTTGTCCAATTCATTTAGTTTCCATTTCTTTCGGATATCTTACAGACCCTCGTGCCCTTCCTCCAGCACATCAAACTGGCAGGCCTCCAATACGAATGTCAAAAAACTACCGCCATCCCTGGCAGTGTATCTTCAGAGTCCAGAGATTAAACTCGATTGATATCTTTTTTAAAGTTTATTTATTTTTAATAATCTCTACACCCAAAGTGGGGCTCGGACTCAGAACCCCAAGATCATGAGTTTCATGCTCCCCCAGCTAAGCCTGCCAGTACCCCCTGAACTGATATATTTGAGTCTGCTGATCTCCTACAATAATAATATAGAGATTCAATAGCAAAGTTTAAAACAACCTTTTCACCAGCAACTGCTTGGAATTCAATCACTTAAATTTTTACTTCCCCCACTTCTTCTTAAATATTGAAAAACAATACAAATCCATTTTAAATCGGGTCAAATGTTTCTTCGGGAAATCAGAAACACTCCCTGGAGGCTATTCTTTCTTTCCAGAATGTGGACAATGTATCATTAGAGATTCTCAGTGCTAAAATGCACTGGACCCCGTTACAGGATTTCCCGTGTAATAAATTGTGCTAATTTATATGCCATTAATGGAGCGATAGGAACAAAGGAAAGTGTATAAATGGAAATAAGGCTCCAACAATTAAGGCATTTGAGGTTAACAGCTGCTCCTGTGTAGCTGGCTGTGGATATTTCCATCTAGACAGGCCCTGGAGAAATTAGAATGGCTTCTCACTGGCAAACTGGACCCGAGAACATGACCCAAGTGGCTGGGCCTATTGTCACAGGTTCCTTGAGTGCCATCCTGGGTTGGAAGAGAGCTGCATGGAATACAACTGGAGTTCTGGAACCCGCAGTCTGATGCCGACCCTCTCTTTCTCCCCCATCAAAACTCCAGACACGTGGGAAGCGGTGGAGCTATGCCGGCATTGGCTCGCTTTTCTGCCCTGAGCCACGAGGGGTTGATCTGAGACATGCCACAGAAAAAGTGGCAGGGAAAAGCCATTTGATTCTAGGCTGTTTCCATCAAGAACTATTTGATGAGCAGGAGAAAGGTAAGGATAATAAGACTGCATCGACAGCAACAACAATAAAAATGAAAATGCACTATATTTTAGTTGGCAGCTCTTCAGTTACCCCATGAGAAAGAAAATGCTATTCCATAAGTCATTAGTATGAACATAATCAATAGGACCCACAGAATTAACTTATCAATAATCTGGAATAAGTTAAATACATAAATAAATAATGCTTTACATTATTAATTCCATCATCTCTAATGTTGACCAAGCTAACCTAGAGTTGAGTGCATGTTGCATTTCTCAGACCTCACACATTTCAGTCGTATCCCTCTTTCTCACCCCTCACGCATGATCTGATTTCACCCTGGCAGCAACGTGGTGAGTCAGACACTGCAGGGATCTCTTGTGTTCTTACAGTTCCGGTATCGAGACTGAGAAAGAAGAGGTTCAAAACTTGCTCAAGGTCAGGCAGGTAGGCGTTGAGGTCTTAGGTCTCCTACAGCCAAGGCCAGCTCCCTCTCCAACTCCCCAAGCTGTTCCAGTATTTTTAGTGCAGGTTATGCAGTTTTAAGGCTGGATTCCCATGATAAGAAAAAGTCACTGGAAAAGCCTAAACATCCATAATTATTATGGCTTTTTGAACCCTCGGCAGCCTGATCTTCTGAATTAATTCAGCTCGCTCTGAACTGGGCAGAAGCACAGACTACACTTCCCTAAATTTCCCCTCTTGGGGCTCCAGAATGTGTTCCCTTGAAACAGAATTGGGGGTGCCGTGCTCAGATCCCGGAGACTCTCGTGCTCTGATTCTGACTTTCATGTACAATATACCCAGGCTTTTGTGACAAAGATCCTCAAAGTCATTACTCTGAGCCTTCAGATAGGTCTTGTCTTTCCTCTTTATCAATGATTAATGATCCATATGAGCTTGTCTTTGACTCTTCTTATTTTTTGGTTCTTATTTTATAATGCACACCGCCTTGAGTAAACCAGGCTTATCCAAGGAAAAATTATTGGCCATTCATCTCCTGGCCATCTATAAATCTTCATCATCCCAGCTGCCTTTGTGTTTACCCCTAAATGTGTTTTCTGCTCTTTCTAATAAATATTCTTTACTTCATTTCTCCCCCTACTCCAGCCTTTGGTTTCTACTGGCCAAATCTCAGCTTCGCAACTGGTGCCCATCTCATTTGTCCTGGGGACGTGTTCAGGACCTAAGGCAACAGGTGATTTAAAAAAATGTTTGTTTTTGTCAGAGAATCACTGCTATTTTTAGCATACGACTAAGCAAATGCATGCGTCCATTCTTTCATCTGAACCCTTTTTGTCAGAGATGCCAGTGGCATGAAAGCTTGAGTGATATGAGTGATGCAACTTAGCAGTGTGAGCTCCTATCCAGAAACCTCGGGGTTCTCTCCAATGGATTAAACTAGTGGTTTGATTTCCGGTCTGTGACTTTGTGCTAGAAGAAACTATATATTAGTAAATAAATAAAAATATTAATATAAATACATAAAGCGAAGTAGTGAAACTCTAGGGTCCTGACCTAGAGTAACAGTAAAACCGTTGCAGAGTCCATGAAACTGCTGTATTGCTGGTTGAATAGAGCTGAGCCCACAAGGCTTTCTCCATCTCCCTCCTATTAATTTATATCGGTCTGATTTCCTTACCGCTAGCCAGTGCTGCTCTGTGCATGGCCCCTCATGAGGTAAGATCAGAAAATCAATGTAGGCATTTAGAAACTCTAAAGCAGTTATATGTCCATTAGTGTAATAGTAAAACTAAATATTATCAGGATACATTTTTATTTTTTAAAATTCATTTTCTAGGAATTAATGATCTATTCTATTTTATAAAAGCATAAGCCCGTGATGGGTTAGCATTTTGTTAATGATCCTTCAGATGGTTGGGGAAATGCAATTCTGACAGATCATAGGCAGTGCCCCAGTTTGCCCATCAAATTATCAAATTTGATATAGAATGAGAACACCTGTGTAGGCAAGTATGTGCAGAATCCTGCCCTTCCCTATGCTTGGCTACAGTGTCATATGTATTCACAGTGAGTTTGCAGAAGTGTGGTGTAAAATGAGAAAATGGTTTGCTGAGGAACTGAAAATGGTTCTGTCTGACTGGCACGCCAGGCAGAGCCTAAGGGGGTGAGAGGGGAAAAGAGGCAGTGACGGTGATGGCTGCCTCCACGAGGGTAATAATCACAATGGGTATGAAGACTTATCGAAGATATAGACAGACAGGACCTGATTTTTGAGAGGGGGTAGGGATGAAGGGAAAGGAGATGTCAAGAGAGACTTCCAGGTTCTCCAAGAGCTTTGGCTGCATGACTGAGGCATAGTCAACAGAGTACCGCGTGGTTTTCATCAGCGCCCACCCAGCCAAGACATAGTAGAGCTTTGTATTTTGCCATGTACGTGTGAAAACAATGTTTTTCCATCTTCCAAATATAAAATTGCATCCTAAGACCCACCATGCTTTTCCAAACCTTACAGAGAAATACATGCTCTGTGGCTTGGATGCCACCTTTCTGTCACACCGAGAATGACCGGTGAAAAGGACAGTAAGTGAAAAGGAAAACAAGATTGGAGACAGGTGGATCCGGGCTCAAGCCCTAGGTTCTTTTCAGATAAAAGTAAAATCGGCCAAGTCACTTCTACTACCTAAATTTTCTTTTCTTTCTCTTAAAACGAGGATGAATACGCCTATTTATTTTAACTTGTGTGGTGGTATAAGAAACGTTTACTACTTCACTCACTCAGGAATACTTATCCTGCATCTGGATGTGCTAAACATCGTGTGTCATGTGGGTAGTGAACAAAACAGACGTTGTGGGCAGCTGGTAGTCTAGTGTAATAATAATAAACAAGCAACCTAATAATAATAATAATATGACTACATAAGTGGTAAATGCTACAAAGGAAAAAGCAGGATGCTATGAGAAAGAGAGACTACCCTGGGTGGGCAGCGGGAGCCTGTTGAGAAGGCAGGGCATACAAGTGCCGAGAAAGGTCTTGCCATGGATGTGGTTTTTAAGATGAGGCCTGACAAAGAAGAAGTCACTGATGTTCCAATGACTGAAAGGAAGGATGTTCCAGACGAAGGATCAGTAGATACAAAGACGGAGACAAAGGAGCTGCGCATGTCTAAGGAGGGTGTGTTGCTAGAGGCAAATGATGGAGAAGTCGGAGATGAGGGTGAAAAACAATAGGAAAGTTACAGGTCATTTCTCCAGTTTTGACAACCACCCAGAAGGTCTTCTGCCTCTTTTTTTACAATTGAGAAAAGTGAGGCTGAGGAGTTCAAAGGTTTGACCGAGAACCTGGAGCCACCAGATGGTAGATCTGAGAGCAGGACCCAGGGCCATTTGGCTCCAATGTCGGTCCCATTCCCCGGGGCCAATCTGCCCCACTGCCATCTGCCCAACCACTGAAGATGTGTGGTCTGTGCTCTTGTCACAGACAAGATGAGATGCTGTAGGCCTGGCTTCCCAAAGGAATGTGTTATTTGATTTCATGCAAAGAAATGTGTGTGTAGAGACCCACACTTGGTCCTGGGAGCTTCTCTAGCGAGGAGAGAAAATGAGGTCCATGGTTCACAGAGAACCTCGGTCACAGGAGAAAGGAGAATTAAAAGTGTGCTTGAGAAATGGAGGGTGAGCAGCACTGCCAACGAGAGCTCTCTCTGTATGCTCCAGTAGGAGAGAGATGACTGACTACGTTGACAAGGTATTGGCGACAAAACCCATCACATCAATGACTTAGCATAATTTAAGGGTAAATTATGGTCATGTTGACTCCTGCTTTTAAAACATCTGATTTAGTCTATAATTAAAGACACGGCCTGATGTCTTTGTCTAGCACCATGCTGGCTTTGAGGAAAGGGAGGTCCAGAGTCCGGGTTGATCCCACAGTCCAACAGACAAGTTACTGGGCACTGAATGGTGAGACACTGTGTTCGGACAGCACACACACAGCAGATCTGAATTGAGCTTCATTTGGTTCCTCAGAGGGAGTTCCTCCTGATTTGGTGCCCTTGGAAAATCTGTATGAGACCTGAAACAAAAAAGAAACATGCACAAAATGAAATTATTTCCCCAGAAAGGAGGTAGGGAAATGATACGGACAAACAATAAGAAAATATGATGAATCCTGGGATTGTGGTCAGCGCCTTGATTTATAATAGTTCCTTGCATATGCCTGGTAAAGTAAGTTCAAATGGGGCACGGAAAACCAATTCTTTCACCAGAGCCTTATCATATAACATCATTATAACACACGCACTGTCACCAGGAAGGAAAAATGCATGCTGTTGAAATACATTTCTGAACATATCAAAAAATACCCTGTTATGGGGAAGAATTTGTTTCTCAAACAGAAAATCAAATGTGCCTTTGCAGGAACTCGTTTTCTTTTCTTCTGATGACATGTAATCATTCTGCCTTTATTTTACCATGTTTCTCTTCCACAGGTTTCCATGATGCCAGTTTTGAAATGTGTATTGTTTCTTCACCTCACCAAAATAGAAATCATTTTACTCTTAGTAAAAGGCCCATTCTAAGCCTTTTGCAACAATTTACATTTCTGCTAATAGAATAGACATTTACATAAGGAAATACTTAAGAAAAAAACCTCCATGTCACTGTTGGGGCTGATGTTGTAAAGACCACCAAACTACGAATAGAAGTGAGGCACGATTTTATTTACGGTCAGGCCAAACCCAATCTCCCTGGTGTTAAGAGCAGAGAATGGCCTTGAACAAAGGCGGCAGTGAGATTATATGGACAGAACAGGTCATTATTTAGTTAACCAATTACAATCCATAGCATTCTATGGTAGCCAATTACATTGTAATACACAAACGCCATCTTTGGCGGGAATCCACCAATCCAAGGTTCTTTGTCCCCTTAGAATGAACAATCATAGTCAGACATCTAAGATATCGCGAAATGGGGGCGATTTCTCACCAGTTAACTGTCTTTGCCAGGTCTTGGCTTAGCAAGCGGGCGGAAGTTACAGGAGCAAGACAGGCGGTTAGCACCTTCTGATAACTAACAGGGAGCTACATAGACTTTTATCTCGATGTCTTAGCAGTTACCACGCAGTTAGTCAGAACAGTGAACGGGGAGATGCATTCGCAAAGGATTTTACAGAAGTCAAAACAGCCGGTTAATGATTTTTCATTTTACTCAGGTTTGTTAACCTTTAACAGTCACTCATTCTGCATGGTTGTACAGGTCCTTGTTTCTACATTGACTATAACTAACGTCGTGGGCGTTTATTCCTAAAGGGAATGTTTTTCATGATAGCAGTAAAAGGATACATCAGATGACAAACCAGCCAGTATCTTGCGGGATCGAGTCTATTGTTTCCCGATGACCTGAAAAACTCTGTGTTTTAGCCACTTTATCAGATTGACAGGGACTTTCTCCCAGGAGGGATGGCAGGTTAACACACAGTTCTAAAAGTGAGTAGGATAATGAAAGAAGAAAATGCAAGAAATTGCTTTGAAAAACAGAGTAAACTATTCCAGTGACTATCTTTCTGTGAGAGGCTGTTTCCTTGTGCACAGTCCCTGATATCATGAGGAACTGATGACACGTGCAGGAAGTGTGAGTGTTGGAGCAAATCTTGGGCCACTGGACTTTCCAAAGGAATATGATGGTTGGCTCTGCTCACCACCTGTCAGGACCCCAGCAGACCCCACCCGGATGGAAGAAAGTGGCCAAGTCACCTTGAGATTTTCAAGATAAGTCTGCGATTTACACTAAGATGTAAGATTAATGAGGATAAGGACTTTGTCTTATTTATATATGTATTATATATAGTCATACCATATTTAGTTCTAGAGTAGTACTCAGCACACAGTGAACACTAAAATATTTAATGATAAAGGAAGGAAGGAAGAAGGAAGGAAGGAGGGAAGGAAGAGAGGAAAGAAGGCAAGAATGAAGGGAAGGAGGAAGGGAGGAAAGAAAGAAGGAGGAAAGAAGGAAGAAGGGGAAGAAAGAAAGAAGGAAAAACCTTCCCACAAGGACAGATCTAGCAGGAGATTCAGCAGATTTCTTGGGTTGACAAGTATAATCACTACTATTGCTTGAGTGACATTTGCAGATGCAATGTACAAAAGGGAAGTAAAGAGGTTGGGGTATTTCCCACCATTTCCGCTTAGAGCCAGGGGTTGGGAGGACTTCAACTTTAGGGATGATCTGACGTCACGGGACACAGAGACACATCAGGCATAGATCTCCCCTATTCTTTGTTCAGAGAGAACAAGGCCATAGTTGTGAGGAGGGGGCTGAAGCCAGACAATCACACAGAGCCTGCTCTGAAGGAGCTCACAGACTAGTAAGAGATGTACAGCTTGTACAGAAGTAAAGGAGTAAGAACCTGAAGAGAGATTTCCACAGAAAGGGCTGCGGACTGTGCTTGATTACTTTAAGTGGTGGGCATGGTCATCCGAAAAGGGGACATTTGAGTCAGACCTGGAAAGATGACAGTGTGTAGAGTTTCGATATCACATCTTGTCCCTTTCAGAGGTGGTCACACTGTCAGAGAGGCCGACCTCATCTTTCTCCCACCCAGGTGATGACGGGAGTCACGGGGGAGACAGACAGCATAGGAAACTGCCTCAAAACCCTTGCCTGCTTGAGTTCCTCTATGTTCCACAGCAGAGCTAGAAAGCGTCATCAAATCCTGAACTGGATTCATCATTTCACTCCTTTAGAGCAAACACCCCCCAAAACCTCACCATCTTCTTGGTTTGGGCTTGAGAGCAGACATCCAGGGCTGGGATGGGAAGAAGCACAGAGGAGAAGCAGCTCGATTCATTCCCACATCTCAGCCATTGTCTTACAAGAGCCCGTCTATCATTTGTTTCGTTATGACCTGAAAAACTCTGTTTTAATCACACAAGTAGGGGTGACAATTTGATACATAGTGCTAAGGGTCACTGGGGTAATAAAAAGAGGAAATACAAGATTGCTTTGTAAAATGAACTAAGTCCATTTGTCACTGTCCAAGATCCAGTAAGTTCTGGTATCTTCATGACCCTTTGGATTTCACACCATCTTAATTGAAAAATATGTTGTGTTTTACCAGGCTCCTGCGACTTTAAAGCTCAAGCATGCTGTGTGGGAAAGCAATAAAGGGGGGAATGGAAAGTGGGTTTTGCTTCTGAGAAGGATGATGGGATGAGTCACTATTTAAGTGAATCTGCAGAGCTTTGCAAAGTCTTAAAATGGACCATTTAATTGTGAATACTGAGTCCCTAACTTTAAAGCATCTGGAAGAAGATCGCCTCTGTGAAGTGATGGGGGGTAAATGTTGTCATGTGATACTGAGATGAGAACACTAGCTCAAGATGGGAGGAGGAAATTCGTGTATGGAATTCTGAAATAAATTGCGGTCGTCAGGAGCTCCTTGCTGTGCCCTGCGATGCTGTGCCAGGCAGAAAGGTGAGAATGGTGGGTGGATCTTCTCACTTGGGGGGAAATAATCTTGACCAAAACAATGTCCTAAATGCGAAACCAATAGGAAGGGATCATCCAAAGAATCCTCTTGCTTCTTTTTATCTTTTTTTCTCCTGGGAACTATTTTCTCCACTTTTTGATAACCTGCTTCAGGTAAATTAAATAAGGTGTGAGTTTAGGGGCAGCTGGGTGGCTCAGTCAGTTAGGCATCTGACTCTTGATTTGGGCTCAGGTCATGATTTCAGGGTTTGTGGGATGGAGCCCCATGTCAGGCTCTGTGCCGGCAACGCAGAGACTGCTTGGGATTCTCTCTCTCTCTCCCTCGGCCCCTTTCCTGCTCTCTCTCTCTCTCTCCCTCTCTCTGTCAAAATAGATAGATAGATGATTGATAGATAGATAGATAGATAGATAGACAGATAGATAGATAGAACATAGATAGATAAAGATAGATAGATAGATGATAGATAGATAGATAGATAGATAGATAGATAGATAGATAGATAGATGATAGATAGATAGATAGATGGATAGATAGATAGATATAGATGATAGGTAGATAGATAGATATATAGATAGACAGATAGATAGATAGATAGAACATAGATAGATAAAGTTAGATAGATAGATGATAGATAGATAGATAGATAGATAGATAGATAGATGATAGATAGATGGAT
>NC_043709.1:123381343-123450765 GCF_006229205.1 Suricata suricatta
CCCCAGTGAACATCTAGCAATGTCTAGAGACATTTTTGGTTGTCACAAGCCACAAGGTACTACACCTAAGGAGTAGAAGCCAACATACTGCCAAACACCCTACAATGTACAGGACTGTCCCCCTGGAGACGAATTTCCGGCCCCAAATAGTAGTAGTACTGAGGTTGAGAAACTCTTGTTCAAGATCAAGTCTTTCTGCAGTTTTTAAATCATCCAGGTGAGTCATATTTGCAATGACTGCCCAGGCCTAAAAGGAGCCCTCCACCTGCACGTACTCCACACCTGTGATCTCTATTTTTTTGTACATTTATGAAACACATATTTGCTCCCCTAAATTACAAATCACACAGCACTATCATTGCTATCTGTTTCACGTAATTTCCTGAGAAGCCAGGCAAATATACTAAAAATCATGGTCATGTATCATATAGTTGGATACCACTATAGCCACATAACAAAACACATCGTAAAGGTAATACCCGTATATTCCAGATCTCTTCTGATAATCTTGGTCATATATCAGGTCTCAGCGGGATAAATGTATTTCAGGATGCCAGGAATGCCAATGACCATAGAAATAAGGTCAGAGCCTGAGAGAAAATGCTTTGATTCACAGAAGATTCTTTGTTAGGTAAAATAAGAAGAGCTACCATTTTCTCGGTGCTTGGTTCTTTGGCTGGATTCTCTCCTCAGTGTTTGATGTGATTTATTTTATCTACTACTCAAGGGAGTCCCGAAAGGGAGCCGTTGGTAGCCTTATTTTAGGGCTGTGTTGTCTCAGGTCCGGAGCAGTAAAGGAACATCACCGAATTATAGTGAATTCCAGTAAATCAGAATGTTTTCTGTTCCACCCTCATCCCCTTTTCAGGGACACAAGTACTAAGTCGGAGATAATTCAGAGGACATTTGCTTTCAAAGCAGAAAAACAGACTCATTGTAGAAGATGGATGCATATTTCTGCACATCAAAGGACTATTTTTTTAAGGTAGTTTATTTTTGAGACAGAGAGAGAGACAGAGCACGAGAACATGAGTGGAGGAGAGGCAGAGAGAGAGAAACAGAGTGTGAAACAGGCTCCTGGTTCTAAGCTATGAGCACAGAACCCAACGTAGGGCTCGAACCCATGAACTGTGAGATCATGATCTGAGCCAAAGTCGGATGCTCAACCGACCGAGCCACCCAGGCGCCCTATCAAAGGACTATTTTTCTCCACTCTCCTCAGTCCACTAGGTGAGAAGCCTCTCTTCCTCTGACCCCAAATAGAAGCTGTGTTGAATGGAACTTAAATGGCCACAACCCATGCTGTGGGGGACAAGTAGAGGCAGGTCCTGGGTGGGGGTCAGGAAGGGCAAAGAACCAAAAAGGCATCAGAGCAGGGTTCAAGGAAAGCTCCTGGAAAGTTCTTTACCAAGTGGGAGGGAATGGCCACAAGGGCATCCTGAGAGACAAAAATAGGGATGACCATCTCAAATTCCCTTGGCCGTCTGGTCCTGGGGAGATGGTCTTGGGTACAATGGTTAACGTCAGGGACGTGATGCAGCCATTCGCTTTTACATCGTAGTTTCACCACTTACTGGCTGTGTGACATTGGGCAAGATACTTGAAATCTCAATGCCTCAGACGATGCTCACTTCCTTGTAACCCTTTACTTAGATTCATTGAAATTAACCTTAAAAAGGTACCCATCAGGGCTCAGTCACTTAAACATCTGACTTTGGCTCAGGTCATGATCTTATGGTTTGTGAGTTTGAGCCCTGCATCGGGCTCTGTGCAGATAGCTCCGAATCTGGAGCCTGCTTCGGATTCTGTGTCTCCCTCTCTCTCTGCTCCTCCCCCATTAGTGCCTGTCTCTCTCTGTCTCTCAAAAATAAATAAGCATTTTTAAAAAATTAAAAGAATAGTCACCCATCATCTAACAGAATGAAGAATTAATCTCAGGTCTTCTAACTCAATATTTACATGTTTAAACCACGCCACAAAAATGCAGAAGAGAATGGTTGATGATTAAAAGACATATTTATACATCTTAGTGATGGGTGAAATGAGCCTTATGCATTAAATTATTTCTAATTTGAACAACAATTTGTAAGCTATAAAGCTATAAAGGTTTATGATAAGTATAATTTGTTCAACTTATATTAATAAAGTAAGACATAGTGTTAGCCATTAAGAAATTATCTGTAGATTTATACAATGATATTTAATTTTTTGTTGGACCATAATCCATTCAAACATAAATCATCTTACTACTATTACAAATCAGAGAAATTTAAGCTTTAGAGAAACCTAATTCACAATCCTATCTATAACTGCACTGTAGTAATCTGCATTTGACATGTAAAAGCAAGGTAACTGTTCTAGATTAAAGGAGACTAAAGAAAAATTACAACAAATGCATTAATTGTTCCTTGATTAGAGCCTAGCTTGAAAAAATACCTAGAAAATATATTATTGGAACAACTGGATGAATTTGACTAGAGACTGTGTATCAGATTATGTTACTGTATGGGTATGACTATATTTTTTAGTATAGTGGTGGTATTGTCATAATATTAGAGGGTGAATTTACTCTTGGAAGTACATGCTAAAGTATTTAAAAGTAAAGTGTTGTGACATCTGCAATTTCTACACCTTTCAGGGGCCCCTGGGTGGCTCAGTCTGTTAAGCATCTGACTCTTAATTTCAGCTTAGGTCAGGACCCCAGGGTCACGGGAATAAGTCCCACATTGGGATTCTCTCTCTCTCTGCTCCATTCCCTGACTTGTGCATGCGCACGCTCTCTCTCTCTCTTAAATAAATAAATAAATAATAATATACACATTTCAGATGGTTCAGCAAAACAAAAACCAAAAACCAAAAACAAAAAAACCACAATTGCACATGTACACAAATGTAGATTAAGAATACATGGGTGTTCATACACTTTCTATTTCTCTGCAGGTTTTTAGGTTTTTGAAATAAAAAGTATGGAAGCATGCTGTTTTAATATTTACCTGAAATCAGAAATTCAGATGAAAAATGGTTGAGTTTGGCTTCGGTGTTTAAATGTCTGATTCAGGTCATGTTCTCACGGTTCATAAGTTCGAGCCCCACACTGGGCTTTGGGCTGACAGCTCTGAGGTTGGAGCCTGCTTCGGATGTTGTGTCTCCTTCTCTCTCTGCCCCTCCCCTGCTCATGCTCTGTCTGTCTCTCTTTCTCAAAAATAAATAAATATTTTTAAAAGAAGAAGAAGGAAGGAAAGAAAGAAAAACCGCTGAGATGGCTGAGGAGTTCCTAGTGTGAGGAGTCTCGCTGCCCCAGATCCCAACATGTAACTGTGCCATTCCAGGAGAGAGAGAGATGTAGGTAATCTATTCACCATCCTGTATTCAACCAATTAGATGACTCCTCTAGAATCTGGCTGATTCAATTTCGTGAATGACAACTTTTCCAGGGAAGATTAGAAAAAGAAATCAGGAAAAAGTTTTTCTTCTCTGAATAGATCTCTTATATGAAGTCAAGAAATTCAGCTATCTCCAGAAAATACAGTTTATGTTACATAATATGCAAATACAGAATTCCAGGTTATCAGTGTAGAATACTACCAGAGACTTCTCCCGATTTCCCATGAAAAGCATCAGGTAGGTAGATAAATAACAGCAAAACACAATCACAACACCTGAAACAAAAAGTAAGAACAGATTTAGGAAAATTCCCACTAAACGCAATCATGGGACACAAAAAGAAATGTATTTCTCAACATCTTGTATTCTGCCTTCAGAAGCAGAACAAAACAGAAAGCACTACAGAAAACAAGAAGCCTTAAGTTAACTGTGTGTTAGCACCTAACACAGATATGTAAAGATGCATAGTTAGGTGAGCAGCTCTTAGCTGTACAGGGACTATTTTCTAACCTGGGCTTTTCTTTTCTAACCATTTTCTGAGATGCACCTCCTTCTTTCACTGTAGCCACAACAATTCATTGTGGTAATTTCTCCGTGGAGGGCACATGTGCTCTGAAATGTACAGCCACCCACAGAGAAACATTGTTGACACCCAGAGACAGGAGGAGCCCTGACAGCAGGGCCACTTACGGGAAAAATTTTCAGAGTCCGCACCCAAACCAAAGAAACCACTCACTTTGGCATAGTCATAAAATAGAAGTAGAACCTTCTAAGTCAGTGAAACTTACTAACTGCCGATGAAATGTTTGCTAATCACATAAACTTTTACATCTGATCTCCACCTAAAAACAAGGGCCAGTTAACACCCAAGTGTACATAAAGAGGTACTTAAGACACTGTCTCCCTGTTTCCTTCCTGTACTGCAAATCCTTAACTAATACACATCACCATGGATAGAATCTACACTTGACACAGAGAAGGAGCATTTTGAAGAAGACTCAGAAGAAAAGCATTTCTCTCTAATAGTTCTACAGAAAATTTTAGAATTCATATTTTGGCTGGCCTCAGTGAGTTTGAGGAAGAAGAAATAAGACCAAAAACCTGAAACACCAGAGCACCTCGGTGGTTCAGTGGATTAAGTTTGACTTCAGCTCAGGTCATGATGTCACGGTTCACGGGTTTGAGCCCCACGTCGGGCTCTGTGCTGACAACTCAGAGCCTGGAGCCTGCTTCAGATTTTGTCTCCTCTCTATTCCTATCTCCTTCTCATGCTCTCTATCTCTCAAAAATAAATAAACATTAAAAAAAAAGAACCTGGAAGACAAAGTGGCTGAGACAAAGGTGGATATAAAAAGCAAGCAGTCTGAAGATTAAAATAAATGCAAAAAAACTAACCATATGAGATTAGTATTAAAATTCACTTAATATGCAAAAAAGCACAGAATTTTACATTTAAAACAGAACATCTAAACAGAAAGTCAAGACAATAATAATGTGTGCAACATTGTTCATAATGCATAGGAAAAAAGGTGAAAATGAAGAGAAAGATCTAATCATTATGTAATGCAAAGAAAAGAGATTCAACCCAATATTTTTTGTCTGTATGAATGTTTCAGAATTTAGAATAAAATGTCAATCCACAGATTCAGGAAGAATAATTATAATGGACTGCTGAACACCTAAGACAGAGAAAATATCCAAAAGGGATAAATATATCAATTGCAAAATAACACAGAAATTAGACTGCTGGTTGACTTCTCCAAACAACACTGGAAGACAGATGTCAGTGGAGAAAAAAAAAATCTTCAAACTGCTGACCGAAACCAAAACAACACAAAAAACTATTAAGGAATAATTGTATTCTACATAAAAATATCTTTGAAAAACAAGAAAATATTTTAAGATAAACAGAAACAAAGTTTCTGAACTACCGTACACAAAAAATGTAAATAAGATATACATATATATATATATATATATTAATGTTTGTTTTTGAGAGAGGGAATGTGAGTGGGGGGGGAGGTGCAGAGAGAGAAGAAAACAGAATCTGAAGCAGGGTCCAGGCTCTGAGCTGTTAGTATAGAGCCCAAGACAATGTTCGAACTCATGAACCATGAGATTATGACCTGAGCCAAAGTCAGACACTTAACTGACTGAGCCATCCAGGTACTCCTTAGATTCTACTGATTTTTAAATATTAATATTTCTTAGTAGCTTTATTAAATTTTAGAGGACACATTATAAACTGGATGGGAGAAAATAAATAAATATACAGTAAAAAACATTTTCAAATCTGAGAAGAATAGATATCTTCAGGTTGAAAGGACTAACCAAATGCGAAGTAGGATAAATTTTTTAAAAAATAACTATACTCAGAATCATCTTGGAAAAGAAGACATAACTAAAATTCCAGAGGGTAATAAAGAAATCTCAGTCAGGAAGTTAAGATCATTCTGTTATCAGTAAGAATGGATTTGGAAGATGATGAAAAATGCTTCCAAACTTCTGAGGGAAAATGACTATGAGTAGCTTACAATCAAGTGTGAGGGCCGAATACAGACATTTTGATATGTAAGAATTCAAAAGGTTTGCTTCCAGTGCACCCAGAGGTGGAGTGAAAAATGAATTCTTGGGTTTTTGGTTAAAGATGGCTTACTGCATAATTCTTCCCTGCCAAGATTGAATCGTATGAAGGTACAGGAATTTAAAATGTGCAAACTCACAATGGTGATAAGAATAAGAAAGAGATTATCAATGAACAAGAGATTAAAAATCTTTCTAGAAGAAGAAAAAGGATGAAGGAGAGAAAATGAATGTAGTAGAGCAGGACAGGACAAAGCATGCTTCTGGGGCACGTGGACAATAATGAAGCCAAAGCACTCTGAGCTTCCCTGAAGAGAGTAAGACTCCAAGCAGATAGAGAAGAGCAGTGAAACAAAAGGCTAGAAGCAGGGGCACTGAAAGCCTGTGGCTGGGAGGGTGTATCCCACCACGATCCTTGTAGACAAAACTCAGGTGACTAAGTGGATGCTTCTAGACAAGAGATCAGAGGCTTCTAAGGTCCCCGAGCTCAGGGTGGGGGAATCCTCATTAGTCAACGGAATGTTTCACCATCACTCACAGGCAGAGTTCTTGTTCAGCTTTATTCTTCATATATCATTAGAGATTTGAAGGGCACCTATGTGGTTCAGTTGGTTGAGTTTCTGGCTCTTGATTTTGGCTCAGTTCATGATCTCATCGTTGGTGGGATCAAGCCTCATGTCAGGCTCTGCACTGACAGCATGGAGCTTGCTCAGAATTCTCTCTCCCTCTCTCTCTGCCCCTTCCCTACTTGTATTCTCTCTCTCTCAAAATAAATAAATAAACTTTATATATCATCAGATATTTGAGAAGACTTTTCTACATAAAAGAAATGGACCGATATTAAAGGAAACAGAAAAAAAGAGAGAAGAAATGACCAGGGAAGAAACAGAAAGGATTAGAACTTTTAAAATCTCTTTGATAATGCTCAGAAATTTTTAAACAATATTGTATCCATATTACAAGGACAGAATATTATATATGTTTTCTAATGAAAAGAAGATAAATTCAAGACAAAATAAAAAAGACAAGAGATGGGCAATATAAAGGGGAAAAAAAGAGGCAAAGTGACTCAATACAGAAGCCTAACAGATCTCTGCAATAAATGTTCCAAAAAGGTGAGAAAAAAAATAAGGGGAAATAATCAAGGAAATAGTAGAAGAAAAATTTCCAAAGTGAAGGACATAAGCTTCCAAATTGAAAGAGTCTGGAAAGTGTCCAGTACAGGTAATGAAAAGATGTCCAGCCCTAGCTATACAGTTACAAAAAAGTTCCCTAAACTAGGAAGAAAAGAAAGATATTCAAAGCTTTCAAAGGGGCAAAGAGAAGGAGAGAAGTAGACGCAGATCAGAAAGTGGATGGAAGGGTGGAGGGGAGAGAGAGAGAAAGAGGGAGCAAGAATGAAAAGCATCAAACGTTTCAACCACAGCCCTGTAAGCTGTAAGAACATGAGGAACATCAACAGGAAGTGCCAGCCAGAAAAGACTCAAGATGACAGAGCCCTGAAAGGCCTAGAGGGCAACATGTCCAGATGAAAGCAGAAGGGCAAACCCCCCAGAAGAAAATTTTATTTGGGAGGAAGGAGAGAGAAAAGGGGGGCAGGGGAGGAGAGAAGAGGGGAGTTGAAATAGTAAACCAGAGCTTATACTAGTATATGCTGAGTGCTAGTCCAAATTCTTGATAGAGCTATGTTTTTAGTCCCTATAACTACCAATGAGCTAGGTAGTTTTCTTAATCTCATTTTACAGGTAAGAAAACGAAGACACAGAGTTGTAAAATAATTTCATCAAGGCCACACAGCTAGAATGTAGTGGAGCCTGAATTTGAACACGGGAGCTCCAGAAGCCATATCCTGTGTCACTATACAGATAAGCTGTGGAGGGGGAAGGGGGGATTGAAGCTATAATCAAGGTAAACAACACAGTAAGAAAAGAAGTTCTGTTAGAAATGCCAGGGGGGAAAAAGCTGCACAAGAAAGACTGCAATATTTAATTTGACAGTGAACTTCATTGTCATTGTTAACAAAAATATACACTCTAGAATAATAGAAAAATAGAAATATAACTCTATTGGCTTAACAGAGGAGGAAGGGAATTAGTAAGTAATTTAAGATATATTAAATCCTCATCCATAATAGCAGAAAGCAAAGAGACAATATCTAAAATGGATAAATCAAGAATATACTTAGGGGATGGGAGAAAAAAATGTTTAGGATATTGAGGTAGCTATCAAAAGAAACAGCTAAAATGATTTTAAGTTGCTTTGGGGAGTGAATGAGATTGTGTAGACACGGGGCACTGTTTTTTTAACTTGTTGTTATGAGTATGTTATTTTTCTTAAAACCATATCTTATATTACTTTAACAAAATGAAGTAGATATTTTTTAAATGTTTATTTTTGAGAGACAGAACATGAAGGGGGGAGAGGCAGAGAGAGAGGGAGACACAGAAGCAGGCTCCAGGCTCTGAGCTGTCAGCTGTCGGCACAGAGCCCGACGCTCCGATGTGAGTCGAAGTCAGCACTTAACCGACTGAGCCACCCTGGGGAACCCCTGAATTAGATAATTTTTAAAACTAAAGCACATGCTCCTAAAATGATGGCGGTCAGAGGAGAAAGGGCAGCTAGTTGGTGGAAACAGGAAGTGTGAGGCTACAGAAAGAGTATCTTCAAGGACAAAGGAGATTTCATGTAATAGATATGACGATCAGGACTCAGAGAATGGACCATCTTAACGATATGGTGCAGGCACACAGCAAGAAGTTTTGCCAAATGGAAATGCAGGAAAAACTAACATTTAAAAAAAAAAAACATGCTCCAAAGTTGAGTAAATTAAAACATAGATTAAATGACTGAGGCAGAGTCAAAAATGAAAATCGATGTGAACTGAACAACGGAACATTCTCCCTCAAGTGGCACAATAGCTAGTGATTTTTTCTCTAGTGGTGAAACCATACTATTTGTATCTGCACTGAATACTATAGCAACAGAAACGCCTTGTGGGGGGATTCAAGTCTGAGAGTCAGCCCACGATTGGAGCCTTTTCTCAGTCGAGAGAGTGGAGGGCAGTGTGAGGTCAGGTGGAGTTTTACAACACCGGGAACTGAAGGAGAGACTTCAAGGATACCATGTCCTTGACCCTGGATAAAGCATTGTATGTGACTTTTCTAGGATCCTCTCATTATGCAACAGAAATGTACATTCTGCTTTTGAACTTGTATCAATAATCAATAATAGCTGATACCCATGGTGTTCAGTAAGTGTTTAAAATAATTACTATTGTTGTGATTTGTGTGCTTGAGCCATGTAGGATGTATGAATGGTGAGTTTTGATTCCTGCTCTGTAAGAGCAAGGACTTAAATACGGAAAAAGAACCTAAACCACGATTAAGATGCGCCACGTTGTACAGCGCGGGCTCTGCGTTGTCACAGGACCCGACCGGAAAGCCAGATCTGTGAGGGATGCACAGAGTCCTTGGAAGTGTCCTTGAAAGGCCACTTAGTACTAGCCTTTGCAAGGCCTGTAAAATTAGGACACCTAGAGGGAAGGCCCTCCAGGGGAGAGGAAGGTGTGAAAAGAGCATAAGTGGCTGGGCCATAGGAAGAGGGACACCACACAGGTGAAGTGAGGACGGAGAAGACTCCGAGGCTGCAGCAGAAGTTTGGAGCTGATGCCCTGATATGGGCTCGAGCGAAGGAGGGAGGAGCTGAAGGTAAGGTTGAGCAGAGAGAGTCAGAGTCTGACGCAGCCGCTGTCTAGGGGACAGATGCAGTAATCCATGAACGGACAGGAGTTCTTCACGCGTGCGCATTTGCACAGCCTTCACAATCCCTATTGTAAGAACGATACCAAGTCAGCGCACTTGGACTTCCTGCCCGGTCTCATGCAGATCAGAGATGTGGGGAGAAAGCTACTGTAAATACTTGACATCAAAGAAAAATCAGCTTTAATGGCCCTACTCTATAGGACAGAATTGTTTTTAGTAATAATTATGTACTAATGAGTATTAATCATTATTTTGTTGATGCATTCCTTAGATTTGAATCAATTAAATAATTTTTTTAAAAAAAGAATACATTGCCTCACAGCTAACATCATCCTTTTTTTTAAGTTTATTTATTTTGAGAATGAGCGAGGGGCAGAGAGAGAGAGAGAGAGTGGGAATCTCAGGCAGGCTCTGCACTGACAGCATGGAGCCTGATGCGGAGCTTGAACCACAAACTGTGAGACCATGACCTGAGCCGAAATCAACAGTTTGAACACTTAGCGGGTTTCTGGGAGTGCATCTGGGTAGAAAGCTAAGAGCAAAGATAAGAGATAATTTAGGGAAAATAACTGCTATCTTCTTTGATAGTGACAGAGACTAAGAAGGATTTTCAACAACAATAAAATCAATCGTAAAGAATAATAATAGCTTCTCATGCACCAGACTTCGTTGCAATGCTGTACATTCTTTACATGTGTTATTTTATCTCACAATAACCTTTTGATGGGGGTGCCATCATTATTCCCACTTTACAGATGGGGTCACTGAAGATCAGGATGAAATAATGGCTAGGAATTGACAGAAGACAGTTCCTAACCCAGGAAATCAGGTTTCAGATCCTCACTCTTAAGCACTAAGCTGCGCATTTCCTGAGAGACTAAGTAAAGACTTAAATTGTCATCAATTTCATTTTTCAGTCCAACTGCAGTTTCTTCTAAATTGAGGCAGCGCATGAACTTAGGTACACAGGGAGTATCTGAGCTACACAAGGACGAGGTGATGAGATGCTGAAAATAAGAAAATAGATGGAATCCAGAGATATTTTGCGAAACAGTTAGATAGTACTTCATGGTGACTAAAAATCAGAAGATAAAGAAGAATGAGTCAACCAGCGATGACTCAAAAAATTAAGCTTTCATAATGCAGATGATGTTGCCCCTGACAGAGAGTGGGAAATGAACAAGTGGGTGGACTCGTGGGTGGAGGATCGTAGTGAACTTGGCTTTGATAATTCAAGGAGAAAGCTTCAATAAGCGTTTAGAAATACTGCCACACTATCGAGAAGAGAACAGAAATGGAAAAGAAGATTTCAAAAATAGTAGCACAGATTTCACAAGACACTGTTGAAATTTTGCCTTGGGATGCATTAATTGAGTGCTTCATTCCACAGAGCACTCGGGGCATCTGATACTAAAATGAACAAAAGATTATTTGCGTATATGAATGCATTTATTGTTAATATTATCTTCTTCTTTTCTAAACGAAGTAATTTAATTTTTTTCTTTCCACAGCCATTATCCTATGTCCAAACTTCCTTTGATTGAATGACATTCATTTTTAAAAATGTTTAATGTTTATTTGATTTTTGAAAGAGAAAGCGTATGAGCAGGGCAGGGGCAGAAAGAGGGAGACACAGAATCTGAAGCAGACTCCAGGCTTAGCTGTCAGCACAGACCCCAACACGGGGCTTGAACCCACAAACTGTGAGATCATGACCTGAGCTGAAGTTGGATGCTTAATTGACTGAGCCACCCAGGTGCCCCAAATGATATTCATTTTTTAAAGCCTCTTGTAGTCCTCTGAGTTGGAGCACTAACACTATTCACCAGTTGTGGTGTTTTACATATACTGTTTTGTCTTGTCTCGTTTTACTGTGTTTACATCAGATAAAATATTGGAAGTCTAAATGGTGAGGATCATCGTAAGAGCATTTGAAAATCATGATTGAAATGATATGTGCACATAGGTATTTTTTCCACACTGTATTCACACTTTGGCTCTTCTTTGCTCTTCTCTGCTATTTTCTCAACAATGGCTAGTTTTTACAGATTTTTAGTAGAAAGTTTAAAAGTCAGTCTTCCTCTTCTAGGATCTAATAAACTAAGTACATAGATGTGACTACGACTTAAATTATAATAATCATGATAATTGATGTGTCAGGTGAGAGAATCAGTGGGTGGAATTAAGTAGGAAGTTTGAGTTCTTTTCAGTTAAGTTTTAGTTTTAGCAGAAGCTTATGTTGAACTGGGAATCTTTATTTTGTTGTTTACGAAAATGAGCATTGGGTTGGTAATAAGTGTTTATTGTGTTTTGTCCACTTACTGCCGCTGACAATCCCTATATCCTTAAGGAGGCCTATTTCCATCACAACATATGGGGGCTGTAGAGTTTCAGCACTGGCATTCATTAGGTATTCTAAGGAACCCATGAGGGCCCACTATCTTGGTAAGAATGGAGCAGGATCAAGGATAAAGGGACATTGTGATAATGGGGTAGTAAAAAGTGAAGCACTAGGACCTGGTGACCAACGTATTATGGTCACATAAGACAACATTAACAATAGGGGACACTAGGTGTGGACAATATGGGAACTCTCTCACATCTCTTCAACTTTTTTTTTTTTGTAAATCCAAAACTGTTCTAAAATTTTAAAATCTTAGTTTTAAAAAGCTATGGTTAATAAGGTTTTGTTAAAAGTGAAAGTAAGGGAAATTATGGAGACTTTCACTAGAATATCTGAATCATTAAAATAAAATCAAATGGAGGGGCCCCTGGGTGGCTCAGTCAGTTAAGGTGCGACTTCAGCTCAGGTCATGGTCTCACAGTTTGTGAGTTTGAGCCTCGTGTCAGGCTCTGTGCTGACAGCTCAGAGCCTGGAGCCTGCTTCACATTGTGTCTCCCTCTCTCCCTGCCCCTCCCCTGCTCCTGCTCTCGCTCTCTCTCTCGCTCTCTCTCTCAAAATAAACATTAAAATTTTTTAAAAATCAAATGGATATGGAACAGTTTACATAAACAAAGTAATTTCAACACTGCAGAAAACAGAATTTGCCAAAAGAAAGTCCACTGAAAAGAGCCAAAATGGAGCACAGAGATAAAGCACATGTGAAATAAGAGATATGTTGGACATGTTTAAAATGTCTACATATGTATGATTGGAGTCCTAGAAGGAAATGAGAGAGGGAAAATGGAAAAAAAGAAATGTTCTAAGAGAAAATGGTTGTTTTCTAAAATTGATGAAAGCAAAACAAAATACCAACCCACAAATTTAAAAAGCCCAGAGAAACCAAAAGAGGATAAATATATAAGCCAAAGGAAATCATATGTAAATAATAATCATATAAAACTGTCAAAATCCAAAGAAAAGAGAATATGTTAAAAGAATCCAGAAAAAAATAGTATTGCCATGATATATAAAGAACTCTACAACTCAAATAATAAGAAAACTACCTGATTTTACAAAGGAGGAGGCAAAATATATGAATAGGCACTTCTCAAAGAAAGATGTACAAATGGCATGTAAGTACATAAAAATATTCAACATCATTAGCCACTAGACAAATGCAAATTAAAACCACAATTAAAAACCAGTACACACACACATTAGAATGGTTAAAATAAAAAAAAAAAAAAAAAGGACAACGGTATATGCTAGTATGGAAGTGGAGAAGCCAAAAGTTTCATATGTTGCTGGTAACAAATGTAAATTATTACAGCCATTTTGGAGGATAGTCTTTCATAAAGTGAAGTAGACACTTACCATATGACCAAAAGGAAGTGAAACTATATATCCACACAAAGACTTATACATGAATGTTCAGAGAAGCTTTATTCATAACAGTCTAACACTGGAAACAAATTAAACGTCTATCAACCATTGAATGGCTCACTAGACTGGTAAATCCATGCAAAGGAATACTACTTGGCAATACAAAGAAACTGCTGAAACATGCATCAACAAAGATAGATCTCAAAGCATTATGATCAGTGAAAGAAGTTGGCCATAAAATGCTATATACTTTACAGTTTCATGTACATAAAATTCTAGAAAAGGCAAAACTATAGTCACATACATTAGATCAAGTAGTTGAACAAGGTCAGATTTGGAGAGAGGGGGCTGATTGCAAAGGGGCATGAGAAAACTCTTTGAGGTAATGGACATGACTGTATGCATATGAAAAATCTCATTAAATCATACACTTGAAATGACCAATTTTTATTGTATGTAAGCTGATTTTTTTAAGTATCATCTTCAAAAAGCAACAATAATACTGACAGCTGACTTCTCAAAACAAATGGAAGAAACAAGAACCAATGAATATTTTTAGATTACCAGGAGAAAATAACTCTCAACCTAGAATTTTATAGTCAGCAAAAGAACCTTCAAAGCTAAAGGTGAAATAGACACTTTTAGACAAAGAACAGCTAGAAAAATTTATCATCAGAAGATCTGCACCAGAAGTAAAACTAATGACACTTACTCAGTAAGAAAGAAAATGATCCCATGTGGAAAAGTAGAAATAGAGTATGGAATACCAGAAAAGATAAGTATGTGGGTAAAAATAAAGTAGTATTGTCTACAAATCAATAATGGCAATGTGTATAGAACTTAAAATACCAGTAGGATTAAAATACATGACAATGACGCACAAGAAGGGATGGAGGTATAAGAGGAACTAAAGGGTTCTAAGGTCCTCCAGGTATTGGAGAAATAGTAAAATTAGTAAACTTAAAATAGTAAACTTAATTTTTTATTTTAATTTTTTAAGTTTATTTATTTATTTTGAGAGAGAGAAAGAAAGAGAGTAAAAGAGAGTGCAAGTGGAGAAGAGGCAGAGAGAAATAGAGAATCCCAAGCAAGCTCTGCACCACCAGTACTGATCCTGATGTAGGGCTCGAACTCACGAACTGCAAGATTATGACCTGAGCCAAAGTTGGACACTTAACCGACTGAGCCACCCAGACACCCCCATAAAATTAAAAATTTTAATGGGGTAGGGGCACCTGGCTGGCTCAGTCAGTAGAGCATGTGATTCTTGATCTTCAGGTCATGAATTCAAGTGCCACATTGGGCTCAGAACCTACTTAAAAAATTAAATTAAAATTCTAACAGACTGAAAGCAAATGAATATTGAACTCTAGGATAAACACTAAAACTATAGTAAAAGTATGCAAAATTAATGTGTTAAAAGAAATGGGTTAATAAGAAATGATTTTGATTAAAAGAAGAAAAGAAAAAGGAACATACATTGAGGGGCCACATTCAAAAATGAATACAAAGATGGTATGAATCTTCTATTAGTGGGGCTCCTGGGTGGCTCAGTCTGTTAAGCATCCCAAGTTCAGCTCAGGTCATGATTTCACAGTTCACGAGTTCAAGCCCCACATCAGGGTCTCTGTTGTCAGTGCAGAGCCCACTTCAGATCCTCTGTCTCTCTCTCTCTCTCTCTCTGCCCCTATCCCGCTCACTCTCTCTTTCTCTCTCTCTCTCTCTCTCTCTCAAAAATAAACTTAAAAAAAAATCATATTAGGTGGTGCCTGGGTGGCTCATTCGATTTAGCATCTGACTTCTGCTCAGGACATAATCTCACGGTTCATGGGTTTGAGCCCTGCGTCAAGATCTGTGCTGACAGCTCAGAACCTGGATTCTGCTTTGGAGTCTGTGCCTCCTTCACTCTCTGCCCCTCCCCCGCTCATGCTGTCTCTGTCTCTCAAAAATAAAAAAATGTAAAAAAATGTTTTAATCTTATATTAGTAATTGAATTAAATATAAATGGATTTAATACTCTGGGTAAAACTAAGATTATCAGATCAAGACAGCCATGAACCAGATGCATTAGAGAACAAAGATCAAAGGCAATAGTTGTAGTCCAGCTGTAAGGGGAAAAGGATTCGTTCTACTTCGTAGGATCCCCAGCTCCTGGCAGCTACTTCCCCCATACTGGATAAAATGACCTGCTCAGTCCTCTGGAAGAGTCGGCCAGGGTGGGGGTTTCCACTCGGGCTGGATGGAACAGGGTTGGTGACGGATAGCAATGGCGTGAGAAGTTCTCTCTAGCATGAGTCTCTTGTCAATACTTATTTTCCGGTTGGGAATCAGTCTTAGAGCCAGGATTTGTCCTTGGATACCCCTCTTTCAGAAACAGAAGAGGGTTGATAGGCTTAAATGTGAGGGGAAGGGTGAGCGCATAAAAGGAAACACCCATACCGTTGCTATTTGCGCTGGAGGCAGGTGCCAACGTTGATGACGCCATTTTGTTTGTGTCTGCTTCAGGTGCTTGTATTAGGTGACCCCACGCAAAACGGTTTGTTCTATAGATCTTTGTTGTATAAGTTACCTCTTTATTGTGTCCCCAATGAACCACAAACACCAAGGTCACCGGAGTTCTTATGCTTACTTGCTTTTATTCTCTTATTTAGTGAACATGAAAGGTCAGGGAAACTTGGATGTTTGTAACTGCTATTCTCTGGTATATCGATTCTGTGTTAGACTAGGACAACTGAAAGGCAAAGCAAACTCCTTGAAGACTAAGCTCTCAGGACTGAGCCCTGGGCCTCCGCCATTATAATCTCCCGCCTCTGTGTAAACTGTAAACTATGCATATCTTCCATGGTTGTTGTTCCTTTTTTTCTTTTTAGAAGCTTTCTGGAGAGCCCAATCTAGCGCCTCAGCTCCCTGATTGATTATACAGAGCCTACAAGTGGAGTGCTTAAATACATCCCTGAATTACGTGTTTGACAAAAAGATAGATACCTACACCCTGATAATTTGACCTCTCTTGATTTTCAATCCAAAATATAGGTTGTTGTGATGTTATAAACCCATGCATGAACCTGATGAGAAAAAAGCCCTGAATGTGTTGAAAAGATGATGTAATCTGTGTTACACACTGCCTTTTTAATGAGGAATCCTGGAGAAATTCCTGTCTGATTTCAGAGCCAAAAATAGCTGTAGTTTTCCTGAGCTGCTATATTCATTTTAATCTCATGAACACTGAATCGGATCTGTCCTAATTTCCTTTTTCACCCTGACCACTACAACACTGGACACTGGTTGCTGACCAGTCTCCGGGTCTTCTCCTACCGCGTGGAAGACTAGACTTTTCAGCGCTCATGTGGACGGAGTCATGACACTAGTTCTGGCCAAAGAGAGAGTAGAAGCAACATAGCCAAAGAGTTTAATTGCTAGTGCAAGGTCCTCCAAAGCTTGTTCCCTTTGCCACGATGAAAGGCAGTACGAATACCATGCTTTCTCCATCAACACAGAAATTAGAGAAAAGAGTGGGGAACGGGGCTCCAGGTCACCTGCCGTGGTCTGTAGCATGAAAGAGAAACTAAGACAGAGTTGTTATGAGCTCCTGAGATTCGGGGATACTTTTTACTATAGATAGCATAACCATAGTCAACCTAATCAACTTAACCATGTGCTGCTAACTGTACAGTCCATCAATGGAAGGATGGTTGATTATTATCTTATGTATTTTAATCTAATTTTGTATCATTTTGCCTCACCCTTGCTTTTCTCTTTTTCTTTTTTTTTTAATGTTTATTTATTTATTTTGAGAGAGAGAGAAGGGGGAAGAGAGAGGGAAACAGAGAATCCCAAGCAGGTTCCATGCTGTCAGTACAGAGGCCGACACGGAGCTCGAATTCACGAACCGTGAGATCATGCCCTGAGCTGAGATCAGGAGTTGGATGCTTAACAAGCCAAACCACCCAGGTATCCAACCTTTGCTTTCCTTTTAGCGGTCAACACAGTTTAACATCTCCAGTCTTGTCATATTTTATGCACCCTCGTATGCCATTTTTGAGACTGGGTGGGGGATATATAAACAAGGTGAAATAATGGTTGTATGAACACTGGAGAAAGTCATCCATTTGAGTTGGCTACGCAGGACACACTGAGATTTGAAGCACGGGCTTCTCTGGAAATTCTGTTCTGGGAGAGCAAATAGTTACGTAAGCATAGACCCAGCAGCTGCATTTCCAGAAAGATTCACTAGAGGGCGAGTGGAGTTTGGTCTGCCGTGAGGACACCATTTGTAGGTAAGAGTGCAGGAGGAAGGCTATTGCCCAGGAATTTTGGGAGAGTCTTTGTCTATTTCTCCACATCTTAAATTTAAGAAATCTGTATTGATTGACTGACACTTGATGTAAAGTCGGTCCTAGACAAAATCATTTAAAAATTTTAAGTTTGCCTGTTTGTCATACTGTTTTATTATAAACTTCATAATCGAAGGGCCTCTTTCCTAGAGTTTTATAGAGTTTCTGTTCACACAAAATTTCTTGCAATGCAGAATTCTTCCCAAACTTGCTCATTGTTCTTTAGATTTTTTATTTGTTTTTGTTGGTTTTCCTCTTCCCTCAAACCAAAAAGCCCTGGCTGCCACCTCCTAGGATAGGCCTGCTAAGTGGCAAGCTTGTTAACCTGGCAATCTTGTTCAAGATAAAGTGTGATGGCTGATAATACCTTATTTCTAGCTACACCTACATGTCCAGATAGAATTATGTTTTTTACTGGCTCTACCTCCAGAATCAAAAGGGGACTGCTGAGGAAAGTGTGGGAGTTGCTTGAAGGTAGAGGGGCTTCCAGACGTGAGTGCCATGCATAACTTACCTCCCATATGTACCTATGTGCCCAAAATCAGAGTAATTGGTCCATCACCCAAGACAACTCTTCCCCTCTCCATAGAATTACTTCGCATATAGCCAGCTGAATGGCAATAAATGTTTTATAGGAGAATTTTGTTATTCAGATTCCCCAGTGTGAGGATAATACATCTGGTTTGGATGTATGTTAGGAACTATTTTGTGGTTGTTTAAATCCTTAGTAATAATAATAGAAATTGGATATAGGGCTGAAATGCATTTAATAATCTCCAAACAGTCTTTCTGTCAATAATTTCAACCTTCTGTCCTTTGGGAAAAAGTATAGGAGAAATGAACAGGTGCAGATTTTGGAATCAAATAAACCTGGATTTAGACCCAGGCCACCACATTGTCCTGAATTTTATATTCCTCAGCTATAAAACAGGAATCAATTCGCATCTCAAGGATTTGGAGGAAGCTTGATGTCTTATGAAAAGTAATTTAAATATGTCAAGTCAGTGTTCACTTGATCTTTTCTATCAAATTTTTGTCAGGTGAAAGAATCATGAACAAATTTATTTAAATTACATTTCTAATATATAGAGTTTAAATGACATTTCTAGTTAGTATTGGTAAAGTAAAGCAGCTAGTGGAGAATACCAATGGTGTGATGCCCAGAGTTGGCAGAATGGATCTGGGTTGGGTGTTAGCAATCTAGTGAATAATCAACACTAGTGACACCTGTCCACAGGTACGGGCTCGGCATTCTGGGCCCCAGTAGGAACGGGTCAGTACCCAGTAGGAATGGGTAAGCACACAGTAGGAATGGGTCAGTACCCAGTAGGAATGGGTCAGCACACAGTAGGAATGAGTCAGTACCCAGTAGGAATGGGCCAGCACACAACACTCTGGCTGGCAGTCTTCATTCCTATTGCAATTCTATCTTATTGGCCACCTAGTTCCATGGAAAAAAAAAAAAAGTGAAAATTTAGACTAGAATAGACAATACCGTTAAAACCCTTCTGTTGCTTGGCCATGATCTAAATTTCATTTTTTTAAATCAGTCTATTCAGGGGCGCCTGGGTGGTTTGGTGGGTTAAGCATCCAATTTCAGCTCAGGTCATGATCTTGGGGTTTGTGGGTTCGAGCCCAGTGTCTGGCTGTGTGCAGACAGCTGAGAGCCTGGAGCCTCCATCAGATTCTGTGTCTCCCCCTCTCTCTCTGCCCCTCCCACGCTCATGCTCTGTCTCTCTCTGTCTCTCAATAACAAATAAAAATGTTTAAAAAATAAATCAGTCTTTTCAACAAAACAACGAACTAAATACATGTTTCCTTTTAGAGATGTTATATTAGCTTCTGCCATAGAACCCTGCATATCTGATAAAACTCAATCATAAACCATTATTTTTAAAATAACTAGTTAAGTTTTAACTTGTGTTTTTTAACCAATTAGAATATTTAGCCAGAATCAATAAACAGGCAATATATATGAAGAAAAATATATTTTTGAAAAACAGTTTCTATTACAAGTGTCTGCTATAGGATATGCTTTTAGAAAAAGTTACTATCCTGGAAAATGATAACAGAAAAGTCAGCAATTATAACAGTCTAGACCAGAGTGAAACAAAGGGAAATATAAAATTCTGTGAAATCCCTGATTATCTGCACCTAATTTTTATTGAGTTGTGGCTTAATTGTTGATACTCTTTGCTACAAATCTTTCATTCATTTCCTGGAGCTTGCCTTGATTAGATTTGGGGAGGGCGAAATGGGTGACGCATTCCTTCTGGAGGTTTTGTCCTGGGTCTTATTCTAAGAGAAGAATGACCTTCATTTTCTTTTATTTAGAGGGACACCTGGTTCTGGCAAAAGTTTCCATGACCATCCTGTTATGACACTCTGTTTGAACCAGAGATAATGGTCAAAGCTGATTAAAATACAACATTCAATGTGCATTCCCTTGGGTTTCACTGTAAAATAGAATTTTGTACATTTCAAATTTAGTTAGTCAAGTCTTTATAGCTAAATTTTCTGAGGTTTTTTTGCTAACTTGTATCATTTAATATCATGTGTATTTTCTTAATAAGGTTAAACAAAACTATTTCAAAGAGGAATCCATTCTGTTTTTCTAGCATGCCATACTTACTAATTTCACCAAAGAACTAGAAGACGGAATCGTCCCTACTCTAAGGACACATTCCTGGATGTCCTTCTGAGTTCTCACTGTCCTTGTTATTTCTTCCCATTTCCTCTCTCCCACGCCTCCTGGATGTTTTGCTCCTTTGTTGTTTTAACATCAGGAGATTAGCAGAAATTGCATGAAAACCTCCATTATTCTGAGCAAAGGAAATAGATAAGCTGTACAATACTGAGAACAAGAGAAAGAGGTTACAATTGTAAGGGTGAGGGAAGGTGGGGAAGTGGAACAGACCAGAAGAAGGGCCAGTCCATCTACCACATGGAAATAGGTGCACTGAGGAAATAGAAGATGAAAAGCAACTTCAATTAAGACTGAATGAAGGGAGAGCCCAATAAGCTGGTCACATCACCAAGCACTGCACTGAGGACAGGGCCACAGGGTGGACATTAGGGTGTGGGGTGAGCCAAAGGAAAGAGTGACCCTGGGTCAGTATTCTCAGGATGTCATTTGGTTTTGTTATCATGAAAGACAAGCATATAACTAGTAAGGCTGATGAGACCAATTCTATGATACCTGAAATCACTCAAGATGGTAAGGTTTACAGGGGCAGCTGGGTGGCTCCTTCCATTAAGCATCTGACGCTTGACTTCTGCTCAGGTTATGATCTCACAGTTCATGAGTTCAAGCCCTGCATTGGGCTCTGTGCTGACAGTGTGAAGCTTGCTTGGGATTCTCTTTCCCTCTCTCTCTGTCTCTTCCCCTGCCTCCTCTCTCTCTCTCTATCTCTCTCTCTCTCTCTCTCTCTCTCTCTCTCTCTCTCTCTATCAAAAATTTTTAAAGATTTTTTAAAAAATGGTAAGGTTTATAGGGTCATATCTTGTCCCCCTAGTCAAAGCCCACCTGGATATATCTTAGGAGGTGGGGTCAAGGGTCTCTAGACAAGGAATTTACAACTCTACTTCCCAAATACCTCCATAATAGGGGAGAGATCAGAGAAAGATGGAGAAAGAGAAGATAAGAGCTGATGGATGGGAGCCAAGGACTGGACAGAATCATGGGTACCTGGTTGATAGAGAGAAGAGTAAGAGCCCTTAAGTGAAGGCGAGGACTATATGGAGAGGCAGGGAAGAGGCAAATTCCCACTGATGGCACCTACATATGTTTTCCAGTAAAGCAGAAAGCAAGGCCATCTGCAAATAAAGGGAAAGGGGCTGGGGAGGAGGGGAGGACTTGAGTAGACTAATGATAGATTCATAATTATTAATATTGTTCATCAATTAAAATCTAAATGTATTTTAGGTAAAAACTTAATTATCAATCCTTTAGTTTAAACTGGATCTATGGATCACTAGCACAAAGGCAAAAGAAAAAAAATTCCTCTATATATCCAACCATTTGACTAGGCTGAGAGTCTAGGGACTCTGCTAACAGTATAGGTTTAGGCAAGAGAAGAAGAGGGGGGGAAAAAAAGCACTGAGACATTTTCAAGAAAAACAAATGGGATTCAAATCAGGACTGGAAGAAATGGTTGCCATGTTTTAGTTTCTGAGTTTTTGATTGTATCACTCCTGCATAACATAAACCTCGTATCATATAATCCAGTTGGTAGAGAAACAAGTGAAACACTGGATAAATATTTACCAGAATCACACCAGAAAGAAATGAAACGTTACTGAGACAAGGATATATGTTCCTAGAACATGCATGTTTGCTGCTTTTCATTTCCACTTTTTATGAGCAATGGCAGCATTGAGTGAGAGACTGAATGTGGAGTTAATTCTCCATTTTCATTGGCTATTCCCCGATCACAGAGAGATTGTGAAATTAATTCATCTGGTGCCTTTTGATTTAGGAAAACAAAACAAAATTACCACCATCATTCTACCCTGAACCCTCGAAACCTCTTCTTGCTTTCCTGTTACCCGTTTTTTGCCTTATTTCATTATGATGAGAAACCCTACACCTGAGGCCACCAAACACCAACATCTAGGTGTATGATCTTGAACAAGTGGCCCAACTGCTTGGACTTCCTCCTACCTACTAACAATTTAAACAGGCACAGCTGGTCTTCCATCTAGGCTATTGGGAAGATAGCCCTCTGCCCTCCCTAGAGACTTTCTTCTGACTCATTGAATAACTAAGGATCACACGACTAATCGTTATGGCTCAGAAGTCACCCTGGACTGGTGGACATTCCAGAGTAAAGGCTCCGGGGGTGGGTCCTGGGACATGAGACTTGCTGTCTGGAAGGACTTCAGGAGATTCAGAGTCATTTAGTGGAAAAATGAAAGTTGATCTGACCTTACTCTGTAGTCACAGGCCTGGGACATCTGGGCTAGTTATGTCTTATCTTTCTTCCATCTCTTATAGACCAGTGAGAAAGGAATGATCATCCTCAAATCATGGACAAGGAATCTGGGATGTGGTGAGAAAAATGTCTTATTCAAGGTCATCCAGTTGAAAGCACAGAACTGAGATTTCTAATCAGTGGTTTCTCAGAACATTCTTTTTGTTCTGTAGAACCACTCATAAAGGCCCTTCATAAAGGCCCTTGGTCCAGGAATATTGAGCTAGCATATTGTTAAAATAAAAAATTCACAGTTGCTAATGCTTTGGCTGGTTTTTAACACTTCAGGCACAACTCGGTATCACTTTGGATTATAACTGTTTACATGCTTGCTTCCTGCCTTGAATTATAAAGTCTTCAATTCTGACACATATGCAGAGTGACTTTTTTTAAAGTCTCTCATAGCATCCAATATAGAGCTCAGGAAATGATGCCCAATGAATGATTAAAATTTTTTGATTGAAATTTCTGATAGGATTTTAAGTTCACTGACTTTTGAATTGTTTCCTTTTATAAGTGCACGTTAGACCATTTTAGTTCATGTCGATACACTACAAACCAAGAACAATATTAAGAAGACTCTACAAGAGAAGCCAATCGTTGTAGGGATTAGTGACATCAAATAAAATACCGTTTTCTGCATGGTCCAGCTGTTCCTATAAGAGTCTCTACTTTCTTTCACTTCAAATAGCAAAATATCTCATCACTCACCAGGAATTAGAGATTATATTCCAGTCAATTACAACTTACTTTTTCAGAATACTCTCTATTTCATAGAGTATGTATTTTGTTTCTCTATTCTCTTTCTAGAAAATCACTTGATTCTCACTAATTCACAACTAACATCACAAAAACTCACGTAAGGAGGCCACACAAGCATTTGCCCAGCCCCAAATTCCACATCTCCACATGGCCTCAGTTAACACCTCTACAGGAATCCCCACCCCCTGACATTTTCCCTTTTTTTCAATTTAAACTTGATTAGGTGAATCTGTTTGGCAACCTGCCCTGCTTCAGCACCGCAGTGAAACCCTCACAAAGTTCAAGGTTACTTGGGGTCTGGGCTCCCTGCAGAATCTTTCATCTCATAGTAGCCAGGACCAAACTGCTGTTGGTAATTATGCCTTAAGGGGCTTCCTCCAGCTTCTGGTCAGGACGTCAGGCCTTGAGGACTCCGTTTTTATTCCTCGACTAAGTTCTCTAGGAATGGCAAGGCGGAGCCCACAGCTAAGATGGCTGCCATCCAGGCCATCACACCTGGTGGGCAGGGCCCAGCATCCGGTGAGCTCACTGGAGAAAGTAATATCACGGCTGGCTCCGTTAGCCCAGGGACGGCTCTACCAGAGGCACCAAGCTGTCTGGGTACTCTGGTTTCTATTGGGCATTGCAACTCCTCTATAATTTAGCTTCTTGAAGTGTAAAACTCCAAGTGTTCATTTATTTTTCAAACCTCATCAAATTTCTATAGGGTGCTTAAAACTATAAAAATTAGTATGAACTAAGCTCTTGTCTTCACTTCTTCCACATCCACTTATTTTTTCTGATAAAACCCATCTCAGAAAGAATTTTCTTTATATAATTGTGATAGAAGACAATGTTGTTTTCCTAGATTTTGTTTAAAATATGAGTATAGTCATTTCAAGTGTGTTTCAAAATATATTTATTTCAAAAAATTAAATGCATGCTGTCATTTAGAAGCAGTCACCATATCTTACATCATTATATCTGGACTTTCATTTTCATAAAAGACCTTCTGTCTTCAATAATAAGGTAGAAACAGCTTACCAATACCCTCAGCCTCCAGCCCAGCTAAGAGGATTAAAGCTTTTTCATATAAATCTCCATCTCAAAGTTTTCCTTTGTTCATCTTTTCCAAGGCTAACTCCTCTGAGATCAGATTTCTTCCCTCCAGCTGGCTCCAGACAGACTTTAACTTTTTCCTCCTTTGTCTACAAATTGCCTCTGGTCTTTTCTGGGCTGAAACAAAATTTTTCTCTCCCTTTTATTTTTTTAAATTGTTTTTATTGTTTATTTTTGAGACAGAACACGGATGGGGGAGGGGCAGAGAAAGAAGGAAACAGACTCTGAAACAGGCTCCAGGCTCTGAGCTGTCAGCACAGAACTCGATGTGGGGATCAAACCCATGAGCTTCGAGATCATGACCTGAGCCAAAGTTGGACGCTTAACCAACTAAGCCAAACAGGCACTGCTTCTCTCTCCTTTTATTATATTTCCATTTATTGATATTTTTCTTCTTTCTGTTGCTGTTAAATTACTTGAAAAATTAGTATGAATTAAAGGTCTTTTCACTTCTTCAACATCCACTCACTTTTTTAAAGTAAATTTTATTGCTGCGTAACATATATACATAAAAAAATATGGGGCACAAACCACCCCTTCTGCCCATTAGAATGGCTGCTATAAAAAAATCAGAAATCAGAAGCAACTAATGATGGCAAGGATGTGAAGAAGTTGGAACCATTGTGACTTTTGTTGGGAATGTAAAATGGTACTGCTCCTGTGGAAAACAGTAGGAAGGTTCCTAAAAAATTAAAAACAGATTACCATATAATCCAGCAATTCCATTTCTTGGTATGTACCCCAAAGAATTGAAAGCAGGGTCTCAAAGAAATAATTGTGCACCAAACAACTAAAACATGGAAGCAAACAGTGTCCATCCACAGATGAATGTATAAGCAACATGTGGTATATCCAGTCAGTGGAATATTATTCAGCCTTAGAAAGGAAAGAAATTTTCCAATATGCTACTATATGGATGAACCTTGAGGACAATATGCTAAGTAAAAGAAGCCAATCACAAAAGACAAATGCTGTATGATTCCACTTATATGAGGCACATAGAAAATTCTAGAGAACAAAAAGATGGTTACCAGAGGGGAGGTTTGGGGCTGGGAGGGAATGGGTGAAATAGGAGATGGAAATAAAATAGTACACTTACCATGATGTAAAGGAAAATGAAATAATAAAATAAACTCAATAAATTATACCACTTTCAATTCTCTTTCCTTTACTCATTGTTTTATTTCTTAAATTCCACATATGAGTGAAATCATATGGTATTTATCTTTCTCTTATTGACTTATTTTGCTTAGCATAATACATTCTAGCTCCTTCTATGTCATGCAAATGGCAAGATTTCATTCTTTTTAATGGCTTAATAATATCCCATGTAATTAATTTTATTTACTTGTATTTTATAAATAAACTAAAGAATCTGCAAATAATGACAGATTTCTCTCTCCCTCTCATTACTTCCACATTTCTTTTTCCTGCCTTCTTGTAGTGGACTAGGAACTCAAGTAAAATTTTGGTCAGTAGAAATGATGAAAGGCATCCTTGAACCTTGAATGGCTCCTGCCTGTGGGTAAATTCTTTTAAAGTTTCACTTTAATGATGATAGAAAGTCATTATGGGTTTCAGACAGATTTCTGTTTTTCAAGGTTTGGAAACCTCCTCCTACTCCTAGCCTACTGAAACTTTTTATTTGGAATAATTGTTGAATTTAGCAAATGATTGTATGCATCTCTTGGGATGATCACATTTTCTCTTTTAATCTGTTGATGTAGATTTTTTTTAAAAATCAACTCATCCTTGTGTTTCTAAAGGTTATATTGTTTTAGGTCTTACATTTAAGGCTATGACCTATTTGTAAGTTTATTCATTTATTTTGAGAGAGAGAGAGAGAGAGAAATATAAGTGGGGGAAGGGCAGAGATTGAGGGAAAGAGAATCCCAAGCAAGCTCCACACTAAGCCAACTTGGGGCTTGATCCCATGAACCATGAGATCATGACCTGAGCCAAAATCAAGAGTAGGTTGCTTAAGCAACTGAGCTACCCAGTTTCCCCCAGCTAGGACCTATTTTGAGATAATTTTGGATTAATAAGTGTGAGGTGTGAGGTGAGGGTCTAAGTTCATCTTTTTGTATGTGGATATCCAATCCTCCTAGCACAATTTGTTGAACAGATTATCTTTTCCCCAGTAAATTGCTTTGATCTCTTTCTTAAAAATCAGTTGCCTAGAATAAACGATTCATTTCGCAGGTCTATTTCACTCTTCTATATATCTATCCTTATTGACAGCACCATGCTTTTGTGATAATTGTAGCTTTACAGTAAGTTCCAAAATCAGAAAAGTGATAGCTCTCCAATTTTACTCTTCTTTACCAAAGTTCCTTTGGCTAATCTATGTGTTTTCATACACATGTTAAGATTGTCAATTTCTCAAAAAAAAAAAAAAAACTTGCTGGAGTTTTCATAGGAGTTACATTAAGCCCATAGCATCTTCTCATTTCCATACAAACCCTACCTGGTGTGACTCTTTTAATATACTCTTGGTTTTATTTGCTACTATTTTACATATGATATTAAAGGGTCACATAGCTTAAATAAACCATCATTTTTTCCCTTCCTTCTTTTCAAATGAAGTTTTGATCTATTATTGATTGGTTTTGGCATCTATACTTATTAGTTGAGAAAATTTTCATATTTCTGTATGTTAAGAACTCTTGGGATCATTTTACTAAAACTACAATTAACGAAATTGTTTACTACCTCTTTTTTAAAAAGAGAGCTAGCTGGAAAGGGACAGAGAGAGAGAGGGAGAAAGAGAGAATCCCCAAAGACTGAGCTACCACAGTGCCCCTACTCTTTTTTTCCTGATATCTCTATATCAGACATGATTATTTTCTTAGGCCTTCTGAAGTATTATCTATTTTGGAGGGTTTCCTGGGTGGCTCAGCTAATTAAATGGAGTCTATTGACTTTGGCTCAGGTCACAATCTCAAAGTTGTGAGCCTAGTGTCTGGCTTTGCACTGGGTGTGGAGTCTGCTTAAGATTGTCTCTCTCCCTCTGCTCCTCCTCTGCTCATGTGAGCGGGCACACTCACATATGCTCTCTCTCCCTCTCTCTCAAATAATATGTCAAAGTATTACCTATGTTTTAATTAAGCACACTGATATTTAATGTGCTATCTCATTGGGCTCTACTTTTATCCTTATCCCAAAGTTGTTATGGAGTCCTCATCCTTATTCATATCTCAGAAGTTCATAATTTTTATTTTGTTTTCCTCTTGAGCACGATGGTTATTGTTTTGTTATTAATAGCATTGCATTCTCATCAATGACTTGTCTGTAGAATTTATTGCAGGGGTGCTGGGTGGCTGTTAGTTGAGTCTCCCACTTAAGCTTGGGTCATGATCTCTCAGTTCCTGTGTTCAAGCCCCACGTGGGGCTCTGTGCTGACAGCTCAGAGCCCAAAGCCTGATTCAGATTCTGTGTCTCCCTCTCTCTCTGCTCCCCCACCCCACTCACACTCTGTCTCAAAACTATGTAAACATTTTTTTTTTAATTTTAAAAAGAATTTACTACAATTTTGTTTGTGGCCTAATTTAATTTTCTTTTTTGTTTTTTAAGGTTCTATGTGGACTTAAAAATATTCTTTCTTATGTGCTGGGTCTAAAGTCTACTTGGATCTAAAAGATCAAGCTTATTAATTATGCTGTTCATATTCTCTGTATCTTCACTTAATTTTTATTTTGTAATTCCTTAGTTCATGAGATGTATTGCATTTCCTATAACAATTTAGATATATCAACTTTTTTCCTATGATTTGTTGCTTTGTTTGATTAAAGGATGTATTGCTAATTACACATTTATAGTAGATATATTCCATGTTGATTTTTCTACTGTTAAATAATCAATTTTTTCCCATATAATACATGTTACCTTGAATTCCATCTGTGTGGTGCTGTTATTATTATGTTTGCATTTTATTTTTGTTAATGTCTATCTAATATATATTATCCATCCCTTTTTCTATCATATTTTCAAGTGTGCTTTTTGAAAACCTATAAATAAACTCAGATTATATACCGAACCTCTCTGTGTTTTATTAGGAAAACTTGACAAATTAATAATGCTGTTATTAGTGATATCCCTGGACTTATTCATGTCACTTTATCATTTTTCTGTACTTACTGATTAGTTTTCTTTTGTCTTTCTTTTTCTTTTTTTTTTTTTTTTTGGTTCTTTTTGTTTCCTTTTGTCTTTTGTTAAATTAATGGATGATTATTTGCTCTATTTTTTCCTATTTTGGGGGAAACTTTTCATTCAAAGCCTTTCATTTCTTACATACATATTTTTCGAACATACATTTTATTTCTAAACTTAGAATATTCTTGTCATCTTCGTGTAAAGGCAAGAACATTCACACACTTTCATGTCTGTCCAACCTGTGTATCTTATTTTCTGAGAGTGAAGGCTCTCTATCATTTCCATTCATTGATATCTTTCTGAGGTCCTATGCCTCCCTGGAGCTCAGCAACCCCCCCCCCCATGCTTTCAGTTGTGGACAAATAGCTCTGTTGTCCGTGGTTTTGTAAGGAGGAGAGAAGATCAAGTTGTCTTATGGCTCAAGATGCTATTCCCCAGTAACCACCCTGAAAACTACCATAAGGCCCCCTTCTGGTTCTTGGGTTTTTGCCTTTCGGGCTGGAGCTGCTCCTGACTTATCCTGTGTAGACAGCATATTTGATGAACTGAGATTTCCTCCATTTACATTTCTCTATAGATCTGCTCCTGACGGATTTATATCAAAAATTCTTCAAAATTTCTGGTGCATTGATTAGATCTTCTTGTTTTCTAATACTATTACGGGATTTTATTTCTCTCTTTTTAAAAAATGTTTATTTTATTTTTGAGAGAGAGAGAGAGGATGGGGAGGAGCAAAGAGAAAGGAACAAAGGATCTGAAGAGGGATCTGCCTTGAAAGCACTGAAACTGGCTTGGGGCTCAAACTCACAAATCTTGAGATCATGGCTTAAGCCAAAGTCGGATGCTTAACTGACTGAGACTCCTAGTGCTCCAGGGATTTTTTGTTTCTTTTTAACATAATGTCTACATAGGATAATTGTTGGGACTGAGGGAGGACACATGTACTCAGTCTGCCATTTGACCCATTCTCATTTATGACTGTGTCCCCTTAGATACCTTATGTATCAGTCACATTCATTGAATAACCCTTATGGCTATTTGTTTTGCTTTTCTTCCTTTAAGTCTTGCTTATTCTAGTGAGATTCTTGCTACACATTTCTTTGCTCAGCTTGAGGAATCTCTGTTCCTTGAAGACTTCCCTGATCCCATATTCTTCTGCAGTGAATCCTTCTGATCCTTAATATGAATCTCTGTTATGACTAAGTTATAAAATACAGCATAATTTATTACTGGTGAACTTATTTCTCCTTCACATCAGGTACAGTGTCTCACCATCTTCCCATTGCACATACTAGCACTTTCCACATAGTAGGGACACTCATCTGTGACTGAAATAGTATTAATCTGCATTTGTAGCCAATTCTCATTGACAAGAAAAAGTTCATCTTTTTCACTGTGCCTTGCTGACAATTCCATAATTTTTTAAAAACTTTATTATGTAGTGTTTCTTTGAACATTAAACAATATTTGTTGAGAAGCACAATAAAATAAATTATCCCTGCGATTGACTCTTGCCTTTAAAGGTGTCTTTCTCATACATTGTATATTGTATATTAAGAGCCACAGAGAGAATATTAAAAATATTTTTGACTTGCTTATCACTTGTAGACATTAGCTGATGTGATATTTTCTTAAACATTGCCACCTATCTAGTACATGCGCCCTTAATCTCTTGCCACATTGACACATATGACTATTTATCACCCACTGCCCCTAGTCATCCAGGCTGTCCAATTTCATCAGACGTCCTTCTATCAAAATGTGTCTCCATGGTAACACAAGCCAGATTTGGCCATTTGGTCTCTGTTTGGAACACAAAGGTCACTTGAGTGTTTATGACATTTGGATTTTGGAATGTATTTCCAAAACTACAAATTATGCATGCCTTTGACATTTTGATAGACTTTTTATTATTAGCATTTTTCCTTTGTACACATATATGTTTCAATTTGGAATTATATTTGTTTATTGGAAATGGAAGCAGCCAATGTAACCAATTTTAATGAAATTCACTCTTCTTTCTTCATTACACTTCTTCTAGAAAATAATACTTTGTGTGGTATAAGAAAACCATGTAAAATAGAAATCACAGAGATTGCTGAAAATATCTCAAACTAATAAAACTGAAAAATTGATTATTGATTATTTTATAATGTTCTCTATTCCTTCAAAATATAATTGCATCTTAAATTTTATTGAAATGGGATAACAGGGGCACCTGGGTGGCTCAGTTGGTTAAGTGCCCAACTTCGGTTCAGATCATGATCTCACAGTTCATGGGTTCGAGCCCCCCCACATTGGGCTCTGTGCTGACAGCTAGCACAGAGCCTGGAGCCTGTCTTTGGATTCTGTGTCTCCCTCTCTCTCTGACCCTCCCTTGTTCATGCTGTCTCTCTCTCTCTCTAAAATAAATAAAAACAGTAAAAAAAATTTTTTTTTGAAATGGGATAATAGAATTATTCAATTTGTTACCTTTTTATAGCCAAAAAGGATTTGATTTGTGGATGGAAAGAGCAAATGTGTGTTCATTGAAATATATTCATTTGCATTTAATTTGGAAATTGCTTAAAAAATAAAAAAGCTTAAATCTGTAATAAAAGGCTTAGAACTCTAGAATCTTGCAAAAGAAAATTTAAATGTAATAAAAAGTATAGTTTTTCTTGGGTAATAAGATTCAATATTGCAGTCAATAGTTTCCAAATATAACTATTTAAAATAATAATAGCTAATTCTTAGCAAGCACTTTCTAGGTGCCTGATTCTATCCTAAATTCTTTAGACATATCAACTCACAGCAACACTAAGAAGCTGATGCTATCATGGCCCCCATTTTATCAATGAAAAACTGATACCCAGGAGAGTAATAGCTTAGTCATGGGTATACAGCTACTAAGTGGCACAATCAGGGTTTAAAGCCAGGCATTCTGCATCATGGCCTAAATTTAAGTGCCCACAGCAATCTAAATGAAAGAGATTCTAATCAAAATCCAAATAAGATTATTTCTTCAGAATTTTTTAAACGTAGATTTTATCTGAAGGAATAGGCATCTGGGAGTAACTATTAGAAGTCCCCGAAAAGAAGAATTTAGAAAATATTTAAGTTTTTTAAAAACAGAAAACTAGGGTACACAGGAGTTTAAAAATTATGGATTTTTTATTCTCAATAATTTTCTTAACCGGGAACCTCTGTCGGCAGTTGAGGACCAGTATGTGGTTCCACAATACCTTGGAGAGAACATAGGTGTCCTCTGAGCTTCATCTTGGCCAACCTCAACCTTATTCCTCCATGTTTCAAGAGGGCTGCTCTACATCCCTTTTTGTTTTGTTTTTGTTTTGTTTTTACTTTTTATTTATTTTTGAGAGACAGAGAGAGACAGTGCGAGCAGGGGAGGGTCAGAGAAAGGGAGACACAGAATCTGAAGCAGGCTCCAGGCTCTGCGCTACCTGTCAGCACAGAGCCCGATGTGGGCCTCGAACCCACGAACAGTGAGATCATGACCTGAGCCGAAGCTAGATGCTTAACTGACTGAGCCACCCAGGCGCCCCTCTACATTCCTTTTTATGATGTCCCACATCACTTCTGGAGCAAGAAGGGGATGAGCAAGAGTGAAAAAGACATAAGTCAGATGAGCCCCTTAACAGCGCTTTCTCAGAAACACTCATAGGGATTTTCATTTAGACTGCAATCACCTAGACCCTTACACATAACCAAATCTAACTCCAAGGAAGGCTGATTTTGTAAAACTGTTTTTAATATAATTTTTAAAATGTTTAAGTAGGTTTTGACTAAATGCATTGTGATGTGGTCAAAAACCAGGATTCTAATAGTAACAAAGTGATGTTGGGGAAGTTCTAGAACAGCCTTTACTCCAGTGCCGGTTTAGCCCTGCTACTGAGGCTTACTGTACCCTGGGCATTCAGTGAACGTTGTCACTGACTAGTCAGGACTCAACTGTTTGGGAATCTTCAGTTTACTGCTCCCTGGTAGTTCTTTGCTCTGCTTCACAGAGTTTCACCCTAAAGAGACATATCTGTGTAGCTCCCTCTTCAGTACTCTTTCTGGAGGCTGCCTCAGCCTCCATGATCCTCACAGTCTCTGCCAACGCAACTCAGGAGGGAGTCCTATTTTGCTTGCATTCCCCCTTCTTAGGACGCAGCTCCGAGGCACTCCCTGAGAGAAATCTGGGGCAATTAAAGGCTCATCTGACTTGTTTACTTGGTCTCAGGTATCCTGGCCTTGTGCTGTCTGTCAACCAATGTCTCAAAACACTTGGTCAGGTTTTCCAGTTGTTTTCAAGGGAGGGCAAGTCCAGGGTCACTTACTGCACGCAGCGGAAGCAGGGGCCTGGCCGTCCTTTTCATGGTTTAGGTCATGCTACGTGACACCAAAGAAAGAAAGAATTTCCCTCCTTTGAGTTATATATAACTGTTCCTTTGTTAATCAGTTGCTTGGAAAACAAAATACATTTCTTATAGAAATCTCATTAAATGTTTGCAAATTTGCCAAAGATGTGTGTGCCATGACCTAAGATTTTAATCATAATTTACAATACTGAGTTGGTAGGAAAATGCCTGAAGAATCCCAAATAACATCCAAATGTGACAGATGACCTAGATGCCACTAATCCTTTGTTGTCACAGAGGCCAGCCTTCCAAAAGCACATTCCAATCATTCCAGATCTTTTGGAAATTATGATTATTTGTGACTCTCAAGTTATAATTGCATGCTCTGTGTCTTTTCTCTCTCTCTCAAAAAAATAAATAAACATTAAAAAAAAATTTTAAGGGGTGCCTGGGTGACTCAGTCAGTTAAACATTCAACCTTGGTCAGGTTATGATCTTGCAGTCTATGGGTTCGAGCCCTGCATCAGGCTCTATACTGACAGCTCAGAGCCTAGAGCCCGCTTCAGATTCTGTCTCCCACTTTCTGCCCTTCCCCCACTGATGCTCTGTCTCTGTCTCTCTCTCAAAAAAGAAAGAAACATTAACAAAAATAATGATTAAATAAATCCATCATATCTCATGATAAATGTGTTATTGCATATTTGTTTTCAACATTAATAAAGTTTAGGTTACTATTTTTGAGAGCTTTACAGGTTATTTTAGAATAAGCCTTAAGATGGATGCCGTGTGGCTCGGATTCACAAATCCTGTCCTAAGTACAACTATTTCACACCCGATAGATTGTAACACCCTTTATAATTATATTAAATACAAAATACAAGATATTAATATAATAATGCTTTTAATATGACAATCTTGGGGTTAATTATAAGTCAATGTAGAGTTTTTATTGTGTTCTTGTTTTTATTTGTATTTTGTTTTCTCTTCAAAGTGCTTTATTATTATTTTTATATTTTTGAGAGAGAGAGAGAGAGAGACAGAGCATGAGCAGGGGAGGAGCAGAGAGAAAGGAAGACACAGAATCGGAAGCAGGCTCCAGGCTCTGAGCTGTCAGCACAGAGCCTGACTCGGGGCTTGAACACGTGAACCACGGGATCATGACCTGAGCCCAAGTCGGATGTTTAACCGACTGAGCCACCCAGGTGCCCCTCAGAGTGCTTTTAAATGTGTCTCTAGATATGTCTAACTCAAGGAATTGAAGATGTTATCTCTAGAAGAAATAATTGTCTGCAAAAAAAAGATTAGATCAGTAGCAAAAAGGCTGGCCAGAACTCTACCTCTCATCTTGGGATCACAGCTAAGGAAGATGCAGTTAAATCCATCGGGTGTAGGTCGACTGAAGCTGTTTCTAGACATGATTTCTTGGGATGGCCAAGCACTGTAAGAACAGGTTCCAGAAGAGAGAGATCAGTCAAGTAAAATGCATCCGGAACCTATGGGCTTGGACACAAAGTATTTGTGTCGTTGACATGGTTGACATGGTGGCTGGGGAGGGAATGCTACACATGCCAGCAGAAAGGAGCACGAGTCATTCCAAAGCAAAGGCATTTAGAACCAGGCAAGCGGAAAGAATTAGCTGTAAGGAAAATTCATCACAGCACAGCGGGAACCCAGCAGAGTATCTAGGATTGGGAGCAAGAGTGCAAGATTAGAAAGAGAAATGAAGCCTTCATTTCGAGAAGGAAAATTGTACCAAGACAGCAGCAGGACAGAAAATCCTCGGGTCTGAGTCAAACTGGCTGTGAAAGGACCCAATCAGACTCAGAGGGTCTCCAACCCAGCTGGTCTCCTGCATAGGTTCATCTTTGCAACTTTTTATTTCTTTTAAAGTTTATCACTTCTTGGCCTTTTGGCTAAGTCAAGTTGTAGATTTCCTTTTTTCTGTTAATTAAAAAAATTTTTTTAATGCTTACTTATTTTTGAGACAGAGAGAGACAGAGTGCAAACAAGGAAGGGGCAGAGAGAGAGGGAGACACAGAATCTGAAGCAGGCTCCAGGCTCTGAGCTGACAGCACAGAACCCGAGGCAGGGCTCAAACCCATGAACCATGAGATCATGACCTGAGCCGAAGTCGGAAGCTTAACCAATTGAGCCACCTTGGTGCCCCAAGTGTAGTATTTCTTTTAAGGTTTATTTATTTGTTTTGAGAGAGACAGAGACAACATGAGTGGAGGAGGAGACAGAGAGAGAGAGGGAGAGAAAGAGAAAATCCCAAGCAGGCTCTGTACTGTCAACATGGAGCCCGATGTGGGGCTCAAACCCACAAAGCCGTGAGATCATGACCTGAGCCGAAAGCAAGAGTCAGATGCTTAACCACCAACTGAGCCACCCTCGTGCCCTTCATCTTTGATGAAGCTGAACCCAATGGAGGGAAGTGACAGGCGGAGCTATGGGGAGGAAAGAAGACACCGTGCAGGAACCCTGGCCGGTCAGAAACCACCGGCCTGCCAGCCATGTGCTTAAATGTCGCCTATTTAAAATCATTTTGGAGTTTTTTGAAGAGGATCAGTTAAGTTGAAAAATATTACCAGAGAGATAACACTTTAAACCCCTTAAGAGACTAGCCTTTAGCATATGTTAGTTTATCAGATTAGCTATTGGTTTAAAATGGAAAGAATAAAAGCCTGAGGGATTGAGATTCAGATATTAAACTTAAAGGGTATTTGAAGGAAATAGAGTTCCAGAGCAGGTATCTTACACATACTGAAAATTAGGGGGAAATTTGTCTTTTATGCCCCTCATTTCACATTTCCCTTTAGGCAACACGCATCGAGAATTTACTATGTGCCAGGCACTTCCAAAGGCCTTCAAATGTATTATTTCATTTAATCCTCCAACCCTGTGGGTTTACCTCATCATTTCCATACTAGCATTAGAAAAACCAAGGCTCAAAAAATTCCCCAAGGCTATACAGCTAATTAGTTGCTGAACTGGAATTTAAAGTCATCTGTGTCCACAACACAAATATTCTTTCAGGAGGGTCCTTTTTTTTAAAAAAAATATTTATTTATTTTGGGGAGAGAGAGTGTGTGTGTTTGTGAGTAGGGGAAGGGGCAGAGAGAGAGGGAGACACAGAATTCGAAGCAGGCTCCAGGCTCTGAGCTGTCAGCACAGAGCCTGACGTGGGGCTCAAACCCACAAACTGTAAGATCATGACCTGAGCCAAAGTTGGACACTTAACCAACCGAGCCTCCCAGGTGCCCCTCAGGAGGGTCTTTCAAAGGTCTGCATAACAAGTTTGAAAATTTCACTAGGGAATGTGTCATTAGGAATGCTGGGATTGGGAATGGGGCAAAAAAAAAAAAAAATCCCACAAATGTCATGGAGAGCAGACCAATAGTCACTTGTGACTTGTGTGCTCATCATTATCAGTGGCTGTGCTAGGTACTAGGGATACTGTCATGAGAAACCAGACATGACTCAAGCTTCTTGAAGCTGACTGTCTAGTAGGGAGAAAACATCCAACCAGTCGGGATAAATAAGTGAGTATTAACTTTACAAAAGAGTTGAAAACAAAGGTGCTGGGTGATGGCTGCCATCAGCAGAACTGATACACCTGTCTTTGACAACTTGTATTTAAGCAAAAGGTGGGAATGAACAAGGATGCCGGAGAGGAGAGAGGAGAATGGAGGTAGGAAAACAGGAAGAAGAGCAGTTCTGTGGGGGAGAAGCACGCTGAGATGGGTCTGTGACGTGTTGAATTTAGGGTGAGTTTGAGACGTCCAAGAATTATCCACTAACACCTAGAGACGACACAAGGTCAGTGGCACAAGGAAAGGAAACAGATGCTGTCAGGAGCCCCAGAGAAACACTGGGAAACAACCAACCTGGGCGTGATGAAGGAAGGGGCTCCGGCCCCTCCAGGGCGTGATCTTCAATCCTGTCCACATCTGCAGCTGCCCCCGTGGCAGCGGGAGGGAGGGAGGGCGCATGAGGGGCACGCAAACAAAGCTGGTGGCAGGAGGCAGCTGAAACTTCGTAAGATTCCCACAAGAAAGCCATAGCCTTCATTTTATTATTATTATTATTAAAGGAATTCTTTTTTACAAAAGTTTTTATTTATTTTTGAGAGACAGAAAGAGGCAGCATGAGCAGGGGAGGGTCAGAGAGAGAGACACAGAATCCAAAGACAGCCTCCAGGCTCTGAGCTAGCTGTCAGCACAGAGCCTGATGCGGGGCTGGAACCCATGAACTGTTGAGATCATGACCTGAGTCTACGGCCATACCACCCTGAACCACCATGACCTGAGCCGACATTGGACGCTTAACCCACTGAGCAACCCAGGCACCGAGCCTTCGTTTATTATTATAATGATATAATAACGATAATAGTAACAACAAGAACTAACACCGCCATGCCCTTCTGCTGTGCCTGGATGCTCGCTAATTTAGTCCTCCTCACACCATGAAGAAAGCACTATTATCATTATCCCCACTGTAAACTCCAATAAACCCTGAGACCCAGGAAAGGTAAGTAACTTCCCTGAATTGCATCACTGTGATGGCTGGATCCAAGATGTGAACTCAGATCCGCTTTAATCACTACCACACATCAAGGGAGGAAGGAATCAGAGGATCTTTTCTTCCTTCCGGTCCTAGTATAAATGGGAGAGAATAAAGTTCCCTACTTTATCTTGCGAAGACAAAATGTGTAATTTTATATCCCGGTGTTAGGGGGGAACTGATAATTGGTCTGCATCTCTGAGTCCAAAGTATTTTAAATACGTCTCATCAGACCCTGATATTCTGGATTTCATCTCATCTTCTCATACCTGATCCTTCCAAGCCATCAAGATAGCAAGAGTTCCATCCACACATTCGTACTGAACTTCCTTGTGTCTGCTCCCATTAAAACTTTGTGGAAGGGGGAGGGGAAGAGGTTAGGAAGTCAAAGGAGACAGCAAAGGATATCTAATACTGAAAAAACTGGCTTAACAAGAAACTTCCAAGGGAGCCTCTGAAGTCTGGGGAAAGTTGGGCCAGAATAACAAAATTCAGAAATAACTGTCTCTTCTCTTAGTACTTGCTAGAAATCGAGAATAACCATGGGAAATTACCTGATCTCTCTAACCTCTGTCCCCTCACCTATTTCATAGAGCTCATCTGAAAGTCATTTCATGTTGCCTTTGTGAGGTTTTAATTAGATAATGTGTATATGCTCTCTGCATAGTGTCCAGTGTTGAACAAGGTCTCAATAAATGTTTGTCTTAAAAAAAATAAGCTACTATCTAAGAAAGCATTTTATAAGCCCAAGGGGACAATATAAACGCAATTCGTTTTTAGAGGCAGAAAAGAGAAAATGGACTCAGGAGTGTATTGTGAATATGTAGGCGTGGATGAAGACCTATTTCAAACTGAAATATTGATATTATTGTTTCTTTTTAAGGCTTTTCTTATTTGTCACACTTAACACACTTAACATAATGTTATCGAAAAGTCACTTGGCATTTTCTGTGCAAACATACCGTTGTGGAATTGAATAATAACAAAGTTGCACCTCTGAAAACAATATGAAACATTTAAGCACCAATGACCTGGTATTCTCATCTACCTTCGTGACTTGTTATCTTCCAACATCAATGTTTCCATCGTCACTCTGCTGTTTCAGATAACAATGCTTTCTGGACACTTGCCGGTTGGCCATTTAAGATATTAGGGGCTTTTAAAGAAGTCTACCACTGTGTTGATTCCCAGCGATACAGTTACCATTTGTAAATCAGTGGAGCAAGAAATTAAGGACACGCTGGCAGCGCTGCCTGTGGAATACCAGTAACAATAAAGGTATAGGATTACCTCGCTGCCTTTCTGCTGCCTGTTGTCCATCCAAAGAAGCATGATTCTCTAAATCACCAGGAGGAAAACCCAAGGCACAGTCAGAATCAGAGGAGGATGGGATGAAATAAATTCCCTGGCCTGTATAGTACAAAACTGAAGATCTGTTTTTAATGCCTTGTTTTCATGTTTTTGTTTTAATTCCTAGGTCTTAGCTTCTATGCTATCTGGAGTATTTCTTTTAGTCTGCTTTGAAGTGCAAATTGTCCTGCTTGAATATAGCTAATAATGAGGAAAACAAGAGAGAGGGGTAGAAAGTTGTTGAGTAATATTACTGTCAACTGAGCTTATTTTTTTCTCTGTTGTGTGGAAGGACTCAACTCTGTGTCCCCTGTTGATTCTTCACATCCCTGCAGATGCTCTGGCCAACTGGCCGGTTAGGAGGGAGCCACCCATGTGTCTGTATTCTGCCAGTATGTTAGAGATGGCCCTTAGTCTCTCAAGGATCCAGGGAAAGCAAAGGAAAGGAAATTTTTTGCGTAACAAAATTTGGGAAAGGACACAAAGTCCTCAAACTCCAAGAAGTTTCCTCAGTCATTTGACTAAGAAAATATTAGTCCGTTGACATGCAAGATTTCTAGTATAGGAAAATTACCCTAACAGATAATATTAAAGTATTATTAAAGTGTAATACAATACCATGATAATGAAACTTGAATGTCTGAGCCACAAGAACCAACAGACAGAATGGACATCCCTGAAGCCCTAATATATAACATATGAGAATATATTTGAAGACACGATAGTATATATGAAGAAGGGACATATTACTCCATTAATTATATTGCAGATTGACCAGTTACTTGACACAATAAACAGGCAAGAGTTTCAGTTTGTAACATACTCCAAATAAATTCCAGGTGAGAAACTAAACATAATAAAGAAACCCATTAGAAAACTAGAAGCTGTAAATAAATAATCAGCTTGATGAGCAAGGACTTTTATGACATAAAAATGCTAGAAGACATTATAAATTTTTTAAATAGTGATAGATTGCATAAATATATAAAAACTGATGCTTTCAATATAAATAGTTACAGAAATGAATATTGATGTGAATATGTATGTATTCTCTATTTCTCTTTCTAGTTCTGTTTACTGAGAGGACCTGGGACCAATGATACCACAGAAGCAATGAGCGAGAATGGTATCCAGATCTGGTTTCTAAATAATGGACCTAGAACATTTTATTGTGCTTCAATTAAGAAGGTGCTTAAAGAATATTGGGGATATATCGGAAGGCCATAGGAGCTCCCATTGGCAAAATCTGGGGTGATTTCTGCATTAAAATAAATCATAATAATAGATTATAACACATTAAACCAAATACGAATCCATGAGCCCATACCAATTTAAATTAATAATGAATCAGTTGAAATGTTGAGGTGAAAAATCCTTCCCCTCAAAATACTTATTTATGACCAAGGAAGTAACTTTACAGTAAAGAATCCTGACGGACATGGCATTAATCAAGTGTTTAAAGTGACAATCACCCTTGGGGCGCCTGGGTGGCTCAGTCAGTTAAGTGGCCAGCTTCAACTCAGGTCATGATCTTGCAGTTATGGATTCAAGCCCCGAGTCAGGCTCTGTGCTGACAGCTCAGACCCTGGAGCCTGCTTCAAATTCTGTCTCCCACCCCCGCCTCCACACCCACTTCATGTGCTGGCTTGCTCTCACACGCTCTCACTCTCGCTCTCTCAAAATTAAATAAAACGTTAAAGTGAACAGCACCCATAATGGGATAAATTCAGAGTATTCTATGTGATAGAATGTAGCATCACCTCTGTGATATTACTGATAGAGTTGCATAAATGGAATCTAATCATGAGGAAACATCAAACCCATTAGCAACAGTCTACAAAATAATGGCCCTGTAATAGTCAAGAACGCCAAGGTCATAAAAACCAGGAAAATACTGAGGAACTGTTCTACATTCAAGGAGCCTAAAGTGACATGGCAACTAACTGCAATGTGATCTGGATTAGATCTTTCTATATAAAGGACATTTTGGGGACAGTTGTTGAAACTGGAAAGGGGACTGGAGATTAAGTAGTGGCCACATAGCATGTTAGTTTCCTGGATTTGAGGGTAGTATTATAATTATGTAGCAGAATGCCTTTGCTCTTAGGAAATACACACTAGAACTTTCAGGAGTGATAAGGCATCATGTAAGCAACCGAGTCTCAAATGGTTCATCAATGAGTAGACATTCTTGCAACATTTTTAAAAGTTTGCAATTGTTTCAAAATAACAACCACGACATTAACAAATAAGCAAGTGTATGGCTTCCAAATTCTCTTTTGCCTTTTCCAGTTGGATACATCTAACTATTGTGTTAGTATCATTATATATTGCTGGTGTATCAATTATAGCTGTTTAATTTTCCTTGGTGCAATTTTAATGTCAAACATTAGGGGAACTGTTAGGGTATAGCTATACCCTAGAACATTTCAAATATTTTTAAGTGTTTTGGTTTTGACAAGCAGGTAACAACATGAGAAAATTCTTGTAGTGTTATCTTGTTTTAAAATAAAATTAAAGTAGTCCATACAAAATTAATTGGATTCTGCATATACATTTATGGCTTGAAGGAAGGACATTTCAACCGTAGTTGTACCTGGGGAATGTGAATGTGGGTGATTTACTTTTATTTTCATTTTGCTATAGTGTCTCAATTTCCTACAACAACCACCATTTTTAAGAACAAATACTGAGAGCCCCCTGGGTGGCTCAGTCGGTTGGGCATCTGATGTTGGTTCGGGTCATGATCTCACAATTTGTGAGTTCGAGCCCCGCATCAGGGTCTGTGCTGGCAACTGGGAGCCTGCAGTGCGCTTCAGATTCTGTGTCTCCCTCTCTTTCTTCCCCTCCCCCACTCATTTCTGTTTCTTCTCCCTCTCTCTCTAAAAAATGAATAAGCATTAAAATAATAAAAAATTAAAAGAACAAGTATTGAAAGTATAAAAGTAATTAATATAAAGTGATGTGAAAGAGCAAGAAAAAGTAGTTGATACAGGAGAAAGTCTCCAAAGACGTGAAACATTGCTGATGGCTTCTTTTTCCTTTTTTGTAATTTGGTGTTGAATCAAAGATACTGTGTATGAAGCCCTAAGCACAGTGGCTGGCCCTTAGTCCCAGCCCTTCCCTGACCCATGTTCTGCTGGGGCCACACGGCGATTGGTGCAGGGGTGGGGGGTGAGGGTGGGGCAGCTGCAGGGGCGCAGGGAAGCTTTGCTGGAGGCTGGTCACCTCCACCTGCATTCGTTCACATGAGTGACCCCCTTTTCCACCCACCCAGTTAGTGAGGGGTAGAAGGCAGGACTCATCCTGCGAAGGGTGATAGACATTATCAGTAATCTGCAAAATCCAAATATTCAGTCTCCTGGCATGCAGTAGGATCATTCTTATTTTCAAATCCAAAGGGTCTGTTCACTATCAAGGAAAATTAACTGCCTTTAACATTAATAGAAACTACAGGCAGATATCCTCCAGAAAAACAACAGACATGGATTTGATGACTGATCATGCTCTCTATTCTAGGCTCAGTTTCAACATGTTTGAAATCAAGCGGGAGGCTTGTGGTGACACAAAATATTGGCAGACTTTGATCCGCTCATGTTAAACCCATGATCACATACAGATGGTGAAGAGATATTAACTGGAACTGCCACGTGGTGACAGTATGAAGGAAGGAAGTTTCTCTGCAGAGAAATGTTTGAATGTGTCACAAAAACTGCAGAGAGTTAACATCTCAAAAGGCTTAAATTCAGTATGTAGAAAAACCATGTCAGCTTTGCAGTGCAGTCCAGCTTCCTGGTTTCAACGCCACATAGATACATAAGGTGACTTTGAGCAAGTGACTTAAACCCTGTAGGTTTTGCTTTTGTCATACCATCAATGAGCGCAGCCTCTCGGGATTATGGTGAAGATTAATGAGATTGTGTATACACAACACCTACCATAGTCCCTGGTATAAATGGAAAACACGATGAACGTTATTATCATTATTGTTTTTTATAATAGTAACAAATTTGTGGTATTACACTTAATTAATATCTGCATGCTGGGAAGGTATGCGTAGGCATGCAGAAGGGGAAGGTGTGAGAAAGGAGGAAGGGAAAGAAAGAGAAGGTAAATGGTAATGGACTCTGCAACTCCTAACACTCGAATCCTATTTCTGTTCCTGGTCCTCTCCAGCTCAGTCAGTGGAACTACTACCATCCTTTAGTCGCTAGAGTGGAGTATCCCTCTTGCCACATCCCTCCCCCGCCCATCACTGGCTGGCCACGCCCACTGCCCGAGAGCTGCGGAATCTCAGTCCTTCCTGCCACACCCCTTTCCCTCACTGGCCGCACCGGACCACTCTCTGCGCAATCCCGGCTATGTGGTCCTTCCATTATCCCATCCCTCCCTCGTGTTCTGTGACTGCCTTCCAACTTCTCCCTGCTGTTGCTCAAAGCCCCCTCTGGTCCGTTCTCCACACAAAATCAGAGCCATCTTCTTCTCTTTTTTAAATCTTTTTAAATATTTATTTATTTTTGAGCGATAGGGAGAGACAGAACACACGTGGGGGAGGGGCAGAGAGGGATGTAGATACAGAATCCGAAGCGAGCTCCAGGCTCTGAGCTGTCAGCCCAGAGTCGGTGGTAGGGCTCCAACCCACAAACCTAGACATCATGACCAGAGCCTAAGTCGGAAGCTTATCGGACTGAGCCACCCAGACGCCCCCAGAGCCATCTTCTTGAAACATACCCGAGATAGCTCTCTTCCCAATGGGCAACACTTGAATGACTTCTGGTTGTACTTTGAATAAAACTTAAGTGCTTCCAGGGCCCTAAATGATCCACATCCTAATATCCCCCCTAAGGTCACCTCCTGTCACCTCCTCCCTCACTCTCTGTCCTGTGACAAGCCATGCTCCTCCCACTCTGACCCTTTGCACATGTACTGTCCACCTGGGATACTTCTTTTAGCACAAACCTCAGGTCTCTTCCTGACCTTCAAGCCAGAACTTCAAGGTCAGCTCCTCAGAGAGGCCATCTCAATACTCCAGCGAAAGCAGTTGACCCCTTTACTCCAGTTATCTTCTAGCTTGGCACACTGTCTAATTAACAGCGCATAAAACAGTCTGTAATTATTTTATTTAATCTCTTACTTTTTTTTTTGGTCTGTCTCCCCCAAAGACTGTAATTGACATTTAGGGTAGGGTCGTATGTTTTTTTAAAACACTCCCAGGGCTCAGTTCATGCTCTGTGTGGGGGCAGCACGTAGAAGGTATTCAGCAAATATCTGTTGAAAATCATGGGCAATTGATTAACTAACTCTTGTGTTTGTGGTTAAACTGCATTAGGTGTGTAATCATTTATTTTTACTCTTCATCGAATGGTCAGAGAGGACAAAAAGGTGAGATACACTTTTTACATGATTATATATGTCCTAAACAGGTTAGAAATAGCTCAGTCTATACAACACAATTGTTTTAAGAATTCTCTGTTAATCTAGAAAGAGTTCATGTTAAACAGGCAAAGGTAAGTTCAGGAGTTTTGCTCAGTGTAGTTATTTAATTGACATTTTCAGGGCCAGTGGGTCGCATGAATCCATTTTTAAACCCTCTCTAATTTTAGAGGGTACTGTGGTTTGAAACTAACATCATGGCCATGTTTCATAGGATTCCCCCCTTTGTGATCAGGAATGATCAAAGACTAATTTCTTTTCAAGTGGGTATTTGTTACTTGGGGGCTTATCTTCTCATGGGTCCCTGACTGATGCTTTTCTGACTAATTTTGTCAATATATCTGAAACTGACCAAAGTGGATGCTGTAGTGAGTTAGCTGATCCTTCCTTTGGGAATGAAACCCTCACCCTCAAGCAATGGGTAAAATTTTAAAAAACTGTGGGTAAAATTTAAAAAACTGTCTTATCTAAGGTCATCCCTGGGGATGATCCTCATCTAAAAACTACCCCTGGAGGGGAGCCTGGGTGGCTCAGTTGGTTAAGCATCCGACTTCGGCTCAGATCATGATCTCACAGTCTGTGGGTTCGAGCCCCACGTCAGACTCTGTGCTAACAGCTCAGAGTCTGGAGCCTGCTTCAGATTCTGTGTCTCCCTCTCTGTCTGCCCCTCCCCCACTCACTCTCTGTCTCTCCAAATAAAATAATAAGGACATAAGAAAATTTTAAATAAAAATTAAAAAAATAAAAAATAAAAACTACTCCTGGATATGTGTGTTCTGGGGAGATCCAGCCTCTTGGCTTATGGGGGTTCAACTGGGAGGGGCCATCCCAACTCCTGAGCTCTGAGATCAGCTGAGTCTTTTGCTGCATAAACACTGACTGCATTGTACCCAGGGCCTCTTTGTCCAGCCCTACTTTCTTCACTTCACAGGAGTCCATCCAGAGGACGCCCCCTGGTAAACCCCTACACCCAAATCTCCACCTCAAGATGAACACACTGTCTCCTTCCTGAGACACTGACTGGGTTGATTTGGTGCCACTCTTTTCCACCATTTTCCTTTTCCTTGGCTTAGAAGGACTCCTCTCTGGAAAAGACAGACAGAATATGCCGCCCAGCTCTCCCCCAACAGAGACAGGATCTGACAGCAAGTTCGCAAATGGTGATGATCTGGTCTCCTGCCAACCGGCACCCTAGCCTAAACTGTCCTCAGTTTCCTTTCTCCATGCTCTAGTGTCTTCTCAGTGCAGAGACCATTGTCATAGAGACTACTTCTTTACTAATTAATTAGTAGGAGACTAACTGTGAGTATATACTCTGATATAATTATTCTTAAAACATGTTATGGGCCAAATTGTATCCCCTCCCAAAATTCAGGTGTTGAAGTCTTAATTCCCAATGCCTCCGAATGTGGTGGTATTTGGAGATGGGTTTTTACAGAGACAGAGTTAAATTAGATCATTTGCATGGACCCTAATCCAATACGACCAGTGTCCTTATAAGAAGAGAAGATTAAGACACAGACTCACACAGAAGGAAGACCATGTAAAGACACAGAGAGAAGATGACCACCTACAAGCCAATGAGAGAGACCTTTGATGAAGCCTACGCTATAGACAGCTTGGTCTCAAACTTCTAACCTGCACAATTGTGAGAAAATGAATTTCTGTTGTTTAAACCACCCAGTTTTGGGTACTTGGTTAGAGCAGCTCCAGCAAACTACTCTAACATGTGATCATAAAATCTGTGGATTTTTTTCTTGCCTTTAAGAAGGCCAGAGAAGAATGTCTGAAGGATGTTTCGAGGTGGTGGGAATTCTTCATGTCTTGCCCTGCCCATTTCCATGGCTTTATCTCTGCTTAATGTGGTGCCTGAAGTTGACTACATGGTTTGGCAGTGTTTCCTCCAGCCCCTCCTCCAGCCCCAAACTTGCACTCGTGTGTGTGTGTGTGTGTGTGTGTGTGTGTGTGTGTGTCTTCTTTAGTTTTGAGGCCATGGTATCCTATAGCCTGGACCCCCGGCCCCAGGAAGCTATTCTGGCAGGTTTCCATGAATCTAGCCTTCCCTGCAAAAGGAGATGGGCTGGATATCACAAGAGCTGCACATAGCTCAGAGGGTCTGAGTTACTAACTGGGGGTTAATCACATTGATTTTATCCTGACTCTCCATCTAGAAACTTAGGAATTAGATCTTATGGATAGTGTATTAGCTTCCTAGATGTAAGGCATTTGGCTATGTTGTACCAAAATATTTAATTAAGGGAAGGAAGAAAAAATATATATATATATTCTAGAAGAGAACACCGTTGTGACAATTCAACTTTTCCCAGGAACCCCTCATGTGACACTCTATCTGGTCTCTATCTAGTCTTCTGCAAGCACTCTGATGATCAAATCATCTCAGATGACAGCCTCCTGGCGCTATCGTGCTTCTGTCATTCCACACCTGTACCACCACAGATGCTTAGGAGCGCATGGGGACCTGGACCGTGTGGTGGTCTACAGCAGAAGGGGCACTGCAGTGTCCTTGCTCTAATTGTGCCTAAAGCGCATCCAATCTGTGCTGCCCCCATAGAAACTCAGCTTCTGGTGTCACAGCTGTTTAACTGCTTCCCTTACAGCCTCCATCCTTGCCCTTGGACTCAGTCAAGGTCCAGGGACTTGGTTGAGTGACAGCTTTTGCTCTGTGCTCTCCTCTGATGACTAAGGCTTTGTTTTTTGGGTCAGGCTTGTCACGATTCCTTTCTCCCTTAGGGGAAGCTCTCTCCTAGTCCACTCTTAGTCATTCATGCTGGGACTTCTGATTGGCTATCCTTCCAGCTCTCCAAGCATCCTGAGAGAGCCGAGTACTCCCTTCAGGACACGCCAGGGATGCCTGTCTTCAGGACCTCTACCCAAGACCTCCCCTCCCCCACACATGTCTACAGAGAGTGAGTTACAGATGAAAATAAAGAAAACACAGCTGCTCCTTCAGAGCCAAGCTGAAATACTGGCACTCTTTGCTCCTGGATCATCCATGTTGCTCCTGTCCCTGTTGTCCGATCTGAGACAGGACATCTAACTTTGACAGGACATCCAACTTTTGCATTATTATTACAGCAGATGATGATTCTATTGCCTCAATTTGTTGGCAAGAGAATGACCATGACACACCTTGTCCTGTCACCTGAGTGCCCCATGCCTGGTAGATTTTCTGTCAGCTGAGTCTTCCTCGAAAAATCCGTGTTGCTGTTTTGGGTTGGCTTCTGAATTCCCTCAGTGCACCTTGATCATATGAGAAACTTGAAAGCCTTTTCAGAGACCATAGTCTCCTCCTGGTTAGAGCCTAAATAAAAAGTGAACACTCCTAAAGGTCTGAGTTTAAAATCTTCTGTCTGGAGGGGTGCCTGGGCGGCTCAGTCGGTTAAGCGCCCAACTTCCACACAGGCTCAAGTCATGATCTTGTAGTTCTTGAGTTCAAGCCCAGCATTGGGCTCTGTGCTGACAGCTTGGAGCCTGGAAGCCTGGAGCCTCTTTCAGATTTTGTGTGTGTGTCTCTCTCTGTCCCTCCACTGCTCTCTCTCTCTCTCTCTCTCTCTCAAAATGAATAAACAATAAAAAATTTGTTTAAATCTCATATCTGGAGAAACCTTACAAATGTAAAGAATATGGCAAGGCCTTTAAGAGGCACTCCTACGTTACTTGACCTCACAGAATTCATACTTAAGAGAACCAATGCAAAGAATGTGGTAAGGTCTTTAATCACTACTCAACCTTTACTCATTATCACAGAATTCATACTGGAGCAAAAAATGTGCGAAAACTTTTAAGGACTGCTCACACCTTACTTCACATCAGAAGATTCATATTGGAGAATAACCATAGAATTCTAAAGAATGTGCCAAGGCCTTTCAGCAAGGCTTAATCCTGACTCCTAGTCACAAAATGTATACTAGAGAGGATTTTGCAAATATGAAGAATTTGGCAAGCCCTGTAATCAGAAGACAAGCTTCATTCTACATCAGAGAATTCATACTGGAGAAAAAACTTACAAAAGCAAAGATATGGTAAAACTTTTAGGACTGCTCAATCTTACGCAGCATCATGAAGTTTATACTGAGGAGAAACATTACAAAGATTAAGAATGTGGCAACGTGTAGGTGGAACGCACAACTTGCTCAACATCATAGCTATCTTACAGGATAGACCCGTAAAATGTAGAGAAAGTTGCAGTGCTTTTAACTGGAATTCAATCCTTAATCCATATCCTGAAGGGCACACTAGATATAAACTATGCAAACATCATGAATGAGGAAAATCCTTTGTATTAAATATACACTTCAGTGCATGAAAGAAAGTAACCTGAAAATAATAAATATTTAGAAGAATATTTAATCGAACATCAAATGTCAATAAATGTCACAGAATTCACAGTAGAAAACGGTACATCCATCACTGTATTCGGACATTACATCAAAATGCTCATTATGAGGACTATTACAAAGTCAAATACTTAGAAAATGTATATGCCATTATGCTTCAAAAGATTAAGTGGATAGATTTTTGCATAAGCATAATTCATTTCAATATGTGCTTTTTTTCTCACATTGACCCTATCTGACATTTGTGACTAGATAATATTAATGTATTTCTACTCTCAAATTACTTCAGAAATTCATTTATTCCTAGTGGAGTTGGAAAATTATGTGGCTAATTGTTTCTGCATCAAAGATATGAGATGCCTTTCTCCATTAGGTGGGACTCATGCGTATCTAATTTTCCATGGAAGATTAAGGACAATATGATATACAACATGTGAAATAAATCTAAAGGGAGATGCTGTTCTGTGTTCTAGCGTTGATGTAAGTTATCATGAAATAGGTGTTCAGAACATGATTCTTCTCCCTTTAAAATTCTTTCCCTTTAAAATTAAAAATCTTCTTAGATATTATAAATAAAATAAGCTACCAACTAGTGTTTAAGGAAAAACAGGTGCCAGGGTAGTAAAATACTGATGTATCTTCATAATACAAATAGTTAGAAGTAGGCAATGAAGAAATCCTAACAGAATCAGAAAGAGGATAACTAACTCTTCCCAAAAGGGCATACAATTGCACGTGCACATTTTTAAAGAATGATCTCAGGCCTGAAAATTATGGAAATCCATTTTCTCACATTATTCTATCAACAGACAAGAGCTTTTTTAGAAAGCTTATATTCTGGATCTTGAACAATGATAATAGAATGGATTTGAAATGGATAAAAAGAAATCTCCTGTCTGATTTGACGTGGAAATTGATTGATTGAAAATCTGATGTGTAAGGTGACATTACATTTTGGACCAGAGAGAGAATTATTTTGAAAATTGTTCAAGAGTTTGTCATCACCTCGTCTTTCAAATAAGTTACTTAGGTCATCTGCCAACTGGAAATGACTTCATTAAATAAACTCTTCTGTGAAATAAGTGTTATTTTCTCTTTTTACTTGGATGTAAAGCTCAAGTGTTGTTAGTAAGACAAGAAGTTACAGCTAAGGTGGATCGGGGTTTTTTCTTTGTTGGCTGTGTTTTCCATCTGGAGAAGGGCATACACTCCAGCTTTCATAAAGACTTAGGGAAAATGGAAAGCAAGAAGATACGTAGAAAAGAGTTAATTCTGCCATGGATGTGGAACAAATGGTCCCTGACATTTTCCTGGTGCCTTCATCCCACTCAGAGGTACATGAGGGGATCGCCCAGAGGACCTCCTCAAGGGCCAGGTGTCCAACGCCTGTTTGACCTGGGTTTCTCTGACGATATTCTCTCCACAGTGTACTAATGACTGTGAGTAGTAAGTCTGCTTGGGATCAAAGTTAAACACTAGAGCCAAAGGCAGAGCTGCAGGATACAAAGAAATGTAAACTTGAGAAAGCACTAGATGCAGAAGTCATGCAGCCACTTTGTGGCTTTAAAATCTACAATCTATCATTGGGTCTATTGAGTGCAAATAACAAATGATGACTGAAAACCGAAAACAATAAAATTAATAGGAAAAAAAATCCTAAATTATTCAACTGTATTTTTTACTTCTGAACTCCACTATTATTCTTCTAAGCTCACATCCCTTGCCTCTAATTCTCTTTTTTCAATGTCTGATGCTTATTCTAGGGCAATGTGAGAGTGTAAGTGTAATTTGCAAATTCCTCAAATATAAAGCATACAAACATGGTGGCTTTCCCCCTTATCTGTGCTTTTGCTTTCTGCAGTTTCAGTTACCTAGGGTCAACTGCGGTTCAAAAGCAGATGATTCTGTCTCTGACGTATGGTCAGAAGGTCCACAGTAGCCTAGTGCTGGGTCACGGTGCCTACGTCATGCCCCTCACTTCTCACCACGCAGGCAGTTAATCAGCTCACGTCATCACAGGCTGAGAACAGTACAGTGAGATATTTTGAGAGAGACCACCTTCACATAACTCTTATGATCGTGCATTGTAATCATTGTTCTATTTTATTAGTTTACTTTGTTATTAGTTATTGTTATTAATCTTTTATTGTGCCTCATATATAAATTAAATTTTATTATAGGTATGTATGTATAGGAAAAAACATAGTATATATACAGTTTGGTGCTATCTGCGGTTTCAAGCATCTGCAGAGGGTCTTGGACCATATCCCTTGCAGATAAAGGGGCACCACTGTATATTGGATTTTCACTAGCCTATGTCCATTATCGCTTTGTTGAAGTTTAATGTGGTCTATATCCCTGTCCACATAATCTCCCATCATAGAGAGGACAAGGATCACATCATTTCTAACTACCATGTCTTTCCATTGCAGGCTGCACTGCTGTGGCTCAGCATGGTTCCAAAGAAGAGTCACTCTTGTGATACAACCCATGAGACCTTTCCCAGCAGAGGAACTGGCCACAGTGGAAGAGGTGACCCCACTCCTTTCTTAGGAAGGCTGCACAGGCAGGCCCAGAGCTGCGTGTCCAGCCTGGTAATGAACTATTGACCAGATGTCAAAGATCATGGTGACTCTTTGGTATATGACAGGGATTGGCAGTAGTGGCTTTGTAAAAGCAAAATCTCTTGGGTACCCTAGGAATTTAAATCTGGCCATGGCCACGCTTCCTGACATTCCAAACAATTGCAGAGTGTTTCCAAAAACAAGTGGCTCAATTTTCTCTTTATGATAAAAAACTAAAGTTATAGTAAGATGTAAATGTGTTTGAACACTAGAGGTTCAAACCTATTGTAGAAGACAAATAGAATACAAGTAAACAATGGTCTCTTACCCTTGACATTGAAAGGAAACACAAGGTTTAAATGAATACTTCTGGGTTTGAATCTCAGCTTGGCTTTTTTTACAAATTGCAAGATCTCTCTGAGCTTTAAATATTGCTTTGAGATGTAAAGGAGACAATTTGTTTTATTTTTTATTTGTTTTTCCCATTTTTTAAATTTTAATTTTAAGTCCAAGCTCATTAACATATAGCATAATAATGATTTCAGGAGTAGAATTTGGTGATTCATTACTTACATATAACACCTAATACTCATCCCAACAAGTGCCCTCCTTAATGTTTATCGCCTATTTAGCCCACCCTACCCCACCCAATACCCCACTAGCAACCCTCAGTTTGTTCTACGTGTTTAAGAGTCTCTTATGGTTTCCCTCTCTCTCTGTTTTCATATTATTTTTGCTTACCTTCCACTATGTACATCTGTTTTATTGCTTAAATTCCACATATGAGTGAAATCATGATATTTGTCTTTTACTGACATACGTATTTTGCTTAGAATAATGCACTCTAGTTCCATCCATGTTGTTGCAAATGGCAAGATTTCAGTCTTTTTGATCGCAGCATAATAGTCCATTGTATGTGTGTATATTGTGTGTGTGTGTGTGTATACATCTTTATCCATTTATCCATTTATATATCTTCTTTATCCATTCACAGTTGATAGACATGGGCTCTTTCCTTACCTTGGCTTTTGTTAGTAGGGCTGCTATAAATATTCGGGTGCATGTGCCCCTTTGAATCAGCACTTTTGTCAAAGGAGACAATTTATACAAAATACCTAGGATGGTGCTTGGCACATGGTCATAATTATGGAAGACCCTAACTGAGGATAACAGGTACTGCCAAAAAAGACATTCGGGTTGAATTCACTTTAAAAGGCACCTGGGTGGCTCCGTTGGTTAAGTGGCTTTCATCCCAGGTCATGATCTCATGCTTCATGAGATGAAGCTCCATGGGGCTCTGCACGCTTAGCAGCATGGAGCCTACTGGGGATTCTCTGTCTCCCTCTCATTCTGCCCCTCCCTTGCTGGTACACATGCTCTCTCTCTGAAAATAAGTAAATAAACATGAAAAAATGTAAAATTAGGAACAAAACTTCATGGTAAATGATAAAAGCAAGGTACCAACCAATAAGCAAATGAGACTATAACTGAAATTTTATCTCAAAATATAAAAATTGTGGGGCACCTGGGTGGCTCAGTCGGTTAAGCCTCCGACTTCGGCTCAGGTCATGATCTCACGTTCGTGGGTTCGATCCCCGCTTCGGGCTCTGTGCTGACACCTAGCTGGGACTCTGGAGCCTGTTTTCAGATTCTGTGTCTCCCTCTCTCTCTGCCCCTCCCCTGCTCGGGCTGTCTCTCTCTGTATCTCAAAAATAAATTTTAAAAAACATTAAAAATATATATATAAATTGTTAAAACGTAAAGGCTGATTTTATATATAATCAGACTCAGACTGTAATCCATAGCAAGTTCCTATTCCAGCCCCGTCTGTTGAAGGCCCCCACCCCAGAGGCAGGAAGCAGACTTGAGCTGATCTCCAGGGCAAACCCCCCAGGGCAGCCGAAGGGGGTGGGCTGCCACCTTCTCCCAGTTCAGCTTCCTTCGAGCAGCTCTGCTGACAGATGGAACAGGATACGAATATGCAGACCTCTGGTTTATTGCTTACACTGACATGATCGGAAGGCAGTGGGGACGGGCAACCTCCGGGGTTCCTCGAAGCTCTCTCAAATTCTTTCCCTCAGCGCCTCAACCTGTCCTTGTCATCGATCTGTCTTAAATTCCTCCTCAGAGCTTCCCGGAACTAAACAGACTGTGCACAGCTCAGCTCCAGTTGTTTCTAATTTCCTTTCATGTGGTTTTTCAACTTTAATGTAATTAGCAGGGAGAAGAGCCCCATTACCAGCCCAGCTGCCCTGGGTGGACACAGCTGAGCCTGGGTTCAATTTCCTGTTCCATGTGGTCAATCTCCACATGTGTTCTTAAAGATCCAGCACATCTGGTGTCAGCCCAGATGGAGTAAGCCAGCTTATTAGGACCCCAGGAAAAACCTAAATAATGATCTGCAACAGGAGCAGGAATCCCAGTTTGTTTTTCCTTTCTTGGAAGCCCAGCCTTGACTTTGGGCAGTCCAACTGGCAGAAATGTGCTGCCAAAACTCAGAGATAAACTCCCTAGTTCTAGTCAGAGGATCAGGGGAAGGTCCCTCTGAGTGCCAGCAAGAGAGGCAGGATCTCTGATGGTTTCCTTTTTACCTCCCAGCCCTGCCCTGTCCCGAGGCCAGCCCCAGCTGGGGAACCGCTTTGCTGTGGCAGCAACTCTGACATTTAAACCCGGAGAGAAGAGAAAACCTCCCTCTGCCCAGAGGAAGAGTAACCTAAACTTTACCTAATGTTGAAAACAAATAAGCAATAGCACATTTATCATGAGATGGGATGGATTTATGTAATTATTGTTTTTGTTCTGTTTATTTCTTTTTTGAGAGGGGGGGAGTGAGAGAGAGTGAGCACCAGTGGGGGAGGGGCAGAGAGCTAGGGAGATACAGAATCTGAAGCAGGCTCCAGGCTCTAAGATGTCAGCCCAGAGCCCGACGTGGGGCTCAAAATCATGAACTGTGAGATCATGACCTGAGCCAAAGTCAGACACTCAACTGACTGACCCATCCAAGCGCCCCTGTGTTCCTTTCATTTATGTAAGGACGCAGGTCTGAACCAAACTGACTCCATGACAGGCTTCAAGTTTCTCCTCTGACCTTGGAGGCCTAAGTGTTGGTTTCTCAGAATCATTAGACAATAAAAGGGCATAGATTGCTCAACCAGGGACCACCCTAGTAACACCCAATCAGAAGTGGCCAGCTAAAATGCTTAACATTCCTAAGGGCTGGCCTAGAGAGAGAGGCTATAGATAATCACTTATTGCTTAAGGCTAGTTACACCCTACGTGAGGGTCCTGGGTCCACTCTGTAATTGGTTATTACTCTAAATGTTGTGATTGGGTCCCGCCAAAAGTAATGAACACTCTAAGCAATGTGTATGGCTAAAGTTACTGCCAATGATGTTAGGCGATAATGATTGGATCACTGTACCTGTGTCACAATTTCCTGTAACTCCCCCTTCCCAAAACCCCTAAAAGCCCTGGCCTGACTTTGTTCGGGGCTCTCAGCACGGATCCACTGCACTGGTGAAGTCTGTGAGCCCAAGCTGGAGCCTGAGCCCATAATAAAACCCTTTGCATGCGTGCCTCAGTCTCCCTGGCAGTCTCTGGTTTGGGGGGACGACATTGAAATCTGGGCATAACATTTAAAAGTTCAAGTTAACTTTTGTTTAAAGGCCAAGCAAGTTTGGTAAGCAAATATGTGAACAGCACTTTTACAGGGAATTTTGGAAACTGTGTTTTTTCTTAATAGTCAAACTAAGATTTTAATGGGGGCGGGGTGGGGGGAACTAACACTTGGTCACTGGGAACAATCATAATATTAATAAGATAATAGAACCTTTTAAAGAAAGACATGAATAACAATTTCAGAAGAGGAAAAAAGAAACGAGACATTGAGGGTGATGAAGGGTAGATCACTAATGGGAAATGTCTGGCTTCTCATCACATTCATTTTGCCTTTCTCAGATGTTTATTCCCTAGCGGCAGTGGCATGGAGCACCTTGACGTCAGGTAGCTACTGATACAAAAATTAATTTGAAAAGAGTGTGCTATGTTATTCTAGATCAAAGTGTCAAGTGGGGTTGTTCCTTGTACTTACTTTCAGAAACTCAGCCAATCAGATACTCAATGTGTAAAGTATTTAAGAATCCGGAAGAGAGTTCATAATCACAGTGGAAGAAATAATATATCACCCAGATAGACACTTATTGCCTAGTAATTTTAATACACGTGAGGCGAATGTTGGATCATCATGACCTGCAGTGCCCTCTCTATGGAAGTATCAACGAAATAAACAAGAAGTTGATAATCGATGAAATAAACAAGGAGTTATTGTATAGTGGGAAAAATAAGAGGTTTAGTTGAGCAGTCTTCTTTAAACTTTAATGTTTGCTGTATTTTTCTGTGTAACTCATCTGACAGCGGATGCCAGGAATTTTCTGACTGTACGCTTTTCCTAGCCGACATTGAAGGAAACCTGGAGATGCCAGGTCAGTCATGAAGGTGAGGGAACCACAGTTTGACAGTGGTTGGGCCAGCTGGCTGCACACATCCCGCGAGTCAGCCTTCCTTCTGCTGCTAGCTTTGTTCTGTCTCCGTGTAGCCTGTGCTTTGGGCGAAGGATAGCAATGTCTGAGATCAAACCTGACTCTAGGATAAATCACCCTCTGGAAACTGATCAGCCTAATTTTTGAGAAGGCTCTGGCTACTTCTAGAGAAGGACACAAGACTGGAATTTCTAGCCTTGGCTTATCAAGAAAAAATGAACACATCAGAAAGTGTGGGGCCACCTTGACTGATTTTCATCCTGCCCTCTTCCCAGATCGGACTCCACAGCCTGGTGTCTCCAATTTGTTTGTTGCCATCCTGCAGTGGGTTCCTTCTTTGACTTTCTGCACCATTCACCTTGCCAGTCGCCCTTCTTGAAATGTCAACCATTGTGAGAGAAAAGATTTTAGCTCCGTGGTTGAGTTTACTTCAGCTACGTCCCCATCACACTTCTTCGTGGGCACCCAGAAACGTCTTCACTCTTTCCTCGTAGCTTCCTGCTACAAAATCCTTCTCTTCTCTAGCAGACAGGGTCTGGACTCACACGTGCACACATCCACTGTCTGAATATACACACATTTATTCAACAGCACTGCATGGCACTGGCCCACTTGCCTTTTATGCTCATCTCCCCATTTCAAATTCTTTCTACATATTTACCCTCTCAGTTTTTTACCTACATTCCTGAAGACTAACATTACCTTTCCAGGGCTAGCAGTGCCTGGTATTCGTGAGCCGGACCCATTTGCTTTCTCCTGGGCTCACCCCGTTGCTTCTTCCTCCTCTCTCTGCCTTCTCAGCTGGTCATTTATTCAATTGCCAAACAGAACTTCTATCCTGTGCTAAGGTATTGAGGGCACAAACATGAATAAATGATGGTCTTTGCCTTTGAGGAGACACAGAAGCAAAAATTCAAAGTCAACAGGATTGGAGCTGTTTTAACAGTCCTATGGGAGAAAAAGAAGGTTCATGCTTCAGAGTGACATGGACAGCCAGTCATGCAGGGCATGACATAGGTGCTTAACATATCCTTCATCTTTTATTTTACGAGATAGATTGGCACACAATCTTCAACTGCTCTTTTTCTATTGGCTCCTTTCTCTTGCTCTAATCTCCACTAGCCTAAAAAAAAAAAAAAAAAGCCTTTCTGACACTGTCTTTCATCTTCAGACTTCTTAAAAGAGCCTCCGCATGCTGATTCTTTGCTACCCATTTATTCTAAAAAATACTGAAAACTAAACAAACAACCAGAATTTTGCTCTGTCTGCAGGGATATAGCACGTCACCAGTGAGATTATACACATTTATTCCAAGAAGGATTGTGATTTAGGCAACATAAACTATCAAGAATGGAGGCCTACTTTAAAATCTTTAAATAAAAATAGAGGGATAATACATATATCTTTTCGATGAGTGTGATATGGAAAACTCTTCCCATGGTTCATGATACTTATCTAGAAAAGTGCCTCATCAGCAAATGTGACTCGACTTTCTGGTCCATGGAGGGAGACCTAATTTCTAGAACAGTCTTGGAAATTAGGATATAAACTTTGATCATCCCTAAGGGATTGACTCTGGATAATGGTGATCCTGGAGAGATTGATATCTCTAAAAGTTACCCTAAAGTGTTTGATTAAAACACTTCTGCAAGGCAGATCAGGAAAAGCCCTAGAATACCAGATCAGACATTACTTTGCAACTGTCCCCACCAACTATTTCTAAAATTGTACACACATATATACAAATATAGATGATCTCACTGATTTTGTTTATAAAATGAATATCATAGTTTGTATGTAAACACGCATACATATATGGGGGTGATTCCTATTTCATTCAAGATCACAAAAGTTTTTATTTATTCTTTATTTTTAATATTTATTTATTTTTGAGAGAAAGACAAAGCACACGCCACAAAGGGGCAAAGAGAGAGGGAGCTGTCAGCACAGAGCTCGAAGCAGGGCTTGAACTTAGGAACTGTGAAACCATGACCTGAGCCCGTCAGACACTTAACTGACTGAACCACCCAGCACCCAAGATCACAAATATTTTAAAATTTTTCTTTCTTTTTTTTTTTTTTTTGAGAAAGAGAGAGAAAGGGAGAGCATGAGTTGAGTAGGGGCAGAGAGAGGGAGAGAGAATTTTAGCACAGAGCCCAATGCAAGGCTTGAACCCACAAACCGCAAGATTATGACCAGAGCTGAGATCAAGAGTTGGATGCCTAACTGACTGAGCCACCCATGTGCCCCATAATGTCTGATCTTTTTATTTCTAATTGCCCAACTTACCTTGAAACACTGATCTCAAAGCAATTTTTTAAGTGTATTTATTTATTTTGAGAGAGAGTGTGTGTGTGTGTGTGTGTGTGTGTGTGTGTGTGAGCAAGGGAGAAAAGCAAACAGAGAATCCCAAGCAGACTCTGAGCTGTGGGTACAGAGCCTGAGTTGGGGCTCAATCCCAATGACCATGAGATCATGATCTGAGCTGAAATAAAGAGTCCATCATTCAACCAACAGAAGCCCCTTGAAACAATTTTTAGAGTTGCATTATTACAGTGTCAAACATTACTAAAGTTTTATTTTTTTAAATGAATGGTGTTCATAGTAATTTTGGAACTATATTATAAAGATTTCTGAAAAGCAGTTTAACACTTCCATGTACAGCATTTTGTTCTAAATATTCAAGTTCTGGGAGTGTGAGAAGGGTTGGGTTGGTCAAGCACCCACTCTTGATTTTGGCTCAGGTCATGATCTCACGGTCATGGGATCGATCCCTGTGGTGGGCTCCACACTGGGCACGGAGCCTGGTTATGATTCGCTTTCTTTCTCTCTCTTCAAGCTCTCTCTCAAATAAATAAATAAATAATCAAGGTCTGTGCTAAACACAGAAAGAATATTTAAATATCTTTGTCATTTTTCGGAGTTAAATTAAGTAAATAAAATAGTGTAACCATTTTTGTCCGAGAAGCTTGGAAAAATGTTACAGAATCAAAGGATTTGGTTTTTCATGTAGGGAAGATAGTGATCTCTGTTTTTCAGAGGATAATTGAGTGGGAGACACGCAGTATATCGAGATGTGTCAGTAGCAAATCCCCAACACATCTTTTGGGCATCACCTGCCCATCCAGTCTGCACTGTCTCCACCAATGGGGAGAGTCACCCCCCGCAAGAGACTAAAATTATTTGTTCTCATTCGCTCTGCCTGAATGATGTACCTGCATATGTTTTTATGCAGCACAGACTGAGCGCCCAGAGGTATAAAATCTCCATCTTTTGTGGACTTGGGGGGGAGAAAGTGTTGATGAGTCTAAAAACATTTTAAAATTTATTTCCAAAGGTAGATCTTGTTCTTTCTTTTTATTTTTTTTTAACATTTACTTTGCTGTTCACAGCTATCTTGTACAGAATCAACTGCTCCCATTACACTAATTAGCAACGTAAATATTTTAACAAACTCTGCGGGATTACTTTACCTCAGCTTTAAGCAACACCACCAGGACAACTTGCATCCCCCCATCATCTGAGGCTTCTCAGCCTTGAATTCATTACATGATCAAGCATTTTACAATTCTGAAATCAGAAATGAGTTTGCAAAGTAGAAGATAAGCCTCTGCCTTCCTTTCAGCTTCAGGGACTCTCAGGACAGGATGCACATTGGAATTTTTGTTGGTGCTGCCTCCATCAAAGAGAACAAACTGTACACGTCTTGAACCCTTGGCCCATTAATTACTATAATCACAGGGAAGGCTAATTTTATTGCTAATCAGGAAAAGTTCACCCCGAACCATGTTTGTCTAAAATCTCCAGTTCATGGTCGTTAGGTGACACTTTCGTAATCCCGCCTTGCCCTTGCCATGGTGTGAAAGGAGGTGTGTTTAAGAGTAGAATATGCAGACTTCCTTTCTGTTGGTTTTTCCATCCCTCCTCTGCTCTTGGTCTTACTGCCTCCCAGAGTGCAGTATTTTTGAAAGTGTCTGTGAACATAGGAAGTTTCAGCAATAATGAACTAACCTATAAACATGGAAGAAACGCAACTGTTGCATGGGAATCGCTGCTTCCATTTGTTCTATGATCCACCTGTAAATTGCCCGTAGACTTCCTCACGGGAATGAGTGCGTCTGGCTGAAACTCCGGGGCCAATTCTTCTCAGGCTCCAGCCTGCCTTGCAGTATTGCGGAGTCAAAGGAAATGTGATGCGGCTAAGTGGCAGTGCTCTGTCCTCTTCTGTGAGAACTTGAGTCTGAAGCTCTCTCTTCAGTGACAGACCAGACCCCTGGGTGTGTTAGCCCTAAAAAGGAACAGGGCAATTGCTGTGTGTGTCTTTTTTAAATTTTTGGTACATTTGATCCCCTACCTGAAGAAATATAGGATTCATTTGCACAACTCAGGATCCTCACTCAATGAAGGAATATATTTAACATAAAGTAGTAGGTTCTCAGAAGCTATGGACACACCTTAATTAGATTTCTGCAGAATACTTAATACTGAGCAGGAAAGAAGCAGGGAACATTTGATTTTTAAGTGGTATTTCTGGAGGAAAAATCTCTATTAGTTTTGACTTTGTCTACCTCTGTTTGAAGAAACATATAGATTTAGTATTAGGACTTTCCTGAAAGGAAAAAATAACTAAAAAGCAGTAGTTAGCATTTAATAAGTCAACAAAGTATCAATCCTTACATATTCCTTTTTTAGTCTTTAATATCTCTGAACTGGAATGTACACATCTCTGTGAAGGCGTTAATACTACCCATCTTGTCATACAAATAAAAACAATGCTCACAGAAATTAAAAGAATTGTACAAAATTCATGCAGTGAGCAATGGAGTGAATCTAGATGATAAAGGTCACTTTCTTCCATTAGATTATAATATAATTATAGAATTATGCTATATATTTTTTAATCTAAATTTCTTGATTCAAATAGTTGGCATGTTGGAATATGAAGAAAATAGTTTTGTAACAAGAACCCTGAAATCCTACTGTGAGATGAGGATAATTATAATAATGATCACAACAGTAACAATTAGAGCTAATACATGTTAATTATGAATTATATCCCACTTACTGTGCTAAGTTATTATAATGATAACATTTAATCCTCAAAACAGCTCTATGATATAAATAATATTCTTACTTTTCACCATTTTCTAGAGGAGGACAGAGAGGCACGGAAACTTTAAATAATGTACTAATTGCAAATACATATTCTAATTGTTCATAGCTAGTAAGTCGTGGAGCCGAGAGGTCAACTGACAATAAATGAAATTAAGTGTGTGTGATGAATCCTATCTTTCCCTTTTTACTGCTAACGTAAAATAAGAGTTGAGTTTTGTATAGGAAAAATAAACCAAAGTAAGTGAAATAAACTGTATTAAAATGTAATGGTGTGGAAGGGTCTGGAGAACTAAAACATTCTGAATGTTGTAGAATAAAGAGTATTTTTGAAGTACCTGGATAAAGTGGCACGTCAATGGCTCCAGGATATTTTCATTCTATTTACTCTCTTTCTTATACTTATTCCCTGGAATATTTATCCCTGTAACGTCCAGAATGTTTGTTTGCCTGCTTTTGCCTAAATACATTCAAAATCTCCCAGAAGTCATCCTTTATATTACAGTGTCAACAGGAGATACTAACACACATGTATTTTGACCTGACAATTCCCCACATCCCAGTATCTGATCATACAAAGTGAGTGAATGTTTGTTAGTTCCATAATTTTAAAAGTTAGGCATACGGTTCCTAAAATCCCTGGTAACTGAGTAGAAAACAGGAATCTGATTCTATGTTTTTAGGTCATTTCCTTCCAAAATTGATTCTAATTGGATCCTCCACCTATTGTTAACACATTGCAGTGTGTGTATCGACCCAGGAGCATCCAAATAGCCACTTTACTGGATTACTGGATTCACTATTAAATAGTTTCCTGAGTGGTAACAATCTGCAACATGCTAATAAATTAAGAGTACTCAACCCAAATGTCTGTCAGCAGATGAGCAGATAAAGAAGATACAGTCTATATAGCCAATGGAATGTTATTCACCCATGAAAAAGAAGGAAATCTTACCATTTGTGACGGCTTGGATGAGTCTTGAGGGCATCATGCTAGGTGAAAGTCAGAGAATAGCACACATCATATCGCTCCTATGCAGAATCTAAAAAAGCCAAATTCCTAGAAGTAGAGAGTAGAATGATGGTTGGCAGAGATTAGTGGATGGGGGAAATGGGGAAATGTTGGTCAAAGGGTACAAACTTCCAATTATAAGATGGATAAGTTCTGGGGACTGTCTAATGTAGAGCATGATGATGAAAGCTAATGATACTGTATTATATACCTAAAATTGCCAAGATTGTAAATCTTAAATGTTCTCATCACAAAAGGAAATGGTAATTATATAAGTTAGAAGTGTTAGCTAATGCTATGGTGGTAATCATTTTGCAATATATAAATGTATCAAATCAATACTTGGACTTCTTAAACTTATACGATGTTATATGCCAATTATAGCTCAAAACAGCTGGAAAGAAAAAAAAAAATTCTCCCCATCCCACCAGAAAAGAATATCCACAGGATTACTGTTGGATCAGAAAACCCAGTGGCTGGTCTATGTTCTCTCTTCCTTCTCAACCAACTCCAAGAAATAAAGGTCTTCAACTACAGGACTAAATTCTCAAATGGCGTCCTAAATCATTCAGTTCCAGGTGGTCACCAGAAGTTACAATGAGTTTTACATCACTCCTCCCCCAACATTGTATCTATGTGTACATGAAGGAAAGCTGGTTAAAATGAACATTAAGACAAACTTTGACCTGTGGGACTCATGAAACAAACACTAGGAATGGCAGTTCAGGAACAGAGATTGCCTTCAGGGCACATGTCACCTTGTATACCGATGTCAGTTGTTTTGCACAATCTCAGAATCACTGTGGGTTCCCTTTCAGCTCTTAGTCCCTTCTTGGGCTTCTTCCTTTATTTCAAGTGCTCATCAGATTTTCTTTTAATTAAAAAAAATTCTTTTTGAGAGAGAGACAGAGACAGAGCGTGAGGGGGGAAGAGGATGAGAGAGAGGGAGACAGAATCTGAAGCAGGCTCCAGGCTCTGAGCTATCAGCACTGAGAGTGACTTTCTTGCCAGAACATTCTCTCCCAACACCCTTGGGTGTGTACTACCAACTTGATGTGTGACCTCAGGCAAGTGAATTGACCCCAAGGGTCCTACTTTATAAAACAGGGGGTGGAAGTAAATTATGTTGAAATTTCCTTTAAATTCCCTCCTACCACACAATCCTCTAGCCTCCGATCCAAATGCCCTAAGAAAAACCAATTTTAAACAGCCTGCAACAATCCAGAGAGGGTTGAAAAAACAAACAAAACCAAAACCAAGAAATCCTTCAACGCATTTCAGATTTTTAAAAAGCCATGTTAGCTATAAATATTTTGAAGGAAAGATGTCAAATACTTTCCTCTACTTTCTAAAAGTACTTTAAACCCACTTCACGTCCTCAATTCTTGTCCTTTTCCCCTACCACCAAAAACAGTAGTTTGTATTATAAAATGCTTATCTTTATAATCTTCATTAAATGTTCTTGGAACACATACCTTCTAAAATGAAACTATTTTTAAATTTGTTTAATGTTTATTTTTTTAGTTTTTGAGAGAGAGACAGAGTGTGATTGGGAAAGGGCAGAGAGAGGGAGGGAGACGCAGAATCTGAAGCAGGCTCCAGGCTCTGAGCTGTCAGCCCAGAGTCCGACGTGGGGCTTGAACTCATGAACTGCAAGATCCTGACCTGGGCTGAAGTCAGACGCTTAACTGACTGAGCCACCCAGGTGCCTTTAAAATGAAACTATTTTTAAACTATAGTTTTGTTTCCCATTAAGAATCCAAAGCAAACATTTTTTATTTTGATGATGATTATTTCAAATGTTATTTTGCCAGTTCACAAGCTTCAGTGATAATGAATTTAGATCAAGGTAAAAAAAAAAATGACCACCAACAAAAATCATCATTAAGCAAGTAAGACATGTTCTTCCTTTATATTCACTGTATTACTGAAACATAAAGAGCAAGAAGGAAAGAAAGCCTATGAGGCAAATGCTACTTGAAGTAGCTTGAATACATTTTACTCAGCGTATGTTTCAATTAAATTACAGTGATATTACACAGCTCCTCCCTCCCCACAACATAATGCAAAGCAATAACGTAAGTTCAAAATTCATAAGGAAAAATCAAATAGGTATCATCAAAGAGATGTTAAAATGTGGACTATTTTACAAACATACATAAGTCAGGTCTTAGACTCTGTCTGCCCGAATAGATGAAGTAAAAATAATAGTTTTGATGTGCTTGAACTAGTAATATGCATATATAAATGTTTATAGGTCCTCAGAGCTGAGAAACTGATAACAAAGAGGTAAGCGGCCAAAGGACCCAAAACAAAGATTTAGAAAGCACCCCGGCCAACTTTTTGAAGAAATTATGAATCAGACAAGTGAGATGATTTAGATAAGGTTCGTGATGAAAGAATGTGTTAGTCTCAACGATCTGAGTATCATTTATAGTAGTAATTTTATATTAGTAATCTTCCATTTAGTTGTGGAGTGTCAGCTCATACGGGGGCAATTCTGCTAATGTTTTACGGGCATATGTGCCCAAGATGGGTTTGAAATTCAATGCCGAACCAGCTCTAGCCTGAAGAAACACTCAGTAAATATTTTATCGAATGATGAATAAAAAATGAAGAGGTGAAATTCTTTTTCGAAAAGTTTATTTATATATTTTTTTTTTTTTTGAGGGGAAGAGAGAGAGAGAGAGAGAGAGAGAGAGAGAGAGGAAGGGAGGGAGGTGGGGGGAGGGGCAGAGAGAGGGAGAGGGAGGATACCAAGTAGGCTCTGCACTTTAGCACAGAGCCCGACTTGGGGCTTAAACTCATGAACCACGAGATCATGACCTGACCTGAAATCAAGAGTTGGATACTTGAGGGGAGCCTGGGTGGCTCAGTTGGTTAGCATCTGACTTTGACTCTGGTCATGGTCTCATGGCTTGTGAGTTTGAGCCCTGTATCGGGGCTCTGTGCTGACAGCTCAGAGCCTGGAGCCTGCTTCAGATTCTGTCTCCCTGTTTCTCTCAAAAATAAACACACGTACACACACACTCTCTCTTTCTCTCTCTCTCAAAAATAAACATCAAAAAAGATTAAAAAATAAAAAGAGTTGACACTTAATTGGCTGAGCCACCCAGGCACCCCATGGAATGAAATTCATTTTTTTAAAAAAATGCCTACTGAATCCATTATACTGATTCTGGCAAATGCTTCCCCAAAGGAAAAGAATTATCAAGTGTATCACAGATGTATTTTAATGGTTCAGTATAGAGGAGAGTGGGTATTCAGCTTGGATGGAGCCATAAAAAAGTCCCAATGAAGACTCACCAGTCCAAAGTCTAAGCCCATTCCTAGCCCATCACCAGGAAACTATAAATGGTATTTAGATCATTTGAAGCAAGATATCATCCTTGATACCTCTGTGAAGATCAAATTCTATTTTGAACATTTATAGAGCTGGCAGCCATTGAAATTTATCTTCTTTTTTCATGTTTAAAAAAATTTTGTTTAATGTTTTTATTTTTGAGAGAGACAGCATGAGCAGGGGAGGATCAGAGAGAGAGAGAGCAAGACACAGAATCTGAAGACAGGCTCCCCAGGCTCCAGCTAGCTGTCAGCACAGAGCCCGATACGGGGCTCGAACCCACAAACTGTGAGATCATGACCTGAGCTGAAGTCGGATGCCCAACCAACTGAGCCACCCAGGAGCCCCTAATGATTATTTTTGAAAGAGAGAGAGAGAATGGCAGAGAGAGAGGGAGACAGAGGATCTGAAGTGGGCTCTCCAATGACAGCAGTGAGCCTGATGTAGGGCTCAAACTCACCAGCTGTGAGATCATGGAGATCATGATCTGGGCTGAGGTCAGATACTCAACTGACTGAGCCACCCAGGCACCCTTGGAATTTATTATCCTTAAGTGATTAATAAGATTGTGGGCTTTGAGAAGTCATTGAGTGTGTGCTTCAGTTTCCTTATTAGTAAACACAGACACTTACCTTACCCGTATTTCCCTTAAAGAGCAACATGGTGCATGTAAAAGGAGATCATGCACTTGAAAGTTTGCACATTTAAAAGAGAGAAAGAGATTTGTTAGTAAGACCTACAGACCATTTATTATATTTTCTTACCTGAGAGAGTCACCAAATAGGTGTGAACCTTCTTTGTATTTCTTCAAATGGTTTGAAGAATACATTTAAGGATTTAACTTAGTGTAAAGTTGAGAGCACAAGGCAGAGGCAAAAATCAGGAGAAAGGTGGAAAACTAGGCTGGTGAAGTCTAAATTAAGGCAACACCAGTGGGATAGGGATAAGGCTGCCGTTGAGGACAAGTGGAATTGGGCTGAGGTTCCTGTATAGATATGGCAGGTGGAGTTCCTGAGCCTCAGAAAGCAGGAATGAGTGCTTCCTTTCCCTGGCTTTCTCTCCTGGGCTCTGCACCTGCTGGGCTGGGCTCACTCGCTAGGTGCTGTGAGCCTGCAGGGTGGGGTCTGCCTCCAGCAAGTCTGTCAGGCTCCCAGCTTTCTCTGAGCCTCTCTGCCCGACATTGGGTGGGTGGGATAAACTGGAATGAGAGGTAAGAGGTCTGGGCTCATTCCTCGATTCTTTTGGAAGGGTAATAAAGATGACATTCTTCTTTGAGCCTCAGTCTTAGGGCTCATTTCCAATTTGTTAGAAATGATTCGGAATATGTATCCAATTTACTCCAGTGAACATCTGACAGAGAGGATGAGCATCTCCTGGATGAAGGATGAGAATGAACACAGTAAAAAGAGTTGAAAAGCAGAAAAAAGTGACTCAGAAGACAAAAACCAAGCCAAGCCTGGCCTTTCTGGAGCTATAAACAGATATAAACCTATTCTAAAAGAAAGGGACTTTGAACATTGTTTAAAAAAGCTGTATCTTATGCCTAATAATCATTTCCACTTCAAACTCTATATGTAAAATATAGAATTCATTATTTCCATCCCAAATCCTATCTCCTGCTATTTCTGGGACCACAGTTCTCTAACTAGTTCACACAACTAGAATAGGATTGGGTTGGGGCACCTGGGTGGCTCAGTTGGCTAATTGTTCGACTCATGATCTCAGCTCAGGTCTTGATCTCAGGGTCGTCAGTTCAAGCCGAGTTGGGCTCCATGCTGGGAGTGAATCCTATTTAAAAAAAAAAAGAGAGAGAAATCAAGCTGAAAATTTAAAAATATATTTATTGGGGTGCCTGGGTGGCTCAGTCGGTTGAGCGGCCGGCTTCGGCTCAGGTCATGATCTCTCGGTTCGTGGGTTCAAGCCCCGCATCGGGCTCTGTGCTGACAGCCAGCTCAGAGCCTGGAGCCTGCTTCCGTTTCTGTGTCTCCCTCTCTCTCTGACCCTCCCCTGTTCTTGCTGTGTCTCTCTCTGTCTCTCAAAAATAAATAAAAAACATTTTAAAATTTTTAAAATATATTTATTTAAAATTTAATTTAAAAACACTAGTAAATTCATTATTTGTTAACATAACGTTTTTAAATGTAAAATAACTGGTTTCCAAAACAAAAGAAATTTCGTGGTAGAAATGGCATTCTTTTACATTCTTGTGATTTGTTTAATGTCTGGCATGATAGAAGACATCTGCTTCTGCATTAAATCTCTTGTGATAACATGTCGGACGTAGCCATTGGAAAACTTCAGTGTATACTTGTGAAAAATGGATACCAAAAAGGAGTGAAAAATAGCCTTCATATCATCGTGGAAGCAATTTTGATTTTTTGAACCCCTTAAATGACTTCATCTGCCTCAAGACCATAGTCTGAGAACCACTAGTCTTAGCCTTTCTAGTTTATGTAGTAGGTTCTCAGATGAATTCAAGCATACTATTGTCTCTTATTTAGGAGGTAGTAATTACGTATTTTACCTCTTGTCTTCTCACTGAAAGGATATCCTATGTCTCCCCAGTTAATAAAATATTTTATAAATAATTTCGCAGTAGTCCTGCATTTTTCTTTTTCAGATTTCCTACATTACTCACTTTCCTTCCTTCTTTCCTTCCTTCCTTCCATACTTCCTTCCTTCCTTCCATCCTTCTTTTCTTCTGTCCTTCCTTCCTTTCTTTCTTTCTCATTCCTGGTTACTTTACATCTTTTGTTGCTATTGTGAATGGGATCAGTTTTCCCATTCTATTTTATTTGGTAATTGTTGGCCTATTTTAATTTGTATGTGGCCAGTGAGTTATTGTTATGTTAAATAATATATTTGATATGCTGTTTTTTAAAGAAGTAACTTGAAATTTTGAATCTGTTTACAAGTTAGTATGGATATAATATTCTCAATATTCTGATACCCTACCACGTCTGATACACGATATTCTGAGAAAAACTCACTGTTCAATTTCTAGATTTCAAAGATACCTTCTGAGGAAGGATCTTGAATATGCTGATTGCCTTTTTGGCATCTATTCAAATGATCATGTTTTTAAAGACACATGCATTGATTAGGACTAGATGACCTCTGTTCTCTTCTAGAATTCTTCTCCCTTAGATATCATCATGAAAGTCTGCCCACTTAGATTATTAACAGAATCAAAGGACATTTTGACTGTGCACCTGTTGAAGGGGAGGAAGGCATAACCGTGTGCAAAATGTTCCTTCAGGCTGTTCAGGTGAATCTGATCAGGATGGACCCACTCAGTGACTCCAGTCAGGACTCCCAGGACAGAGAGGGGAGGGCCTGAAGCAGAGGGTCCAAGCTTTCATGCCGCCTGAGCCCCCAGTTCTTTGAACCTCCAAGGTGAATTGGCATCCGGGGGCAACTTCATGAGTCCCTTTCCCTCTTGGATCTAAAACCGATGCTTATTTTCAACTCGGAGCCTGAGGGTGGCATGAGCCCCACGCAGGCTGGGTAAGTTCTAGGGGAGGGGTTGGGGGTAGGGGACATGGCGCCTTAAAACAAGGTGAATTTGCTCCAGGACACTGGGGCTGACCGAGCGTTTCCATAGATCCGGGGCGTCCCAAGGTGGGCGCTCTGCCCCCTTCCCCCACGCTGGGGGCACCAGGCCAGGGAGGCAAGCGCGGAGTCCCGGGAGCCCCTCGCAGCTCGGCCGCCCACACACGGCCTGCGAGGAGCCAAGGCGCGGGGAAGGGGGGCGGAGGGAGGGGGGCGAGCGCGCGGTAGGGACGAAGCACGCACCGGGGTGCCTGGGTGGCTCAGTCGGTTAAGCTTCTGTCTTCGGCTCAGGTAGTGATCTCACGGTCCGTGGGTTCGAGCCCCGCGTTGAGGCTCTGTGCTGACAGCTCAGAGCCTGGAGCCTGTTTCAGATTCTGTATCTCCCTCTCTCTCTGACCCTCCCCTGCTGGCGCTGTCTCTCTCTGTCTATCTAAAAAAAAA